>NC_064853.1:69815705-70156122 GCF_024139225.1 Suncus etruscus | reverse complement strand
GCCTAGAAGAATGGAAGAGAAGTATAGGAGAAAATAAGCAAACAGAGTGAGAGGCTGTGTTTGAAAGCAGTTGTAGGCTGAGGTGGGGAATAGCTGTCTTTCCTCTTCAGGCTGGTCTTTTTTTTGTTTGTTTGTTTGTTTTTCTGGGAGGGTCACAAAGCAAAAAAACAACCCTGGTATATGGCAATGATAAGGTATGGAGCCAGTAGTTGTTCCCATGACAATATGCTTCAAGAGTGGAGAAACCCTGAATCTCTTAGGCCACGGGAATTTCCTTCCTTCCCCAATACTTGCTGTGCCTATAAAATAAAAAAAAAAAAAAAAAAAAAAAAAAAAAAAGGTGGGGTAACACAAACCCTGTCACTGCAGCACTTTTTCTGGTGTTGTTTTGTTTTATCCTTTTTTTTTTATATTATTTTCCTTCTCCTTTTTCTTCCACTTTTTTTTTTCTTTTCCACTTTTGTGGATATTATTTGGTGATTTTTTTTTTTTTAGTAATTGATACCAATTTTTTTTCTCCTTTTCCTTAACCTTTTTACCTCCAACAGAATAGCATAATTTGAATCATTCAGCCTCATAAATTGATGGGGGAAAAGAATGATACCAGGACCAGTCATATGAACATGTAGTGTAAAGAAAAAAATGACCAGATTGGAACACCAAACAGAATAGATACCCAACCTATAACAAGCTGTAAGGCAAAGACCATTTGCAGTAGGATTCTTGCGGGTAAAGGAGGGAGATGTGGGAAACATGCTGGGAACAAGAGTGGAGGGAGGATAACAATGGTGGTGGGAATGCCCTTCATTCATTGTCACTATGCGTCGTAAATAATTCTGTGTAAATGAACTTCAGTCACAATAAAAAAATAAAATAAATAAATAAATAAATAAAAAGAAATTGCTCATGGCTTGGGGACCATATGGAGCACTGGGGGATCAAACCGTGGTCTGTCCTAGGCTAGCGCCAGCAAGGCAGATGCCTTACTGCTCCGCACCACCTCTCTGGTCGTTTTTTTTTTTTTTTTTTTTTTTTTTTAACTCCTTTTTTATGGTCAATTTTTTAAAAGCCTGGGCCAGAGAAATAGTTTGCCCTTAGCTCCTAAGAAGCAGTTTGCTCTCAGGAAATCTAGAAACACAAGAGGATGACTTCCCCCCATTCAGTATTTGATCTAACAGAAAATGACCACATCTGGAGATGGGGCCAGGTAATAACACCAATCCAAGGTGCTACATTCAAAGGTGTTTCTAACCAATTAGTAACAAGGTGTATACTGAGTGAGATAGAAACAGGTAAATTCCAGTAATTTCTTACAACTGAACCATTCGGTGGACTCTAGAGGTTTTTGCAGGACTTACTCCATGCAACCATACCAGTTTCTGGTTTCTCCTTCCATATTGACAACACCCTATGCTTTGCTTCTACCTAGAGAATTTTATTGCAACCCAGTAAGAGAAGAAAATCCTTTCCTTTAAGAGTGTTTACCGTGGCCGGAGAGGTAACACGATGGTAAGGTGTTTGCCTCGCATGCAGAAGGACGGGGGTTCGAATCCCAGCATCCCTTATGGTCCCACCAGCCTGCCAGGAGTGATTTCTGAGCATAGAGCCAGGAGTAACCCCTGAGCGCTGCTGGGTGTGACCCAAAAACAAAAATAAAACAAAACAAAAAAAAAAACAAGAGAGAGAGAGGGGGGAGAGGGAGAGAGAGAGAGAGTGTTTCCTTTGTCATTTTGGGTTTTTAAAAACATTTATTAGGGACTATAAGTAAAGTGAGTAGTGCATTTGGCTTGCACACATTCGATCTGAGTTTGATCCCCAAACCCTGTGTGGTTCCCCAAACTCAGAGAGGAGTGATCCCTGAACACAGAGCCAGCAAACTGAAATTTCTGCATGCTACTTGTTTAACGAAATGTTGTGGTATTTTATTCTTCCATTTTATTCTGAAAACATTTCCTGTGATTATTTTTTTCTTGGAAAAGTAAGTATAGAGTGAGGGCCAGAGAGATAGCTTGGAGGTAAGGTGTTTGCCTTGCATGCAGAAGGACGGGGGGTTCGAATCCCAGCATCCCATATAGTCTCCCAAGCCTGTCAGGAGCGATTTCTGAGCGTAGAGCCAGAAGGGACCCCTGAGCGCTGCCGGATGTGACCCTAAAACAAAACAAAACAAAACAAACAAAAAAGAGTAAATACAGAGTTCTTCAAGTTTCCTCCCATTCCAGGATATATTCCTGAGGAGGTTAGACATTTCATTGAAAATCCTGAATTGGGTGTCAGCTATCTCTGAAATTATCCTGATTTCTTTCCTTCTTTCTCTCTCTCTCTCTCTTTCTATCCCTCTATCCCCTTCCTTATTTCCTTTTTATTTGCTTATTGTTTAGAGGTGATGAGAAGAGAGTAAAGTGAAGACTAAAAGGGGGGAGGACAAGAATGATTAATCTTTGAAGAACTTTGCAGACTCATTAAGTAGCAGCTAAATGAGCATCTTTGTCCCAAAAATCCTCAGCAGTGACCTTCCAATCCGAATCTGACAGTTGCATGACTGCCCTTGTTAACCGATGTCCCTGAATTAGCGTCAGTGCTCAATCACTGCTTCTGAAAACCTGCTGTCTGTCAGCTATGGAGATTTCCATGTTAAAGAATTATTTGCATATTTAAAAAGCTCCTAACAGCCCGCTAATTGGCATGGAGTTCCTGCAAGATGTGGAGATGCCCGTAAGCTATGTTGTTAACCCTGTCCACAAACAAACACGTGCCCATCAGCTTTACCTGTTTAAATTAAACTGTGATTACTGGGCAATCAAAACCCGACAAGTGTCATTACTAATTATCCAAATGAGACTTGAGATGTTTCAGACGCACTTAGATATTTTTATTTATTTTTCCAATTGCTTGTTTCACTTTACACCCGCAAACAACAGGAATAATCTAGTTCAACTAAATGGTTTTATCAAGTGCTTCACTTTTTAATTTATTTATTTACTTATTTTAATATAGCGAGGAACACTTCAAAAACAGTCATTTTAGAGTAAAATTAAAAAAAACCTATAGATCTACTGGAAAGAACTGCGTAAAATGGTAAAACCAGCAGGTGGCAGTGTGGACCAGAAAATAAAAATGTCATCAGGCCTTTTGAGTAAGGTACTAAGGTTTTATTTACTAACCCCTGAATAAGTTTTTGAATTAGCTTCTGCATTGTCCAGTCAGAAAGTGTTCTGGTACAGATATAGGTTATCGCTTTACATGAAAAGTTTTAGGTTTGAAAAATAAAACATAAAGCCTCAGAACAGCTTGGTGGTGACCTTATATTGTGGTTTGGGGGACCCGAGGAGTCCAGCGTGGTCTCTGCGATTCTTTGACTTAGGGTTCAGCCAGACCATTTTGGTTCTTGGTTTATCTCCCTTTCAGAAAACATGCTTTACTTCCCTTTCACTTAATCACGTCATTCCATTCAAGGTTGGTATACGTAATTTTTAAAAATTCACTTTTTATTAAGGCATCATGATTTACAAAGTTTTTTTGGTTATGGTTGTTGTTGTTGTTTTGGGGTCACACTCCGCTCAGGGATTACTCCTGGGACTACGCTCAGAAATCGCTCCTGGCTGGCTGGGGGACCATATGGGATGTTGGGATTCGAACCAATGACCTTCTGCATAAAAGGCAAACGCTTTACCTCCATGCTATCTCTCCGACCCCTCTATAAAATTTTTTACAGAGGTTTTATTATTTTTTTAAAATAATATCTTTATTTAAACACAGTGATTACAAACATGATTGTAGTTGGGTTTCAGTCATAAATATAACACCCCCTCTTCACCAGTGCCACATTCCCATCACCAATGCTCCCCATCTTCCTCCATCCCCTCTCTCCCACCCCACCCCCCGCCTTATTAGAGACAGGCTTTCTGCATCCCTCACTCACTGACATTGTTATGATAGTTATCACTGTAGTTATTTCCCTACCTACACTCACTACTCTTTGTGGTGAGCTTCATATCTTGAGCTGGTCCTTCTGGCCCTCATCTCTGGAAATAATTTCAATAATCTTTTATTTTCCTTAAAACTCATAGATGAGTGAGACTATTCTGTGTTTCTCTCTCCCTCTGATTTATTGCACTCAGCATAAGAGATTAGTTTTAGGCATACAACCCTCTAACACCAATCCCATCATCAGAGTCAATTTCTCTCTTTCATTGTCCCCAGGTTCCTTCCCATGCCCCCAGCCCTTGACAGTCACATTTTGCTTTTGGTTGTTGTGATTTGTGTCTTGTACAGTGTTGTTGGCTTTATGGTTTAGATGTACCACACCTCTACACCTCCTGTGTGCCTCAAACTGAAATCCCTGCTCCCTTACTTCCTTCCCACATCATCATCTTCTTCTTCTTCTTCTTCTTCTTCTTCTTCTTCTTCTTCTTCTTCTTCTTCTTCTTCTTCTTCTTCTTCTTCTTCTTCTTCTCTTCTTCTTCTTCTCTTCTTCTTCTTCTTCTTTTCCTTCTTCTTTTTTTTTTTTTTTCTTCTTTCTTCTTCTTCTTTTCTTCTTCTTCTTCTTCTTCTTCTTCTTCTTCTTTCTTCTTTTTCTTCTTCTCTTCTTTTTCTTCTCTTCTTCCTCTCTTCTTTTTTCTTCTCTTCTTCTTTTTCTTCTTCTTCCTTCTTTTCTTCTTGTTCTTTTCTTTTCCTTCTCCTCTCCTCCTCCTTATTCTCCTCCTCCTTCTTCTTCTTCATATATAAAATCTTTATTTAAGCACCATGATTACAAGCATGATTATAGTTAGCTCTCAGTCATAAACAGAACATCCCCTTTGTCAGTGCAGCATTCCCATCACCAGTGCCCCCTCCCTCCTCATCTTACTCCCTCCCTTTGACGTCTTTCCTTTCCTGTACTTCTAAATTCTATAATCTAAGGACCAGGGTAATCTAATTATCCCCCAATTTCCTTGTTTTGCTATTCTATATATAAAAGTAAGTGAGATACTTTGGTATTTGTATTTTCCCCCCTCTGAGTTAGATGATTATTTTCAAAATACTTTTTGGTTTCTAGGATGGATTAACTAAAACTAAATAATGTTATTCTTAAAATTTTTAAAGGGCCAGACAGATAATAATATTGTCAAAAATTAATATTGTTGTTTAAATTTTTTAATTAAGTAACATTATTGTTAAAAGTTTGCCTTTGAGGGGTCAGAGATATAATACAACATTTACCTTGCACACAATTGAACAGGGCTGACTATTATTAGCTATACCAAGAGTGACCCCTGAGCAAAGAGCCAATAATAATAAGACTGAGCAACTACCAAGAGTAGACCAAAACATAAACCAAAGGAAAGATGTTAAACTTTATAGGAAACAGTTGACTTAGATATAAGTGAAATATTTTAAGGTTTATTTTAAGAAAATCATTCTAAGGAAGGGTTATTTTGGTATGAAAGAAACAGGCATAAAAATTAAATCTTCGAGCAAGTATAACATGGAGAGTCCCACATGACTTTACAATGTTAAAATATTAGTTGCTTCGTCTTATTTTGCTATTTCACTGAGATTATTTAGCTGGAAAGAGATATGAGAAATAAAATTTTACAATACTCTTGCTCTTATTTTTGTTTTTTTTTTTTTTTGTTTCTTTGCTCAATTAAAACTACTGAAAATGTATTCACAATTATTGTAAATGGTTAAACTTTAAATTCAGTTGTCAAACATCTTGCTAATTAAAAAAATCTTCATCCTAGGATGAATTGCCTTTTATTTATGAGTGGTATACTGGGTGGGAGAGAAGTGGGGAATGTTGGGGTCAACTCACCTGTGCTCAGCACTTACTCCTGCTCCTGGCAATGCTCTAGAACCATATGCAGTGCTGGGGATGTAACAGAGGACGGCCATTGGCCATTGGCAAAGTGCCTTAGTATGTACAATTTCTCCAACTTTTCACCTATAGTGAAATAGTTTCTCTATTTCATCTATAGTGAAATAGAGATAGTTTTCACCTATCTTTGGATTCTCCAGACAAACTAAACCAAAAGGGAGAAGTGGGGTGGGGATAATAGGGAGAGGGAAGAACAGATTATAAAGAGAGGCAGAAAGAGAGAGAATGAGAGTCAGAGAGGACAGAGAGAGACTTAAAGAAATTACGTGATTTTGTGGAGTGGTTGGACTGTCTAACTCTGCAGGATAACTCTGACAGGCAGGAAACCAACTACTAACAGGCAGTTTTTGGGCCAAAGGTGCTCTGTGAACTTAAGTCACTCTTGTTTCCTGGGGAGATAACCTTTTGTTTGTTTTTAGGTCTTCAACTGACTGGATAAGGTTCACCCACATTATAGAGAAAACTGCTTGGTTCAAAAGGTCAATTAAAATATTAATCTAATATTTAAAATATATACATTTACAGAAATCTTCACAACCACGTTGATCAAAATTTTGGCTCTCATGGACAAGCTACAATGACACATAAAAATATATGGAACTATCAAAACCCTTTATTTTTCCTCCTGAAAAGATATCCTAAGTCATTAGATAGAATGTAGAATGGGTAGACACTTGCTATATGGTCACATTCGGACAAGAAGCTACACAAAACACTGCAGTGAGGACAGACTCTGAGCTGCCAAACAGACCTGACTGTTAGTCCTTACTTACTGATCACTTTTACTTATTGTGGCACTGTTAAAAAATATTTTATTGAAACCACTGTGATTTACAAAATCCTTCATAGTTGGGGTTCAGACATACAATAAATCAGGGCCAATTCCACCAGCAGTGTTCACCTCCCTCCGCCAATGTTCCCCAAGTGCATCCCCTACCACTTCCCTTGGCCACCAGCCTGTCAGTATAACAGGACCATTTTAAGTTTAGATTATTAAAGATTGGGTCTCTTGATTCTATTGTTGTTGTTCCCTTTTGCTTGAATATCCATTTCTGTCCTTTTTCTTAACACTACTGATGCACCTGAGACCACTTGGCCTCTAACCCCCATTCTTTCATATTTGAGTTTCTCCCCTTTCACTCAGTTTATTTCCTTCTTGCTATTCTTGGGGGCCAAGAATGTTTGAGACAACTTCCATTTAGAACATTGCATTTATTCATGCAGTTATTCTAAATATCACAGATAACTTATGTCATTCTGTATTAATCTTTCTTCTTCTTCTTCCTCTTCCTCTTCTTCTTCCTCTCCTTCCTCTTCTTCTTCCTCTCCTTCCTCTTCTTCTTCTTCTTCTTCTTCTTCTTCTTCTTCTTCTTCTTCTTCTTCTTCTTCTTCTTCTTCTTCTTCTTCTTCTTCTTCTTCTACTTCTGGCTTTCTTTAGCTTATCTTCTAGTTCCATCCATGTTGCTGAAAATTGCATGATTGCATCATTTTTTATAGCTATGTAGTATTCCATTGTGTATATGTACCACATCTTCATGATCCACTTATCTGTTGTTGGTCATTTAGGTTGATTTCAAGTCTTGGTTATTGAACCAAATGCTGTAATGTATAGCAGTGTGCATACATCCTTTTGGATGAAAGTTTTTCTGTCCTGGGGATAGATTCCAAAAAAAGGATTGCTGGGTCATATGGCAGCTCAATTTTGAGTTTAGTAAGAACCCTCCATACTGTTTTCCATAGGGGTTGGACCAGGCAGCATTTCAGCACTGGATGATGGGAGTTCATTTCTTACCACATCCCTGCCAACAGAGATAGTTCCTATTATTTTAGATATATGCCACCTTCGTGGATGTAAGATGATATCTCATTGTTGTCTTGATTTGGATCATTATCCCTAATGGTAGGGATAATGATAAGTGATGATGAGCATTTTTTCATGTGTCTGTTGACCATCTGTTAATCTTCTTCAGTGAAGTGTCTGTTCATTTCCTCTTCTAATTTCTGATTGAGATTTTGGGTTTTGTGGAGTTGACATTTGTGAGAACTTTGTATATCCTAGATATCAACCCTTTACCTGATGTGTTAAGTGCAAAATATTTTTTTCCCATTCAGGTAGCTATCTTCTAATTTTAGTCCTTGTTTCTTTTGCCATACATAACCTTTTTAGTTTAATGCAATTCCATTTATTCAGATTTAATGTATAGTCCTTGCCATTGGCATCTTATCATTGAAGATTTCTTAGAAGTCTAAACCTTGGGGTGCTCTGTCTATGTTTTCCTCAATGAATTTTATAGATTCGGGTCTAATCTCAAGGTCTTTAATCCACTTTGAATTGACTTTTGTGTAAGGTGTGAAATATGAATCAATATTTAGTTTCTTACATGTGCTTATCCAATTGTTCCAACAGCATTTGTTGTAAAGACTGTCTTTATTTCATTATAAGTTTTTGGCTCCTTTTTCAAATATTACTTACCCATATACTTGGGGATTTGTCACTGAATATTCTATTCTGACCCTTGGTCTGAAAGTCTGTCTTTGCTCCAAGACCATGCTGTTTTGATCACTTGTAGATGAGCTTCAAATTAGGTAATAAGATGCTTTCAGTTTCTTGTTTTTCAATATGGATTTGGCTATCCTGGGTCTTTTATGGTTCTACACAAACTTTGCAATTAATTAATTGTTCTAAGTCCATGATGAATATTGTCTGAATTGGAATAGTGATTGCATTGAATTAATATAGTAGTTTAGATAAGACGGTCATTTTGATGATATTGATTCTTCCAATCCATGAGTATAAAATGATCTTCCATTTCCTTAGGTCCTCTTACATTTCTTTAAGTGCCTTAAAGTTTTCATGGTATAGGTCTCTCACCTCTCTTGTTAGGTTGATTTCTAGGTACTTGATAGTTTGGGACACTATTTTAAATGGGATAAACTCTTTGATCTCTTTCTTCTCTGAGCCATTGTTTGTATAAAAAAATGCAACTGTCTTCTGTGTATTAACTTTGTAGCCAGCCACTTTGTTATATTGGTTTATTGTTTCTATGAGCTTTTAGGTTCTTTGGTGAAAATCATTATGTCATCTTTAAATAGAAATAGTTTAACTTTCTCTTTCTTAATTTGGATTCCCTTGATTTCCTTTTCTTTTCTGATTGCTATTTCTAGGACTTCTAATACTAAGTTGAATAAGAGTGGAGACAGTGAACACCCTTGCCTAATGTCTGACTGTAGTCGTAATGCTTTCAGTTTTTTGTCATTAAGAATCATATTGGCTGTGGGCTTTTTATAGATAGCTGTTACTATCTTGAGGAAGGTTCCTTTCATACCTATTTTGCTGAAGGTTTTAATGATGAATGGGTTATGATTTTTGTCAAATGCTTTCTCTACATAAATTGATATAATTACATGGTTTTTATCCTTCCTTTTACCAATGTGGTGTACGAGGTTGATTGATTTGCATTATTGAACCATTCTTGCATCCCTGAGATAAAACTCACTTGGTCATAATGTATAATATTTTTGATATATTGCTAGATTTGGTTTGCTAATATTTTATTAAGGATTTTCATGAATGTTCACAGCCTTTTCAACAATTGTTGTTTGGAAAACTAGTTGGCTACATGCTCAAAAATTAACTCGAACTTTTTTTTTGAGTCAGACCTGGTGACACTCAGGGGTTACTCGTGGCTATATGCTCAGAAATCGCTCCTGGCTTGGGGGACCATATGGGACGCTGAGGATGGAATCGTGGTCTCTCCTAGGTTCGCCGCATACAAGGCAAATACCCTACTGCTGTACCACTGCTCTGGCCCCATTCTTGGACTTTTTCTTATACTGTGTGCAAAAGTCAATTTAAAGTTGGTTAAAGGTCTAGATATCAACATGAATCCTTAAGCTCCAATGAGGGAGAAAATGTAGAACTCTCTATGGCATTGAAGCTAGAGATATTTATAAGGAATTAATACCAAAAAAGCAGAAGCCAAGATGAACAAATAAATTCTTAATTCAATGACTACATTGAATTAAGGAGCTTCTATACCTCAAAGAAAGTGATAAGCAAAATGCAAAGACATGACACAGACTGGAAGAAATTATTTACTTACTCATCTGACAAAGGTTAATATCTAGAAGCAAATCAAGTACCCCCAAATAGAGAACTGAATAAAAAAACTGTGGCTCATATACACTATAGAATACTGCTTAGCCATATGAAAAAATAAAGTCATGCAAATTGTGGTTCCATGGATGGATCTGGAGAGTATCATGCTGAGTGAAATTAGGAGGAAAGGGACAGGCACTGAACGATATCTCTTGTATGTGGGACATAAAGAAACATAGTAGGGAAATAATTAAAACCCAAAGGCAATAAAAACAAAGCGTTCGCGTTGGAACTCTTTTTTTTTAATAATTATATATATTTTTATTTTTGAAGAAGTTATTTTCTTTTTTTTTATTTTTTTTATTTTTTTTAATTTATTTAAACACCTTAATTACATACATGATTGTGTTTGGGTTTCAGTCATGTAAAGAACACCACCCATCACCAGTGCAACATTCCCATCACCAATGTCCCAAGTCTCCCTTCGCCCCACCCGACCCCCGCCTGTACTCTAGACAGGCTCTCCATTTTCCTCATACATTCTCATTATTAGGACAGTTCAAAATGTAGTTATTTCCCTAACTAAAATCATCACTCTTTGTGGTGAGCTTCCTGAGGTGAGCTGGAACTTCCAGCTCTTTTCTCTTTTGTGTCTGAAAATTATTATTACAAGGGTGTCTTTCATTTTTCTTAAAACCCATAGATGAGTGAGACCATTCTGCGTTTTTCTCTCTCTCTCTGACGTATTTCACTCAGCATAATAGATTCCATGTACATCCATGTATAGGAAAATTTCATGACTTCATCTCTCCTGACAGCTGCATAATATTCCATTGTGTATATGTACCACAGTTTCTTTAGCCATTCGTCTGTTGAAGGGCATCTTGGTTGTTTCCAGAGTCTTGCTATGGTAATAGAGCTGCAATGAATATAGGTGTAAGGAAGGGGTTTTTGTATTGTATTTTTTGTGTTCCTAAGGTATATTCCTAGGAGTGGTATAGCTGGATCGTATGGGAGCTCGATTTCCAGTTTTTGGAGGAATCTCCATATCGCTTTCCATAAAGGTTGAACTAGACAGCATTCCCACCAGCAGTGGATAAGAGTTCCTTTCTCTCCACATCCCCGCCAACACTGTTTATTCTCATTCTTTGTGATGTGTGCCATTCTCTGGGGTGTGAGGTGGTATCTCATCGTTGTTTTGATTTACATCTCCCTGATGATTAGTGATGTGGAACATTTTTTCATGTGTCTTTTGGCCATGTGTATTTCTTCTTTGTCAAAGTGTCTGTTCATTTCTTCTCCCCATTTTTTGATGGGTTTAGATGTTTTTTTCTTGTAAAGTTCTGTTAGTGCCTTGTATATTTTGGAGATTAGCCCCTTATCTGATGGGTATTGGGTGAATAGTTTCTCCCACTCAGTGGGTGGCTCTTGTATCCTGGGCACTATTTCCTTTGAGGTGCAGAAGCTTCTCAGCTTAATATATTCCCATCTGTTAATCTCTGCTTTCACTTGCTTGGAGAGTGCAGTTTCCTCCTTGAAGATGCCTGTAATGTCCTGGAGTGTTTTGCCTATGTGCTGTTCTATATATCTTATGGTTTTGGGGCTGATATCAAGGTCTTTAATCCATTTGGATTTTACCTTTGTACATGATGTTAGCTGGGGGTCTAAGTTTAATTTTTTGCAAGTGGCTATCCAATTGTGCCAACACCACTTGTTGAAGAGGCTTTCCCTGCTCCATTTAGGATTTCCTGCTCCTTTATCAAAAATTAGGTGGTTGTATCTCTGGGGAACATTTTCTGAGTATTCAAGCCTATTCCACTGATCTGAGGACCTATCCTTATTCCAATACCATGCTGTTTTGATAACTGTTGCTTTGTAGTACAGTTTAAAGTTGGGGAAAGTAATTCCTCCCATATTCTTTTTCCCAATGATTGCTTTAGCTATTCGAGGGTGTTTATTGTTCCAAATGAATTTCAAAAGTGTCTGATCCACTTCTTTGAAGAATGTCATGGGTATCTTTAGAGGGATGGCATTAAATCTGTATAATGCCTTGGGGAGTATTGACATTTTGATGATGTTAATCCTGCCAATCCATGAGCAGGGTATGAGTTTCCATTTCCGTGTGTCCTCTCTTATTTCTTGGAGCAGAGTTTTATAGTTTTCCTTGTATAGGTCCTTCACATATTTAGTCAAGTTGATTCCAAGATACTTGAGTTTGTGTGGCACTATTGTGAATGGGGTTGTTTTCTTAATGTCCATTTCATCCTTATTACTATTGGTATATAGAAAGGCCATTGATTTTTGTGTGTTAATTTTGTAGCCTGCCACCTTGCTATATGAGTCTATTGTTTCTAGAAGCTTTTTGATAGAGTCTTTAGGGTTTTCTAAGTAGAGTATCATGTCATCTGCAAACAGTGAGAGCTTGACTTCTTCCTTTCCTATCTGGATTCCCTTGATATCCTTTTCTTGCCTAATCGCTATAGCAAGTACTTCCAGTGCTATGTTGAATAGGAGTGGTGAGAGAGGACAGCCTTGTCTTGTGCCAGAATTTAGAGGGAAGGCTTTCAGTTTTCTCCATTGAGGATAATATTTGCCACTGGCTTGTGGTAGATGGCCTTCACTATATTGAGAAAGGTTCCCTCCATTCCCATCTTGCTGAGAGTTTTGATCAAGAATGGGTGTTGGACCTTATCAAATGCTTTCTCTGCATCTATTGATATGATCATGTGGTTTTTATTTTTCTTGTTATTGATGTTGTGTATTATGTTGATAGATTTACGGATGTTAAACCAGCCTTGCATTCCTGGGATGAAACCTACTTGATCGTAGTGGATGATCTTCTTAACGAGGCATTGAATTCTATTTGCCAGGATTTTGTTGAGGATCTTTGCATCTGCATTCATCAGTGATATTGGTCTGTAATTTTCTTTTTTGGTAGCGTCTCTGTCTGGTTTAGGTATCAAGGTGATGTTGGCTTCATAAAAGCTATTTGGAAGTGTTTCTGTTTGTTCAATTTCATGAAAGAGTCTTGCCAAGATTGGCAGTAGTTCCTCTTGGAAAGTTTGATAGAATTCATTAGTGAATCCATCTGGACCTGGCCTTTTGTTTTTCGGCAGACATTTGACTACTGTTTTAATTTCATCAATGGTGATGGGGGTGTTTAGATATGCTACATCCTCTTCCTTCAACTGTGGAAGATTATAAGAGTCCAAGAATTTATCCATTTCTTCCAGGTTCTCATTTTTAGTGGCATAGAGTTTTTCAAAGTAGTTTCTGATTACCCTTTGAATCTCTGTCATATCAGTCGTGATCTCTCCTTTTTCATTCCTGATACGAGTTATCAAGTTTCTCTCTCTCTCTTTCTTTGTTAGGTTTGCCAGTGGTCTATCAATCTTGTTTATTTTTTCAAAGAACCAACTTCTGCTTTCGTTGATCTTTCGGATTGTTTTTTGAGTTTCCACTTCGTTGATTTCTGCTCTCAGCTTTGTTATTTCCTTCTGTCTTCCTATTCTTGGGTCCTTTTGTTGAGCATTTTCTAGTTCTATTAGCTGTGTCATTAAGCTACTCAGGTAAGCTCCTTCTTCCTTCCTGATGTGTGCTTGCAAAGCTATAAATTCCTCTCAGTACTGCTTTTGCTGTGTCCCATAAGTTCTGAGAGTTTGTGTCTTTATTGTCATTTGTTTCCAGGAACCTTTTGATTTCCTCCTTGATTTCATCTCGGACCCACTGGTTATTGAGCATGAGGCTGTTTAACTTCCAGGTGTTAAAGTGTTTCTTCTGAGTCCCTTTGAAGTTCACAAATAATTTCAGAGCCTTGTGGTCAGCGAAGGTAGTCTGCAAAATTTCTATCCTCTTGGTCTTATGGAGGTATGTTTTATGTGCCAGCATGTAGTCTATCCTGGAGAATGTCCCATGTACATTGGAGAAGAATGTGTATCCAGGTTTCTGGGGATGGAGTGTCCTATATATATCCACTAGGCCTCTTTCTTCCATTTCTCTCCTCAGGTCTAGTATATTCTTGTTGGGTTTTAGTCTGGTTGACCTGTCCAGTGTTGACAAAGCCGTGTTAAGGTCCCCCACAATTATTGTGTTGTTGTTGATATTATTTTTCAGATTTGTCAACAGTTGTATTAAATATTTTGCTGGCCCCTCATTTGGTGCATATATGTTTAGGAGAGTGAATTCTTCCTGCTCTACGTACCCCTTGATTAATATAAAATGTCCGTCTTTGTCCCTTACAACCTTCCTGAGTATAAAGTTTGCATTATCTGATATTAGTATGGCCACTCCAGCTTTTTTATGGGTATTGTTTGCTTGGATAATTTTTCTCCAGCCTTTTATTTTGAGTCTATGTTTGTTCTGACTATTCAGGTGCATTTCTTGTAGGCAGCAGAAGGTTGGATTGAGTTTTTTGATCCATTTAGCCACTCTGTGTCTCTTAACTGGTGCATTTAGTCCATTGACGTTGAGAGAAAGAATTGTCCTGGGATTTAACGCCATCTTTATTTCAAAATTTGGTGTGTCTTTTGGGTAGTCTTGTCTTAGATTAGGTCTTTCAGTTTTTCTCTTAAGACTGGTTTTGTGTCTGTGAAGTTTCTGAGCTGTTTTTTGTCTGTGAAACCATGTATTCTTCCATCAAACCGGAAAGTGAGTTTTGCTGGGTATAGTATTCTGGGTGAAGCATTCATTTCATTCAGTCTTGTCACAATATCCCACCACTGCTTTCTGGCATTGAGTGTTTCTGGTGACAGGTCTGCTGTAAATCTCAGGGAAGCTTGCTTGAACGTGATTTCCCCTTTTGATCTTGCTGTTTTCAGAATTCTGTCTCTATCTGTGGGATTTGTCATTGTGACTAGGATGTGTCTTGGGGTGGTTTTTCTGGGGTCTCTTTTGGTTGGTACTCTTCGGGCATGCAGGATTTGATCACATATATTCTTTAGCTCTGGAAGTTTCTCTTTAATGATGTTCTTGACCATTGATTCTTCCTGGAAATTTTCTTCCTGGGTCTCTGGGACTCCAATGATTCTTAAATTGTTTCTGTTGATCTTATCATAGACTTCTATTTTCGTCTGTTCCCATTCTTTGACTAATTTTTCCATTGTCTGCTCATTTGCTTTAAGTTTTTTGTCCAATCTCTCCTGCTGTATGGAATTGTTATGTATCTCATCTTCCACAGCACCAAGTCTATTCTCAGCTTCTGATACCCTGTCCCAGAGCTTATCCATTTTGTCATTCACTTCGTTTACTGACTTTTTCAGTCCTTTTAGTTGACATGTTATTTCAGTTTGGAGTTTTGTGATTTCTGCCTTCATATTTTCTTGGTTCTTATTAGTGTTCTGTTCAACTCGATCCATGGTTTCTTGGAGTCTGTTGAGCATCTTCCATATTGCTAGTCTAAAGTCCTTATCTGAGAGGTTGATTAGTTGGTTGGTCATTATCTGGTCCTCAGAATTGTCATCTTCATTCTCTATGTCTGATGCTGGCCTGCATTGTTTCCCCATTGTCACACTTGTATTGTGGGTTTTTCTACGTGTTGTGGTGGTATTCATTGTCTATATGATGTAGGCAGCACACTCCTCTGGTTCCTCCCTTTCTGGATGGGCTGACTTGCCTCTAAGGTAGGGGAGTCCTCCGTGGATGAAGCCTCACACTGGGTCAAATCTTAGGCCCGAGCATGCAACAGAGAAGACAGTCCAGAGAGAAATGTTTGCTTCTGTGATATAGCGCCGTTCTTAGTGTGATTTTTCCTTCTTGTTGCAATGGAGTTCTTTCCTTAGAAAGAGTGCACGGCCGCGTAGCGAAGCGGAGTGGCCGTGCTCCTCTGGAACCTCTTTTTGCCCCACTCGCAAGAGTTTCACGCAAGAGGACAGTAGACAGACATAGACAGGTCACACTCACAGTCTTTCACAGTTGAGCCCCACTGGGCCGGTGTACTTTCGTGGATTTTCCCCGCCTGGTGTCACACACAGGGAGCCAGCTTTTGCAAAGCTTAGCCGGTTTTTATGCTCTGAAGTCCCTCCCTGAAAATGGCGTCTGGGCGAGCGAGGTTTCTGGAGCCTCTCCTTGCCCCACTCGCAAGAGTTTCACGCAAGAGGACAGTAGACAGACATAGACAGGTCACACTCACAGTCTTTCACAGTTGAGCCCCACTGGGCCGGTGTACTTTCGCGGATTTTCCCCGCCTGGTGTCACACACAGGGAGCCGGCTTTAGCAAAGCTTAGCTGGTTTTTATGCTCTGAAGTCCCTCCCTGAGAAGAAGTTATTTTCTAAATCCGCGTTGGAACTCTTAATAGATATTTGACACTGCATTTCGTAGGGGTCGAGTGTTTCACCTTCTTTTTCTCCTTCGCCTCTCAAATCGATGACGAGAGCCTCTAGAAGAATTTTGCTTATTTCCGGCGTATTAGACTTTTACCCCAGTTTATCACTTTTCTCCTCTTCAAACAAAACCACATAACTTGAACTACCTTCTCCTGCCTCCTAACTAGAGGGGGAAATAAAGGAGGCATCAGGACCAAACAGGTGTAAGACTACGAAGTAATAGGATAGGTACAGAGGGGACCACATATTCTAGCAGCCCTAGGGGTGAGGGAAGAGGATATGGGTGGTAGGACAAAAAGGGAGGTGTAGGGAAGACAAACCGGTGATGGGAATCCCCTTTGATCTTATGTAAATATGTAACTAAGATATTATTGTCAACAATATGTAAGCCACTATGATCAAAATAAAAATTATGTTAAAAAAATAAACTCTCTAACTACGTTTAAAAAAAAAACAAAGAACAGGAGAATTGGTTTTCAGAAGGAAGACTATCTTGAGAGTGAGAGTGGGGATGGGGGCTGAAATAGACAGAAAAGAGAAGACAAAAACATGGTGGAGGGAAGCGATCAATTGAGAGGAGGGGGTACTAAAATGTGGTAGTTATTTATGAATCCCTATCAGTAGTAGTGATAGATACCACAGTGCCTAAATTTTATTTTTAAAAGTGTGTGCCACAGAGGCAGGCTGGTGGGCTGGAGGAAAACTGGGGGCACTGGAGAGAACTGAACACTGGTGAAGAGACTGGTTGTTGGAACACTGGATACTTGAGACCCAGTAATGGATAACTTTGTAATTTACAGTGACTAAGTAAAAAATAAATAATTTTTAAAAGAAGTGAATGGTGTTTGGGTACCTTGCCCTCAACAAACAATACCAAGTACATTGCCACTCTCTTCTCTAGTATTTCCAGTATAACAATGATAAGCTACACAGAGAAATTCTTAATGAGATTATCTGAGTTTTGTGGACAGTTATCCATGATTCCTAACTCCATCTCCCTTGAGTAAAGAATACAGAATGTCTGTCAGAGTTCCTAGTCCCAAACAATCACCCATCTCCTCCACTCTCATCTGCAGGAAGGCATGGTGAAAGAGAGCACATTTTAAGCATCATTGCCTTTTAAGACAAGGCTGCCATAGAGAAAAGTATAGTATGGTAGCAGATGAAAAATAAGTCTGGGCTTTTGTTGTTATAAACCATAAGACATAGCTTTTGTTGCTATACGACACTATAGTCTGAGTGTCCAAGAATAGATGACTGGATACAGAATCCAAGGCATAATCATATAATACTTGGTTATATATATTATATGGTAAATGGAGTACTATTCAGCAGTAAAAAAGGACAAAACCATGTCATTTACTGCTATATAGATGGATCTGGAGAGTATCATGCTAAGCAAAGTCAGTCAGAACATTTCTCCTGAGCCACAGTTTTGCTTTTGTGTGTTAGAGTCCAAAATTATTACATACAAAGCAAATTTCAAAAAAAGAGAGGGGGTCATATCCACATACCATATTTGCCGGCTTATAAGATAACTGGGCATATAAGACGTCCCCCAATTTTGCAGTTAAAACATAGGTTTAGGCCTATATTCTCTGTATCAGACAGAACATTCCTGTGCTGCAAGTGCTGCATGTGTTCCTGTGCTCATGTACTACAGTGAGCCTATCACAATATGCAAAGGTTCAAGATTTGGCATCATGAAATCTGCAAAATCTGTAAAAATAAGTAAATAAAGGAAACACTGATAGACTTCCTCTCTGACTCTGGCCAATCTGAGCAGGCTTTTTACAGTGTAGATTTGGGTCCAGAACATTGTCTAATTTGCATGCATAAAAAGCCTGCTTGGATTGACTGAGTTAGAGAGGCGGTCCGAGCAGCCTTGCAGTGATCGAGTTGGAAAATTCGTTTGTATAATTATTCAGACAATTTTCATTTAGCAGCATATTGAAATATTTTTTGGGATATACTTGGCGTATAAGATGACCCCCGATTTTCGGTTGACTTTTTTGTTTCAAAAATCGTCTTATACGCCAGAAAATACGGTAACTGTTTTGAAATCTATATGTGTAAAATTTTTATTACACAATACTATTCTATTTATTTTTAATCATGTGTCTTGTACTAATGGTATTGATGAAATTAAATGCTCTCATTAGTTTGAGCAACCCACTGCACATCATGGAATGTTTCACTCATAAATTAAAGTACATCATTATACTTCTAAACCTTTATGACAAAGATAGAAACTCTTCATCTAAGTCTGGTGAGGTTCAAGATTTGGCATCATGAAATCTGCAATTGTTGGTGTGTTCTAGGCATGATTTCTAGAAAAAGTTTTCAGAACATGATACCTCATCAAAACCACAAAAAAGTTAGAAAGCTGGTCAGAGAGATAGCACAAAGGGGAAGGCATTTGCCTAACCTGAGTCCTACCCATATTTGATCCCCAGCATCCTATATGGTCCCCAGAGCCTGCCAGGAGTAATTTCTGAATGCTGAGTCAGGCAACACTTGAGTGCTGCCAGGTGTGACCCAAAAACCAAAAATAAGTAAATAAAGGAAACACTGATAGAACAAGGAAGAGAAAAATTCACTCCAATCTATACAATTTCTTATTCATACTTGCTACATTTTGTAAATTAGATTTAAAAAAAAAAGATGAGTTCAGCTACTTTATTCACAAGGGTAGTTCAGACATAAGGGAATACCCTCCTGTTCCCAGAAACAGGTAGAAAATTTCTGGGGAAGTTGATGTCAAAGATCTGGAATTTTCTGTGCTTTGTAAAGATTCAAGTTCCTTCTTTTCTCTCTCTCTCTCTCTCTCTCTCTCTCTCTCTCTCTCTCTCTCTCTCTCTCTCTCTCTCTCTCTCTCTCTCTCTCTCTTTTTTTTTTTTTTTGGTTTTTGGGCAGTGCTCAGGGGCCACTCCTGGCTCTATGCTCAGAAATCGCCCCCGGCAGGCTCAGGGGACCATATGGGAAATCAGGATTCAAACCACCGTCCTTATGCAGGTAAGGCAAACACCTTATTTGTGTGCTATCTCTCCGGCCCCTCCTCCTTTCCTCTTACCTGAGTTGGGGCTGGAGTGACTGTAGAGCAAGTAGGATGTTTGCCTTGCATGTGGCCAGTCTAGGTTTGATCCTTGCCATCCCATAGCAAGGTCAGGAGTAGTTCCTCAGTGTCAGGAAAAACCCCTGAGAAAAGATACTTATTTCATTATTTCCAAAGAAATCTCATCGAAAACAGATCCTTTGCTCCATGCGGTAGAGGTCCCAGGTTAGACTAGGGAATGCACAGACTGGTAAACTCTGGCTGAGGAATAAGATGGTGTCTATTGTTCACAAATCCAGCACGAGGTGGCATTGGAGTTCCATAGTTCCCTTTGCCTCTGTGTATTGCCAGCCAGGACCAGGGAGTTTTGAGCCTTTTCATTTAAATCCCTCAATGTCCAGTTCATTTGTCTTGCTAATTATTCTAGAAATAGCTCAGCATTCCTCATAAAAATGTGCATTTCTATAAAATGTGAATGGTGACAGTGTGAGCCCCTTATTCCAACAAGAGAGCTTTTCTTTGAATTATAGCAGATGTGTTTAGTCACACACACACACGCACACGCGCGCGCGCACACACACACACACACACACACACACACACACACACGTTTTGAACATAAGGAATGGCCTAGGGCAGAACTAGGTGACGTTGCTTCCATTTAGCTCCTTCCTCTGCAGTCAAGACTTAGTCTTCTTCTTACAGGCTGAAATAGTAACTCAAACCTTATTTTCTTCTTCCTTTTCAAAGAAAACATTTCCTTTCTAATGCAAGTGACCCAAGCACATGTGTCAGTCATTTTTATGGTAGAGGTCAAATTGGATCCAGAAGAATTATGCAGAATATTCATTGTTAGCTTCAGAAAATAGCTCAGATTCACAGAAAACAGCACCAAAACAAGCAATCTATTGCTAGCTTTTTTTTTCTATTTTGAAACATGTATGTGTAAACTTATTAAAAGTTTGTTTTTTTCCCTATTTTGAATTTTTCTTAGGAAAAGTTTGGGGTCATCTTATTTTTCTATTTTTGTGATATGACATCATTTTAATACTGCATATTGTTTCTGCCCTTAGCTTCAGGGGTGGAGGTATTCAGTGGGACTTGATTTCACTCCTAGAAGGAGCACAAAGTATGTGCCTTACCACTGGGTAATACCAAAAGCACACATTGTCTTTTTGAACAATATGGGATTGACTGACGTTATCTTTTTATTTTGTTTAGTAGAGAAAGTCGAGTCATTTATGTTCATAATAATGAATTATTGGGTGCCTTTTGCCTATCCTGGCAGCTCCTGAGGTGGCTGGAAGATAGGAGTAATAATGTCTGTGTGATGTTCAAGGTATACTTTGTTAGTTAAGGTGTACTGCTTCTTTTCCATCTGTCAGATGGGCAAAATGAAAGAGAAATCTGACAATAGCAAACAAAACAAAACTGTTCTTGGCTCACAGGGATTATTTTTATAATGTCTGTTTCTTTTTTTCTTTATTTAAACATCTTGATTACATAAATGACTGTGATTAGTTTTCAGTCATGTAAAGAACACCCCCTTCACCAGTGCAACATTCCCACCACCAATGTCCCAAATCTCCCTCCATCTCACCCAACCCCCACCTGTACTCCAGACAGGCTTTCCAGTTCCCTCATTTATTCACATGATTATGGTAGTTCTCTGTGTAATTATTTCTATAGCTGCACTCACCACTCCTTGTGGTGAGCTTCATGAAGTGAGCTGGAAGTTCCAGCCCTCCTCTCATTGTCTCAGAGATTGTTGCAAAAATGACTTTTACTTTTCTTAAAACCCATCGATGAGTGAGACTATTCTGCATCTCTCTCCCTCTGACTTATTTCACTCAGCATGATAGATTCCATGTACATCCATGTATAGGAAAATTTCATGACTTCATCTCTCCTGACGGCTGCATAATATTCCATTGTGTATATGTACCATAGTTTCTTTAGCCATTCGTCTGTTGAGGGGCATCTTGGTTGTTTTCAGAGCCTGGCTATTGTGAATAGTGCTGCAATAAATATAGGTGTGAGGAAGGGATTTTTGTATTGTGTTCTTGTGTTCTTAGGGTATAACCCTAGGAGTGGAATAGCTGAATCGAATGGGAGCTCAATTTCCAGTTTTTGGAGGAATCTTCTTATTGCGTTCCATAGAGGTTGGACTAGACGGCATTCCCACCATCAGTGGATAAGAGTTCCTTTCTCTCCACATCCCTGCCAGCACTGATTGTTCTCATTCTTAGTGATATGTGCCAATCTCTGGGGTGTGAGGTGGTATCTCATCGTTGTTTTGATTTGCATCTCCCTGATGATTAGTGACAAGGAACATTTTTTCATGTGCCTTTTGGCCATTTGTATTTCTTTTTTTTATCAAAGTGTCTGTTCATTTCTTCTCCCCATTTCTTGATGGGATTAGATGTTTTTTTTTCTTGTAAAGTTCTGTCAGTGCCCTGTATATTTTGGATATTAGCCCCTTATCTGATAGGTGTTGGGTGAATAGTTTCTCCCACTCGATGGGGGACTCTTGTATCCTGGGCACTATTTCTTTTGAGGTGCAGAAGCTTCTCAGTTTAATGTATTCCCATCTGTTGATCTCTGCTTCCACTTGTTTGGAAAATGCAGTTTTCTCCTTGAAGATGCCTTTAGTCTCAATGTCCTGGAGTGTTTTACCTACATGTTGTTCTATATACCTTATGGTATCAGGTCTGATATCAAGGTCTTTAATCCATTCGGATTTTACCTTCGTATATGATGTTAACTGGGGGCCTATGTTCGCTTTTTTGCAAGTGGCTAACCAGTTCTGCCAGCACCACTTGTTGAAGAGGCTTTCTTTGCTCCATTTAGGATTTCTTGCTCCTTTGTCAAAAATTAGGTAATTGTATGTCTGGGGGACAATGTGTGAGAACTCAAGCCTATTCCACTGATCTGAGGGTCTGTCTTTATTCCAATACCATGGTGTTTTGATAACTATTGCTTTGTAGTACAGTTTAAAGTTCGGGAAAGTAATGCCTCCCATTTTCCTTTTTCCTAGGAGTGATTTAGCTATTCGAGGGTGTTTATTGTTCCAGATGAACTTCGTAAGTGTTTGATCCACTTCTTTGAAGAATGTCATGGGTATTTTTAAGGGGATCACATTAAATCTGTATAATGCTTTGGGGAATATTGCCATTTTAATGATGTTAATCCTGCCAATCCATGAGCAGGGTATGTGTTTCCATTTCCGTGTGTCCTCTCTTATTTCTTGTAGCAGGGCTTTATAGTTTTCTTTGTATAGGTCCTTCACATCTTTGGTTAAGTTGACTCCAAGATATTTGAGTTTGTGTGGCACTAATGTGAATGGGATTTCCTTCTTAACATCCATCTCTTCCCTATCATTGTTGGTGTATAATAAGGCCATTGATTTCTGTGTGTTAATTTTGTAGCCTGCCACATTGCTATATGAATCTATTGTTTCTAGAAGCTTTTTGGTAGAGTCTTTAGGGTTTTCTAATTAGAGTATCATGTCATCTTCAAACAATGAGAGCTTGACTTCTTCCTTTCCTATCTGAATTCCCTTGATATCTTTTTCTTGCCTGATCGCTATAGCAAGAACTTCCAGTACCATGTTGAAGAGGAGTGGTGAGAGCGGACAGCCTTGTCTTGTACCAGAATTTAGAGAAAAGGCTTTTACTTTTTCTTCATTGAGGATAATATTTGCCATTGGCTTGTAATAGATGGATTCAACTAGATTGAGAAAGGTTCCTTCCATTACCATCTTGCTGAGAATTTTTATCAAGAATGGGTGTTGGACCTTATCAAATGCTTTCTCTGCGTCTACTAATATGATCATGTGATTTTTATTTTTCTTGTTGTTGATGTTGTGTATGATGTTGATAGATTTATGGCTGTTAAACTATCCTTGCATTCCTGGGATGAAACCTACTTGGTCGTAGTGTATGATCTTCTTGATGATGCATTGGATCCTATTTGCCAGGATTTTGTTGAAGATCTTTGCATCTGCATTCATCAGGGATATTGGTCTGTAATTTTCTTTTTTGGCAGCATCTCTGTCTGGTTTTGTTATCAAGGTGATGTTGGCTTTATAAAAGCTGTTTGGGATTGTTGCCATTTTTTCAATTTCATGGAAGAGCCTGGCTAGGATTGGTAGTAACTCCTCTTGAAAGATTTAAAAAAATTCATTAGGGAATCCATCTGGACCTAGGCTTTTCTTTTTGGGCATATGTTTGATTACAGTTTCAATTTCCTCAGTAGTGATGGGGGTGTTTAGATATGCTACATCCTCCTTACTTAAATGTGGAAGGTTATAAGTGTCCAAGAATTTTTCTATTTCTTCTAGGTTCTCATGTTTAGTAGCATAAAGTTTCTCAAAGTAGTCTCTGATTACTCATTGGATCTCTGCTATATCTGTCGTGATCTCCACCTTTTCATTTCTAATACGGGTTATCAGATTTCTCTCTCTTTGTGAGTTTTGCCAAATGATCTATCAATCTTGTTTATTTATTCAAAGAACCAACTTCTGCTTTCGTTGATCTTTTGGATTGTTCTTTGGTTTTCCACTTCATTGAGTTCTGCTGTCAGCTTTGTTATTTCCTTCTGTCTCCCTATTTTTGGTTCCTTTTGTTGGTAATTTTCTAATTTTTTGAGCTGCATCATTAAGTTATTCAGGTATGCCCCTTCTTCCTTCCTGATGTGTGCTTGTAGAGCTATAAATTTTCCTCTCAGGACGGCTTTTGCTGTGTCCCATAGATTCTGGCAGTTTGTGTCTTCATTATTATTTGTTTCCAGGAAAGTTTTGATTTCCTTTTTGATGTCATCTCGGACCCACTGGTTGTTCAGTAACAGCGTGTTTAATTTTCAATTGTTAAAGTTTTTCTTCTGTGTGGCTTTGTAGTTCACATCTAATTTCAGAGATTTGTGGTCAGCAAAGGTAGCCTGCAAGATTTCTATCCTCTTGATTTTATGGAGGTATGTTTTATGTGTCAGGATGTAGTCTATCCTGGAGAATGACCCATGTACATTGGAGAAGAATGTGTATCCAGGTTTTTTGGGATGGAGTGTCCTGTATATATCCACTAGTCTTCTTTCTTCCATTATTCTTCTCAGGGCTAGTATGTTTTTGGTGGGTTTCAGTCTGGTTGACCTATCAAATGTTGATAGGACCGTGTTGAGGTCTCCCACAATTATTGTGTTATTATTGATTTGTTCTTTCAAATTTGTCAGTAATTGTATTAGATAATTTGCTGGTCTCTCATTGGGTGCATATATGTTTATTAGTCTGATTTATTCCAGTTGTACATATCCCTTGATTAGTACATCGTGTCCATCTTTGTCCCTTACCACTTTTCTGAGTATAAAGTTGGTGTCATCAGATATTAATATGGCCACCCCAGCTTTTTTGAGGTTGTTGTTTGCTTGGATGATTTTCCTCCAGCCTTTGATTTTGAGTTTATGTTTGTTCTGACTATTCAGATGTGTTTCTTGTATGCAGCAGAAGGTTGGATTCATCTTTTTGACCCATTTTGCCACTCTGTGTCTTTTAATTGGTGAATTTAGTCCATTGACATTGAGGGAGATGATTGTCATAGGATTTAATGTCATCTTTGTAGATAAGTTTGCTGTGTTTGTTGATCTCTCTTGTCTTAGAGTAGACCTGTCACTTTTTCCTTTAAGGCTGGTTTATCATCTGTGAAGTTTCTGAGCTGTTGTTTATCCATGAAACTTTGTATTCTTTCTTCAAACCTGAACATGAGTTGGGCTGGGTTCAGTATTCTCGGTGAGGCATTCTTTTCATTCAGTCTTGTCACAATATCCCACCACTGTCTTCTGGCCTTGAGAGTTTCTTGTGACATGTCTGCTGTAAGTCTTAGGGGTGCTCCTTTGCATGTAATTTCCCTTTTTGATCTTACTGCTTTCAGTATTCTATCTTTATCAGTGGGATTTGTCATTGTAATGACGATGTGTCTTGGGGTGTTTTTCTTTGGGTCTCTTTTAGCTGGTACTCTTCAGGCATGCAGGATTTGATTGCATGTAGTCTTTAACTCTGGGAGTATTTCTTTGATGATGTCTTTGACAGTTGATTCTTCCTGGAGATCTCCTACCTGGGTCTCTGGAACTCCAAAGATCTTATGTTGTTTCTGTTGAGTTTATCAAAGACTTCTATTTTCATCTGTTCACATTCCTTGAGTACTTTTTTCATTGCCTGTTCGTTTGTCTTAAGGTTCTTTTCCAATTTCTTCTGTTGTGTTGAGTTTTTCTGCATCACATCTTCCAGTACTCCGATTCTCTCCTCAGCTGCTGATACCCTGGTGCCGAGGTTATCCATTGAGGTTTTCAGTTGAGCTACCATGTTTTTCAGATCTGTTATTTCAGTTAAGAGTTTTCTGATTTTTGTTTTGTGTTCTGTTCAGATCGATCTATGCTTTCTTTGAGTTCTTCAAATATATTCCCTAATGCTATTTTAAGTTCCTTATCCTAGAGGTTAATCAGGTGTTTGAAATTTATTAGATTATCTGAGCTTTCATCTTCATTCTGTTTGCATGGTGTTTGCCTGCGAGGTTTCCCCATTGTCATTCTTGTAGTGTGGTTTTTCCTGCGTTATGTGGTGGGGTTCATTGGTTAGAAAGAGTGCGCAGCCACAAAACGAAGCAAAGCAGCTCTTCTGCTGCCTCTAGTTGACAGTTTTTTTGGGGTTCGCTCCCTAGGCCTCTGAGGGATTCCTTCAGGGATTCAGAAACACAGGCAGATAGGCACAGGAGAAGTTTCCCTTGAAGTCCTCAGAGTCTAATGTCTGTTTCTTCTCTATCATTATTTGTGAATAAGAAGGCTATTGATTTTTCCATTTTAATTTCACAGCCTGCCACTTTGCGATAAGTCTATTATTTTTAGAAGCTTTTTTGTAGTCATTAGGATTTTCTAAATAAAGTATCATGTCATCTGCAAACAGTGAGAGCTTGACTTCTTCCTTTCTCATTCATAATAGTACCACAGAAACTAAAATACCTTGTAGTCAACTTAACTAAAGAGTTAAGTATCTATACAAAGGAAACTGTAAAATACTGCTTCAAGGAAATAGAAATTCATGAATCCCTTTTATAGATTGGTATTATTAACATCATTAAGACTGTAATGCTCCCCAAAGCATTGTACAGATTTAATTCAATCTCTTTAAGGATATCCACATTCTTCAAGGAAGTGAATCAAACACTCCTAAAATTCACTCGGAACAATAAAGTCCACAAATAGCTTAGTAACCCTTAGGAAAATGATGGTGGGAGGCTTTACTTTCCCCAAATTTAAATTGTACTACAAAACAATAGTTATTAAAAAATAGCATGATATTGGAATAAACACAAACCCTCATATCAATGGAATAGACTTGAGTATTCAGAGAATGACCCCCTATATATAATCAATTAATCTTTGATAAAGGGGTAAGAAAGGCAAAATGAAGCAAGAAAAGCCTCTTCAACAAGTGGTATTGGGACAACTGATCAGCCACATGCAAAACAGTGAACTCAGACCTCCATCTAATAATAACACGCACAAAGATAAAATCTAAAAGGATATCAGACCTGAAACTATAAGGCACATAGAAGAAAACACAGGCAAAAAATTCTGTGACATTGAGATGAAAGGTAATTTCAAGTAGGAAACACCACTGTCCAAATAAGTAGAAATAGAGATAAACAAATGAGACTATATTAAACCTAGAAGCTTCTACACTTCAAAGGAAATAGTGACTAGGATGCAAATGTGATACACAAAATGGGGAAATTACTCACCCAATACTCATCAGATAAAGGGCTAATATTAAGACATACAAGGTACTACAGAAATTCACAAGGAGAAAACATTTAATCCTATCCAAAAATGGGGAGAATAAGTGAGCCAAAACTTTCTCAAAAGCAATATGAAAAAAATGTTCCATGTCACTATCCATCAGAGAGATGCAAATCAAGACAACAATGAGGTACCAGCTCATGACCAGAGACTGGCACACATCACAAAGAACAAGAATGATCATTGTTGATATGAATGTGGGGAGAAAGGAACTCTCATCACTGTTGGTGGGAATGCCATTTAGTTCAACTTTTCTGGAAAAAAAAATTATGATATTCCTCAAAAAAAAAAACCTGGAAACTGAGCTTCCATATGATCCAGCAATACCACTCCTATGGATATTCTCTAGGAACAGAAAAACATACTACAAAAATTACCTCTGTGCTCCTATGTTCATTGAAGCACTATTTAAAACAGCCAGAATATGGAAACAACCCAGGTGCCTAACGACAGATGAGTGGCTAAAGAAATGGTGGTACATCTACACAATAGAATACAATGCAGCTGTTAGGGAAAATGAAGTCATGAATTTTTCACATACATGATGGACATGGAGACTATTATACCGATCAAAATGAGTCAAATGGGAAAGTTGCACAGTAAAGGGGTGTGTACATTTTATGACTGAAACCCAACTATAAACATGTTTGTAACCACAGTGATTAAATAATTAAATTATTTTTTAATCTAATAAACTTACTTTAATATTATTATTTGTACATCCAATATGTTCTCTATATAACCCAATAATATAAAACATCCAAAAACTGTTACAAATGATAGGTAGATAATTCCTATGTTGATTTATTTTTCTACAAGACAATTTTTGTTTTTTTTTAATTCTTTTTAGAAAATTTTTTATTTAAACAACTTCATGACATACATGATTGTGTTTGGGTTTCAGTCATGTAAAGAACACCACCCATCACCAGTGCAACATTCCCAACACCAATGTCCCAAATCTCCCTTCTCCCCACCCAACCCCTGCCGGTACTCTAAGAAAGGCTTTCTATTTCCCTCATATATTCTCATTATTAGGATAGTTTGAAATGTAGTTATTTCTCTAATTAAGCTCATCCCTGTTTGTGGTGAGTTTCATGAGGTGAGCTGGAACTTCCAGCTCTTTTCTCTTTCATTCTGAAAGTTATTATTGCAAGAATGTCTTTCATTTTCCTTAAAACCCATAGATGAGTGAGACCATTCTGTGTCTTTCTCTCTCTCTCTGACTTATTTCACTCAGCATAATAGATTCCATGTACATCCTTGTATAGGAAAATTTCATGACTTCATCTCTCCTGACAGCTTCATAATATTCCATTGTGTATATGTACCACAGTTTCTTTAGCCATTCATCTGTTGAAGGGCATCTTGGCTGTTTCCAGAGTCTTGCTATGGTAGTGCTGCAATGAATATAGGTGCAAGGAAGGGATTTTTGTATTGAATTTTTGTGTTCCTAGGGTATATTCCTAGGAATGGTATAGCCGGGTCATATGGGAGCTCGATTTCCAGTTTTTGGAGGAATCTCCATATTGCTTTCCATAAAGGTTGAAATAGACGGCATTCCCACTAGCAGGGGATAAGAGTTCCATTCTCTACACATCCCCGCCAAGACTGCTTGTTCTCATTCTTTGTGATGTGTGCCAATCTCTGGGGTGTGAGGTGGTACCTCATAGTTGTTTTGATTTGCACCTCCCTGATAATTAGTGATGTGGAGCATTTTTTCATGTGTCTTTTGGCCATTTGTATTTCTTCTTTGTTAAAGTGTTTGTCCATTTCTTCTCCCCATTTTTTGATGGGGTTAGATGTTTTTTTCTTGTAAATTTCTGCCAGTGCCTTGTATATTTTGGAGATTAGCCCCTTGTCTGATGAGTATTCAGAGAATAGTTTCTCCCACTCAGTGGGGTGCTCTTGTATCCTGGGTGCTATTTCTTTTGAGGTGCAAAGCTTCTCAGTTTAATATATTCCCTTCTGTTTGTCTCTGCTTTGACTTGCTTGGAGGGTGCAGTTTCCTCTTTGAAGATGCCTTTAGTTTCAATGTCCTGGAGTGTTTTACCTACGTGTTGTTCTATGTATCTTATGGTTTCGGGTCTGATATCGAGGTCTTTCATCCATTTGAATTTAACCTTCATACATGATGTTAGCTGGCAGTCTAAGTTCAATTATTTGCAAGTGGCTAGCCAGTTCTGCCAGCACCACTTGTTGAAGAGGCTTTCTTTGCTCCGTTTAGGATTTCTTGCTCCTTTATAAAAAATTAGGTGATTATAGGTCTGGAGAACATTCTCTGAGTATTCAAGCCTATTCCACTGCTCTGAGGGCCTGTGTTTATTCCAATACCATGCTGTTTTGATAACTATTGCTTTGTAATACACTTTAAAGTTGGGGAAAGTAATGCCTCCCATATTCTTTTTCCCAATAATTGCTATGGCTATTCAAGGGTGTTTACTGTTTCCAATGAATTTCAAAAGTGCCTGATCCACTTCTTTGAAGAATGTCATGGGTATCTTTAGAGGGAATACATTAAATCTGTACAATGCTTTGGGGAGTATTGCCATTTTAATGAAGTTAATCCTGCCAATCCATGAGCAGGGTATGTGCTTCCATTTCCACGTGTTCTCTCTTATTTCTTGGAGCAGAGTTTTATAGTTTTCTTTGTATAGGTCCTTCACATTTTTAGTCAAGTTGATTCCAAAATATTTGAGTTTTTGTGGCACTATTGTGAATGGGGTTGTTTTCTTAATGTCCACTTTTTCCTTATTACTATTGGTGTATAGAAAGTTTTTTGGTAGAGACTTTAGGGTTTTCTAGGTAGAGTATCATGTCATCTGCAAACAGCGAGAGCTTGACTTCTTCCTTTCCTATCTGGATTCCCTTGATATCTTTTTCTTGCCTAATCGCTATAGCAAGTACTTCCAGTGCTATGTTGAATAGGAATGGTGAGAGAGGACAGCTTTGCCTTGTGCCAGAATTTAGAGGAAAGGTTTTCAGTTTTTCTCCATTGAGGTCAATATTTGCCTCTGGATTGTGGTAGATGGCATTAACTATATTGAGAAAGGTTTCTTCCATTCCCATATTGCTGAAAGTTTTGATCAAAAGTGGGTGTTGGACCTTATCAAATGCTTTCTCTGCATCTATTGATATGATCATGTGACTTCTATTTTTCTTGTTGTTGATGTTGTGTATTATGTTGATAGATTTATGGATGTGAAACCAGCCTTACATTCCTGGGATAAAATCAACTTGATTGTAGTGAATGATCTTCTTAATGAGGCATTGAATCCATTTTGCCAGGATTTTGTTGAGAATCTTTGCATTTGTATTCATCAGCGATATTGGTCTGTAATTTTCTTTTTTGGTAGCATCTCTGTCTGGTTTAGGTATCAAGGTGATGTTGGCTTCATAAAAGCTCTTTGGAAGTGTTCCTGTTTTTTTGATTTCATGAAAGAGTCTTGCCAGGATTGGTAGAAGTTCCTCTTGAAATATTTGAAAGAATTTATTAGTAAATCCATCTGGGCCTGGACTTTTGTTTTTGGGCAGACATTTGATTACTGTCTTAATTTCCTCAATAGTGATGGGTGTGTTTAGCTATGCTACATCCTCTTCATTCAACCGTGGAAGATTATAAGAGTTCAAAAATTTATCCATTTCTTCCAGGTTTTCATTTTTAGTGGCATAGAGTTGCTCAATGTAGTTTTTGAATACCCTTTGGATCTCTACCATATCAGTAGTGATCTCTCCTTTTTCATTCCTAATACGAGTTATCAAGTTTCTCTCTCTTTGTTAGTTTTGCCAGTGGTCTATCAATTTTGTTTATATTTTCAAAGAACCAACTTCTGCTTTCGTTGATCTTTTGGATTATTTTTCAGGTTTCCACTTCATCGATTTCTGCTCTCAGCTTTGTTATTTCCTTCTGTCTCCCTATTTTGGGGTCCTTTTGTTGATTACTTTCTAATTCTATGAGCTGCATCATTACACTATTCAGGTATGCCCCTCCTTCTTTCCTGATGTGTGCTTGCAAAGGTATACATTTTTCTCTCAGTACCGCTTTTGCTGTGTCCCATAGGTTCTGATAGTTTATGTCTCCATTGTAATTTGTTTCTAGGAAGGTTTCGATTTCCTCTTTGATTTCCTCAGACCCACTGGTTATTCAGTATTAGGCTGTTTAACTTCCAGGTATTAAAGTTTTTCTTCTGTGTCCCTTTGTAGTTCACATATAATTTCAGGGCCTTGTGTTCAGTGAAGGTAGCCTGCAAAATTTCTATTCTCTTGATATTATGGAGGTATATTTTATGTGCTAGCATGTAGTCTATCCTGAAGAATGTCTCATGCACGTTAAAGAAGAATGTGTATCCAGGCTTCTGGGGGTGGAGTGTCCTGTATATATCTACTAGGCCTCTTTCTTCCAATTCAGGTCTAGTATATTCTTGTTGGGTTTCAGTCTGGTTGACCTGTCAAGTGTTGAAAATGCTGTGTTGAGGTCTCCCACAATTATTGTGTTGTTATTAATGTTATTTTTCAGATTCGCAACAATTGTATTAAATATTTTGCTGGCCCCTCATTCGGTGCATATATGTTTAGGAGAGTGATTTCTTCCTGCTCTACATACCCCTTGATTAATATAAAATGTCCATCTTTTTCCCTTACAACTTTCTTAAGTATAGAGTTTGCATTATCTGATATTAGTATGGCCACTCCAGCTTTTTTATGGGTGCTGTTTGCTTAAATGATTTTCCTCCAGCCTTTTATTTTGGGTCTATGTTTCTTCTGACTATTCAGGTGTGTTTCTTGTAGGCAGTAAAAGTTTGGATTGTGGTACACTGGCACAGTGGGGCCCAACTGTGAAAAACTGTGAGTGTGACCTGTCTATGTCTGTCTACTGTCCTCTTGCGTGAAACTCTTGCAAGTGGGGCAAAAAGAGGCTCCAGAAACCTCGCTCGCCCAGACGCCATTTTCAGGGAGGGACTACAGAGCATGAAAACCGGCTAAGCTTTGCAAAAGCCGGCTCCCTGTGTGTGACACCAGGCGGGGAAAATCCGCGAAAGTACACCAGCCCAGTGGGGCCCAACTGTGAAAAACTGTGAGTGTGACCTGTCTATGTCTGTCTACTGTCCTCTTGCGTGAAACTCTTGCGAGTGGGGCAAAAAGAGGCTCAGAGGAGCACGGCCGCGTAGCGAAGCTACGCGGCCGTGCACTCTTTCTAAGGAAAGAACTCCATTGCAGCAAGAAGGAAAAATTACACTAAGAACGATGCTATATCACAGAAGCAAACATTTCTCTCCGGACTGTTTTCTCTGTTGCATGCTCGGGCCTAAGATTTGACCCAGTGTGAGGCTTCATCCACGGAGGACTCCCCTCCCTTAGAGGCAAGTCAGCCCATCCAGAAAGGGAGGAGCCAGAGGAGTGTGCTGCCTGCATCATATAGACAATGAATACCACCACAACACGTAGAAAAACCCACAATACAAGTGTGACAATGGGGAAACAACGCAGGCCAGCATCAGACATAGAGAATGAAGATGACAATTCTGATGACCAGATAATGACCAACCAACCAATCAACCTCTCAGATAAGGACTTTAGACGAGCAATATGGAAGATGCTCAACAGACTCCAAGAAACCATGGATCGAGTTGAACAGAACACTAATAAGAACCAAGAAAATATGAAGACAGAAATCACAAAACTCCAAACTGAAATAACATGTCAACTAACAGGACTGAAAAAGTCAGTAAACAAAGTGAATGACAAAATGGATAAGCTCTGGGACAGGGTATCAGAAGCTGAGAATAGACTTGGTGTTGTGGAAGATGAGATACATAACAATTCCATACAGCAGGAGAGATTGGACAAAAAACTTAAAGCAAATGAGCAGACAATGGAAAAATTAGTCAAAGAATGGGAACAGACGAAAATAGAAGTCTATGATAAGATCAACAGAAACAACTTAAGAATCATTGGAGTCCCAGAGACCCAGGAAGAAAATTTCCAGGAAGAATCAATGATCAAGAACATCATTAAAGAGAAACTTCCAGAGCTAAAGAATATATGTGATCAAATCCTGCATGCTCGAAGAGTACCAACCAAAAGAGACCCCAGAAAAACCACCCCAAGACACATCCTAGTCACAATGACAAATCCCACAGATAGAGACAGAATTCTGAAAACAGCAAGATCAAAAGGGGAAATCACGTTCAAGCAAGCTTCCCTGAGATTTACAGCAGACCTGTCGCCAGAAACACTCAATGCCAGAAAGCAGTGGTGGGATATTGTGACAAGACTGAATGAAATGAATGCTTCACCCAGAATACTATACCCAGCAAAACTCACTTTCCGGTTTAACGGAAGAATACATGGCTTCACAGACAAAAAACAGCTCAGAAACTTCACAGACACAAAACCAGTCTTAAGAGAAAAACTGAAAGATCTAATCTAAGACAAGACTTCCCAAAAGACACACCAAATTTTGAAATAAAGATGGCGTTAAATCCCAGGACAATTCTTTCTCTCAACGTCAATGGACTAAATGCACCAGTTAAGAGACACAGAGTGGCTAAATGGATCAAAAACTCAATCCAACCTTCTGCTGCCTACAAGAAACGCACCTGAATAGTCAGAACAAACAGACTCAAAATAAAAGGCTGGAGAAAAATTATCCAAGCAAACAACACCCATAAACAAGCTGGAGTGGCCATACTAATATCAGATAATGCAAACTTTATACTCAGGAAGGTTGTAAGGGACAAAGATGGACATTTTATATTAATCAAGGGGTACGTAGAGCAGGAAGAATTCACTCTCCTAAACATATATGCACCAAATGAGGGGCCAGCAAAATATTTAATACAACTGTTGACAAATCTGAAAAATAATATCAACAACAACACAATAATTGTGGGGGACCTTAACACGGCTTTGTCAACACTGGATAGGTCAACCAGACTGAAACCCAACAAGAATATACTAGACCTGAGGAGAGAAATGGAAGAAAGAGGCCTAGTGGATATATATAGGACACTCCATCCCCAGAAACCTGGATACACATTCTTCTCCTATGTACATGGGACATTCTCCAGGATAGACTACCTGCTGGCACATAAAACATACCTCCATAAGATCAAGAATATAGAAATTTTGCAGACTACCTTCGCTGACCACAAGGCTCTGAAATTATTTGTGAACTCCAAAGGGACTCAGAAGAAATACTTTAACACCTGGAAGTTAAACAGCCTCATGCTCAATAACCAGTGGGTCCGAGATGAAATCAAGGAGGAAATCAAAAGGTTCCTGGAAACAAATGACAATAAAGACACAAACTATCAGAACTTATGGGACACAGAAAAAGCAGTACTGAGAGGAAAATTTATAGCTTTGCAAGCACACATCAGGAAGGAAGAAGGAGCTTACCTGAGTAGCTTAATGACACAGCTAATAGAACTAGAAAATGCTCAACAAAAGGACCCAAGAATAGGAAGACAGAAGGAAATAACAAAGCTGAGAGCAGAAATCAACGAAGTGGAAACTCAAAAAACAATCCGAAAGATCAACGAAAGCAGAAGTTGGTTCTTTGAAAAAATAAACAAGATTGATAGACCACTGGCAAACCTAACAAAGAAAGAGAGAGAGAGAAACTTGATAACTCGTATCAGGAATGAAAAAGGAGAGATCACGACTGATATGACAGAGATTCAAAGGGTAATCAGAAACTACTTTGAAAAACTCTATGCCACTAAAAATGAGAACCTGGAAGAAATGGATAAATTCTTGGACTCTTATAATCTTCCACGTTTGAAGGAAGAGGATGTAGCATATCTAAACACCCCCATCACCATTGATGAAATTAAAACAGTAATCAAATGTCTGCCGAAAAACAAAAGCCCAGGTCCAGGTGGATTCACTAATGAATTCTATCAAACTTTCCAAGAGGAACTACTGCCAATCTTGGCAAGACTCTTTCATGAAATTGAACAAACAGAAACACTTCCAAATAGCTTTTATGAAGCCAACATCACCTTGATACCTAAACCAGACAGAGACGCTACCAAAAAAGAAAATTACAGACCAATATCACTGATGAATGCAGATGCAAAGATCCTCAACAAAATCCTGGCAAATAGGATTCAATGCCTCGTTAAAAAGATCATCCACTACGATCAAGTAGGTTTCATCCCAGGAATGCAAGGCTGGTTTAACATCCGTAAATCTATCAACATAATACACAACATCAACAACATGAAAAATAAAAACCACATGATCATATCAATAGATGCAGAGAAAGCATTTGATATGGTCCAACACCCATTCTTGATCAAAACTCTCAGCAAGATGGGAATGGAGGGAACCTTTCTCAATATAGTGAAGGCCATCTACCACAAGCCAGTGGCAAATATTATCCTCAATGGAGAAAAACTGAAAGCCTTCCCTCTAAATTCTGGCACAAGACAAGGCTGTCCTCTCTCACCACTCCTATTCAACATAGCACTGGAAGTACTTGCTATAGCGATTAGGCAAGAAAAGGATATCAAGGGAATCCAGATAGGAAAGGAAGAAGTCAAGCTCTCACTGTTTGCAGATGACATGATACTCTACTTAGAAAACCCTAAAGACTCTATCAAAAAGCTTCTAGAAACAATAGACTCATATAGCAAGGTGGCAGGCTACAAAATTAACACACAAAAATCAATGGCCTTTCTATACACCAATAGTAATAAGGATGAAATGGACATTAAGAGAACAACCCCATTCACAATAGTGCCACACAAACTCAAATATCTTGGAATCAACTTGACTAAATATGTGAAGGACCTATACAAGGAAAACTATAAAACTCTGCTCCAAGAAATAAGAGAGGACACACGGAAATGGAAACTCATACCCTGCTCATGGATTGGCAGGATTAACATCATCAAAATGTCAATACTCCCCAAGGCATTATACAGATTTAATGCCATCCCTCTAAAGATACCCATGACATTCTTCAAAGAAGTGGATCAGACACTTTTGAAATTCATTTGGAACAATAAACACCCTCGAATAGCTAAAGCAATCATTGGGAAAAAGAACATGGGAGGAATTACTTTCCCCAACTTTAAACTGTACTACAAAGCAACAGTTATCAAAACAGCATGGTATTGGAATAAGGATAGGTCCTCAGATCAGTGGAATAGGCTTGAATACTCAGAAAATGTTCCCCAGAGATACAACCACCTAATTTTTGATAAAGGAGCAGGAAATCCTAAATGGAGCAGGGAAAGCCTCTTCAACAAGTGGTGTTGGCACAATTGGATAGCCACTTGCAAAAAATTGAACTTAGACCCCCAGCTAACATCATGTATGAAGGTAAAATCCAAATGGATTATAGACCTCGATATCAGCCCCAAAACCATAAGATATATATAACAGCACATAGGCAAAACACTCCAGGACATTACAGGCATCTTCAAGGAGGAAACTGCACTCTCCAAGCAAGTGAAAGCAGAGATTAACAGATGGGAATATATTAAGCTGAGAAGCTTCTGCACCTCAAAGGAAATAGTGCCCAGGATACAAGAGCCACCCACTGAGTGGGAGAAACTATTCACCCAATACCCATCAGATGAGGGGCTAATCTCCAAAATATACAAGGCACTGACAGAACTTTACAAGAAAAAAACATCTAACCCCATCAAAAATTGGGGAGAATAAATGAACAGACACTTTGACAAAGAAGAAATACACATGGCCAAAAGACACATGAAAAAATGTTCCACATCACTAGTCATCAGGGAGATGCAAATCAAAACAACGATGAGATACCACCTCACACCCCAGAGAATGGCACACATCACAAAAAATGAGAATAAACAGTGTTGGCGGGGATGTGGAGAGAAAGGAACTCTTATCCACTGCTGGTGGGAATGCCGTCTAGTTCAACCTTTATGGAAAGCGATATGGAGATTCCCCCAAAAACTGGAAATCGAGCTCCCATACGATCCAGCTATACCACTCCTTGGAATATACCCTAGGAACACTAAAATACAATACAAAAACCCCTTCCTTACACCTATATTCATTGCAGCACAATTTACCATAACAAGACTTTGGAAACAACCAAGATGCCCTTCAACAGACGAATGGCTAAAGAAACTGTGGTACATATACACAATGGAATATTATGCAGCTGTCAGGAGAGATGAAGTCATGAAATTTTCCTATACATGGATGTACACGGAATCTATTATGCTCAGTGAAATAAGTCAGAGAGAGAGAGAGAGAGAAAAACGCAGAATGGTCTCACTCATCTACGGGTTTTAAGAAAAATGAAAGACACCCTTGTAGTAATAATTTTCAGACACAAAAGAGAAAAGAGCTGGAAGTTCCAGCTCACCTAAGGAAGCTCACCACAAAGAGTGATGAGTTTAGTTAGGGAAATAACTACATTTTGTACTGTCCTAATAATGAGAATGTATGAGGAAAATGGAGAGCCTGTCTAGAGTACAGGCGGGGTTCGGGTGGGGCGAAGGGAGACTTGGGACATTGGTGATGGGAATGTTGCACTGGTGATGGGTGGTGTTCTTTACAAGACTGAAACCCAAACACAATCATGTATGTAATTAAGGTGTTTAAATAAATTTAAAAAAAAATAAATAAATAAAAAGAAAAAAAAAGTTTGGATTGTGTTTTTGATCCAATTAGCCACACTGTGTCTCTTAACTGGTGCATTAAGTCCATTGACATTGATAGAAAGAATTGTCCTGGGAGTTAGTGCCATCTTTATATCGAAGTTTGTGTGTCTGTTGGTCAGTCTTGTCTTAAAGTAGGCCGTTCAGTTTTTCTTTTAAGAATGGTTTTGAGTCTGTAAAGTTTCTAAGCTGTTGTTTGTCTGTGAAACCATGTATTGTTTCTTTAAACCTAAAATTGAGTTTTGCTGGGGGCAGTATTCTAGGCAAAGCATTTATTTCATTGAGTTTTGTCACTCTGTTCCACTACTGCCTTCTGGCCTTGATTGTTTCTGGTGACAGGTCTGCAGTAAACCTCAAGGATGTTCCCTTGAATGTAATTTCTCTTTTCCATCTTCCTGCTTTCAGAATTCTGTCTCTATCTGTGGGATTCATCATTGTGACTAGGATGTGTCTTGGGTGTTTTTTCTGGGGTCTCTTTTAGTTGGTACTCTTCAGGCATTCAGGATTTGATCTCATGTATTCATTAGCTCTGGTAGTTTCTCTTTAATGATGTTCTTGACTTTTGATTTTTCCTGGAGATTTTCTTCCTGGGTCTCTGGGACTCCAACGATTCTTAAGTTTTTTCTGTTGAGCTTATTGTAGACTTCTATTTTCTTCTGTTCCCATTCTTTTTGTAATTTTTTCATTGTTTGATCATTTGCTTTAAGGCTTTTTTCCAATTTTTTCTGCTGTATGGAATTGTTATTCATCTCATCTTCCAGTGTACTAATTTTATCCTCAGCTGCTGTTAACCCATGGGAAAGCTCAACCATGTTTTTCTTCTTTTCATATTCTGAGCTTTTCAGACCTGTTGTTTGACCTGAAATTTCAGTTTGGAGTTTTCTGATTTCTATCTTCATATTCTCTTGATTCTTATTAGTGTTCTCTTCTATACTTTCTTTGAGTTCTTTGAACATCTTCCATATTGCGACTCTAAACTCCTTATCTGAGAAACTGACTAGTTGGTTGGTCATGTTCAAGTCATCAGAGTTGCCATCGTCATTCTCTATGTCTGGTGCGGCCTGCGTTGTTTTCCCATTGTCACACTTGTATTGTGGGTTTTTCTACGTGTTGTGGTTGTATTCATTGGCTAAATGATGTGCACGGCTGGGAAGCTAAGTGGAGCGGCTGTGCTCCTCTGGCTCCACCCTTTCTCAGCGTGTAAGCTCACCTCCAGGGAAGGCTCCAGGGAAGGCGAGGTGTCCACAGTTGAGCCACACACAGGATAAAATCAGGCTAAAAATGGAGCACAGCACAGAAGACAGACAGACAGGGGTGCTGGCATCTGAGTTCCAGCAGAGTTCAGCGGCTTCCCCTTTCTCAAGTTCTTATAATTTCTCATGGTCGGGTCCCACTGGGTAGGCGTAGTTTCGTAGATTTTCCCAGCCTGATGTCACCTTTTTCTGTTCGGTGTTCATTGCATCACGGAAACATGCAGATAGTTACTCTGTCCAAATCTTTTCTCTGAAGATCCTGAGAAGAATCCTGTCTAGACTCTTTCTTCAGATGGTGATATTCATTACCCTTTCTGCTGGCTGCCTGGGAGTGAGTTCACAGCGCATCGCCCACTGACTGTGCCCTCCTCAGCCCCTGCCACCGCCTTCCAATTAAATTATTTTTTAAAAAATACAGCTTATGGGCTGGAGTGATGGTGCAGCGGTAGGGTGTTTGCCTTGTATGTGGCATCCTATATGGTCCCCCAAGCCAGGAGCGATTTCTGAGTGCATAGCCAGGAGTAACCCCTGAGACTCATTGGGTGTGCTCCCCCAAACAAAAAAGCTTAAATGAGAGAAACAGATGACAAGCTATATTTGCTTTCATCTTTCTGGCTCTTTGACCTGAGCTTTCAAGGCATGACGAGAGTTACAGTTCCCTTTTCTGCCAGAAATGGAGTTGGAAGGAGGGAAGGAAGCAAGTATGGCCATCAGGTTGTCTCCAAAGCAGCTAGAGCTTCAGATTACCTCAGACTCCAGTATGTACTGTCTGGCCTTTCAAAAGAGGACTATGCTGGAGGAAAGCAGGGAGCCTTGTTCCTTCTGTTCTGGTTACTCTTGCCCATAACATGCAGTAGTGGGGAAACAGTCTTCAAAAGCCAGGAAGACTCTGGATTAAAGAACTGGGTTGTACATGGAAGTTAGTGGGTTTTTCCTAATGAATAGAGCTCTCAGTGTGTCTGAAATCAAGCTTTTCTCTTTTTGTCCTTCTTTCTTTAACTCTCTGTTGTGGAAACATCTGGAGAGTGGAGTATCATTTTGTCCATGGTAAATAGCTTAAAGGAAGATAGAATTTTTATTTTCTCACCAAGAGGCAAAAGGGTATAGAGACTGTCACAGTGAAGGTATTGGAAAATGTGTGTATGAAGTGTATTTAAAGGGGAGTTATTTCCATTTCTGAATCACTTTTCTCTTCCTCTTCCAAACATCTGTGAATCAATAAAATAATACATGTGACGACGCAAAATTCTCTTCTGGATCAATCTGAGTATATTTGTTTTCTATCAGTGGATATAAAGAAACAAATTAAAACAGCTAATGAGAATGAAATTGCTTTCATATTCATTTTCAGACCTTATTCTTTCCAATGAATTAAGTTGATTGCCAATTACCAAGCTGTTATTTCCATTTTTGGAATGATGTCTGTTGTGTAATTTCTAGGTTAGGATATCTGACAAAATAACAAACAAAAACAAACAAAAAGAACAACTGATGTTGCTATCTTCCTCATTCTTTTTTCAAGATAAAACAAAATATTAAATTAATTTAAACTTCCTTTGGTTCTCAGCAAATGGTTCACAAACTGATCATGTCAATATCTCCCATGACCTATGAGAAATGCAGATTCTGGATCTAAATATTTCTGCTAATGTATTGAACCAGAATCTGCATTTTATGCACCATAATCTTCAAGAAACTTCAGGCACATTAAAGTTTGAGAGATCCTGATTTCATGTGCTTATGTATAGATTTCTCTACACACAAAAACAACGTAGCACTCATAGTGAGTGCTTAATATTGGCAGTATTACTCACTTAATACTTTTTATATTATTGCTCAAGCTTTATACATATTTTAATTTTGGGATTTCATTGATTTTGTACAGCTCTATATCAGTATAAAAATAAAAAGAAAAGCAAGGTTTTCATTAACATACCTTTATTTTAAACACAGCTTATATATATTGCAACCCTAATGTGTGTCAGATACTATTCTATGTGTTGGAGGCTTAGTAGTTACTGAAACCATATTTCTTTAAGTTCCATTCTGTGCCAGAACAATTTCTGGAACTTTCGTAGTAATATAGTTTCCCCAACATTCTTAAAACATGGCCAAGATAGGTTTTAGGTTTGTTCACCATAAAATTTTCTCAGTGAAAACCATTTTACATTATCACTTTTCTGGTCTATTGACATTGCTTATCATTGATTATTTTTCTATTACTGAAATAATAAATCCTATGAGTAAAGGACTATTTGATCTGATTAGTGTTCCTTTCATAGGAGATCATTCTTATAATCCCAAATAAGCCAATGCTATGTGTCCTTGTTTCTGTCTCCTACTGCTGTTGGAGGATCCATGCCACCAACTCACTTATCCAGGCAAATAATTATGAACAACATACTCTACACAAGTCCCAGTTCTAGACACATGGATATAAATATTGGGTTGTTTGTTTATTTGTTTTGATTTTTGGGCTACACCCAGCAACTCTCAGGGGTTACTACTGGTTCTGCATTCAGAAATCACTCTTTGAAGGCTTTGGGGGAACATATGGGATGCCAGGAATTGAACCCTGGTCTGTTCTGGGTAGCCAACACTCTACAGTTGTGCTATCACTCCACCCTTTGATATTGTCTTTAACATGATTCTGAGCCTGCCTTACTGGTCTGAGAACATAATGCAAAATGTAGTTGATAAATAAATAATGCCAACACAACAGGGTCTCTGGAATCTGAGATTCATTGGAAAGACAGATAAGAAGGGATGTAGAAAAGAATGACAAAATAAAACAAAAACTGTATCCAATGTTCTGCTGCCTACAAGAAACATCTGAATAACAAACATATACTCAAAATCAAAGGTTGAAGGACTATCATCCAAGCAAACAACTCCCTTAAAAAGGCTGGAGTAGTTACTAAAATCATGACACAGACTTTAGACTTTAAAAAGTTATAAAGGACAGAGATGGTCAACTCTTACTAATCAAGGGATATGAACAACATAAAGAAATCACAGTCCTAAACATATACTCAATGAGGGACCAACAAAATACTTAAAGAAATTGTTGATAAATTTAAAGGAAGACATCAATAGCAACACAGTGAGAATGGGAGATTCAACACCTCCTTGTCACCCCTTAATAGGTAAACCAGGCCAAAAATAACAAGAATACTGGTTCCAAGGAAGAAATAAAAGAGAGTTGCTTAATAGATATGTATAGGGCTCTCCATCCCCAGAAAACTGGATAGATTGTATTCTTCAATGCAAATGGGTCATTCTCCGGGATAAACCATATGCTGGCTCATAAAACATGCCACCATAAAAATCAAGACGATAGAAATTACATAAACTACGTTCTCAGGTCATAATACACTAAAATTAGAAGTGAATTGCAGACACAGAAGGAAAATTTTAATGCCTGGAAATTAAACAGCTCACCACTGAACAATTAGTGGGTCAGAGATGAAATCAAAGAGGAAATTAAAAGATTCTTGGAAACAAATGAGAATGAAGACAAAAATTATCAGAATTTGTGGGACAAAGCAAAAGCAGTACTAAGAGGAAAATTTATAGCTTTGCAAGCACTCATAAGAAGAGCTTACATAAATAACTTAATCACACAGCTTATAAAATTATGAAGTGATAAAAAAATGAACCAAAAATAGGCAGGCAGAAAAAAATAATAAAGTTTAGAGCAGAAATTATGAATTATAAATCCAAAAAGCAATCCAAAAGATCAGTGAAAGCAACAGTTAGTTTTTTGAAAATAATATCAAGATCAATAATCCACTAGGAAAACTCACAAAGAAAGAAAGAGAAACTTAATAAACCAAATTAGAAATGGAGATTACTACAGATACTACAGAAATTCAAAAAGTAATCAGAGACTACTTTGAGAAACTCTGCCACAAAACAAGAAAACCTGGAAGTATTGGACAGATTATTGTACTCTTATAACCTCCTAGGTTGAATAAAGATTATCTAGAATATTTGAATAGACCCATTTTTATTTTATAATTTCTATAATTATTATTTTATAATTGAAGAAATTATTATAGTGATCAAAAGTCTTCCAAAGACAAAAGCTCAAGTTTGGTTGAATTCATTAACAAATTCTTTCAAACGTTTCAAGAGGATCTATTGTCAATACTTTTCAGGCTCTTCTAGGAAATTCAAGAAGCAGAAACACTTTAAAATAGTTTTGATAAAGCTAATATAACTTTGATAGCAAAAGCAGACAGAGATGCCACAAAAGAGAAAACTACAGACAAATTATCATGAAATACATATGCAAAGATCCTCAACAAAATCCTAGCAATCTGATCCAATGCCTTATCAAGAAGAGCATACACTATGATCAATTAGTTGTCATTCTAGAAATGCAAGATAGTTTAACATACAAAAGCCAATCAACATAGTACACCACATCAAAAAAATAAAAAATAAAAATTACTCAATCATTTTAACAGGTTCAGAAAAAGAATTTGATAAGGTCCAACACTCATTCATGATAAAAACAAGATGGGAATGAGAGGAATTTTTATCAAGCCCCCGAGAAATATTATACTGAATGGATGTAACCTGAAAGTTTTCTTCTGAGATCTGGCACTAAACAAGGTTGCCCCCTTGCCACTCCTATTCAGTATAGGAATATTCAACATATGGAAGTAATTGCCATATCAATTATCCAAGAAAAAGGTATAAAGGGCATCCAGATAGGAAAAGAAGAAGGCAAGCTCTCACTGTTGAAGATGACATGATACTATATTTAGAAAATCTTAAAGACTTTATCAAAAACGATTCAATTTTTTTCAAAAATGAATCTAGAAACAATAGATTGATATAGCAACATGGCAAGCTCCAAAATTAACATGCAAAAATCAATGGCCTTCTTACATAAAAATAATGACAAAGAATAGATATTAAAAATATTCCGCTATGCCTGCCCAGTGGTTCCCGACTGTGAGAAACTGTAAGTGTTGCCTGTGTGTATTTTTCTACTGTCCTGTCTCCTGAACCTCCTGGGAGTGGGCTGAAAAGGGCACAGAAAAATTGCTTTCCCAGAGGCTCATTCACATGCCGGAACACCAAGGAACTGCTTCCAATTGTGAAAACTGGCTGCCAGTAGTACTTTGCAGAAGGCAGGTCCCCTGTTTGTGACGTCATCTGTGCCTGCCCAGTGGTTCCCGACTGTGAGAAACTGTGAGTGTTGCCTGTGTGTGTTTTTCTACTGTCCTGTCTTCTGAACCTCTTGGGAGTGGGCCGAAAAGGGCGCAGAAAAATTGCTCTCCCACAGGCTCCAGAAGAGCATAGCTGCTCCGTTTCGCTTCGCTGCTGTGCACTCTTTCTAATGAAAGAATGCCACTGCAACAACAAGAAAAAATACACTAGGAACTGTGCTGGATCACTGAAACCCAGCATTTCTCTCCGGACTGTCTTCTCTGCTGCGTGCTCAGGCCTAAGAATTAATCCTGTGTGAGGCTTCATCCATGGAGGGCTCCCCTTCCTTGGAGGCAAGTCAACACACCCAGAAAGGGTGGAGCCAGAGACGTGGCCCCGCACATCATTTAGCCAATGAATACCACCAAAACATATAGAAAAACCCACAATACAAGTGTGACAATGGGGAAACAATGCAGGCCAGCATCAGACATAGAGAATGAAGATGACAACTCTGATGACCAGATAATGACCAACCAACTGATCAACCTCTCAGATAAGGAGTTTAGAGAAGAAATATGGAAGATGCTCAAAGAACTCAAAGACCATGGATCGAGTTGAACAGAACACTAATAAGAACGAAGAAAATATGAAGACAGAAATCAGAAAATCCAAACTGAAATAAGGGGTCAAATAATAGGCCTGAAAAACTCAGTAAACAAATTGAATGGCAAAATGGATAAGCTCTCCAACAGGGTAACAAAAGCTGAGGATAGAATTAGTACTGTGGAAGATGAGATAAATAACAACTTCATACAGTGGGAGAGATTGGGAAAAAAAATTAAAGCAAATGAACAGACAATGGAAAAATTAGTCAAAGAATGAGAACAGATGAAAATAGAAGTCTATGATAAGCTCAACAGAAACAACTTAAGAATCATTGGAGTCCCAGAGACTCAGGAAGAAAATTTCCAGGAAGAATCAATGGTCAAGAACATCATTAAAGAGAAACTTCTAGAGATAAAGAATATATGTGATCAAATCCTACATGCTCGAAGAGTACCAACCAAAAGAGACCCCAGAAAAAAATACCCCAAGACACATCTTAGTCACAATGACGAATCCCACAGATAGAGACAAAATTCTGAAAACAGCAAGATCAAAAAGGGAAATTATGTTCAAGAGAACATCCTTGAGAATTACAGCAGACCTGTCACCAAAACAGTCAAGGCCAGAAAGCAGTGGTGGGACATAGTGTCAAAACTCAATGAAATAAATGCTTCACCTAGAATACTGCACCCAGCAAAGCTCACTTTCCAGTTTGACGGAAGAATACATGGTTTCACAGACAAAAAACAGCTCAGAAACTCAAAATCAGTCTTAAGAAAAAAACTGAAAAACCTACTTTAAGACAACTGACCAAAAGACACACAAACTTTGACATAAAGGTGACATGAAATCCCAGGACAATTCTTTCTCTCAATGTCAATAGACTAAATGCACCATTTAAGAAACACAGAGTAGCTAAATGGATCAAAAAACTCAATCCAACCTTTTGCTGCCTATAAAAAATGCACCTGAATAGTCAGAACAAACATAGACTCAAAATAAAAGGCTGGAGAAAAATTATCCAAGCAAACAACATCCATAAAAAAGCTGGAGTGGCCATACTAATATCAGATGATGCAAACAGGAAAGTTGTAAGAGACAAAGATGGACATTTTGTATTAATCAAGGGATATGTACAGCAGGAAGAAATCACTCTCCTAAACATATATGCACTGAATGAGGGGCCAGCAAAATATTTAATACAATTGTTGACAAATCTGAAAAATAATATAATAACAACACAATAATTGTGGGGAACCTCACCATGGCTTTGTCAACACTGGATAGGTCAACCGGACTGAAACCCAACAAGAATATACTCGACCTGAAAAGAAAAATGGAAGAAAGAGGCCTAGTAGATATAAATAGGACACTCTACCCCCAGAAACCTGGATACACATTTTTCTCCAATGTACATGGGACATTCTTCAGGATAGACTACATTCTGGCACATAAAACATACCTCCGTAGTATTAAGAGGATAGACATTTTGCAGCTACCTTCACTGACCAGAAGGCTCTAAAATTATATGTGAATTCCAAAGGGACACAGAAGAAAATCTTTAACACCTAGAAGTTAAACAGCCTCATATTGAATAACCAGTGGGTCCGAATTGAAATCAAAGAGGAAATCAAAACTTTTCCTGGAATCAAATGATAATCAAGACACAAACTATCAGAACTTATGAGACACAGTAAAAGCAGTACTGAGAGGAAAATTTATAGTTTTGCAAGCACACATCAGGAAGGAAGAAGGGGCATACCTGAATAGCTTAATGACACAGCTCATAGAATTAGAAAGTGCTCAACAAAAGGACCCAGAAATAGGAAGACAGAAAGAAATAACAAAGCTGAGAGCAGAAATCAACGAAGTGGAAACCCAAAAAATCAATCCGAAAGATCAATGAAAGCAGAAGTTGATTCTTCGAAAAAATAAACAAGATTGATAGCCCATTAGCAAAACTAACAAAGAGAGGGAGAGAGAGAGAGAGAGAAAGGGAGAGAGAGAAACTTGATAACTTGTATTAGAAATAAAAAAGGTGAGATCACTACCGATATTGCAGAGATTCAAAGGGTAATCAGAAACTACTTTGAGAACTCTATGTCACTAAAAATGAGAACCTGGAAGAAATGGAAAAACTCTTGAACTCTTATAACCTCCCATGGTTAAATAAAGAGGATGTAGCATATATAAACAACCCCATCACTATTGATAAAATTAAAACGGTAATCAAATGTCTGCCCAAAAACAAAAGCCCAGGCCCAGATGAATTCACTAATGAATTCTTTCAAACTTTCCAAGAGAAACTACTACCAATCCTGGCAAGGCTCTTTCATGAAATAAAAAAAAAATGGGAATACTTCCAAATAGCTTTTATGAAGCCAACATCACCTTGATACCTAAACCAGACAGAAAATTACAGACCAATATCCCTGATGAACACAGATGCAAAGATCCTCAACAAAAATCTGGCAAATAGGATTCAAAGCCTCATCAAGAAGATCACTCATTATGATCAAGTAGGTTTCATCCCAGGAATGCAAGGATGGTTTAACATCCGTAAATCTATCAACATAATACACAACATCAACAACAAGAAAAATAAGTCACATGATCATATCAATAGACGCAGAGAAATTATTTGATAAGGTCCAACACCCATTCTTGACAAAAATTCTCAGCAAGATGGGAATGAAAGTAAACTTTCTCAATATAGTTAAGGCCATCTACCACAAGCCAGTGGCAAATATTATCCTCAATGGAGAAAAACTAAAAGCCGTCCCTCTTAATTCTGGCATAAGGCAAAGCTGTCCTCTCTCACCATTCCTATTCAATATAGCACTGGAAGTACTTGCTATAGCGATCAGGCAAAAAAAAAAAAAAAAAAAAGAGATATCAAGGGAATCCAGATAGGAAAGGAAGAATTCAAGCTCTCACTGTTTTCAGATGACATGATACTCTACCAAAAAAAGACTCTACCAAAAAGCTTCTAGAAACAATAGACTCATATAGCAAGGTGGCAGGCTACAAAATTAACACACAAAAATCAATGGCCTTTCTATACACCAATAGTAATAAGGATGAAATGGACATTAAGAAAACAACCTCATTCACATTAGTGCCACACAAACTCAAATATCTTGGAGTCAACTTGACTAAAGATGTGAAGTATCTATACAAAGGAAACTATAAAACTCTGCTCCAAGAAATAAGAGAGGACACACAGAAATGGAAACACATATCCTGCTCATGAATTGGCAGGATTAACACCATTAAAATGACAATACTCCCCAAAGCATTGTACATATTTAATGTGATCCCTCTAAAGATATCCATGACATTCTTCAAAGAAGTGGATCAGGCACTTTTGAAATTCATTGGGAACAGTAAACACCCTTGAATAGCCAAAGCAATTATTGGGAAAAAGAATATGGGAGGCATTACTTTCCCCAACTTTAAACTGTATTACAAAGCAATAGTTATCAAAACAGCATGGTATTGGAATAAAGACAGGCCCTCAGATCAGTGGAATAGGCTTGAATACTCAGAGAATGCTCCCCAGACATACAATAATCTAATCTTTGATAAAGGATCAAGTAGTCCTAAATGGAGCAAAGAAAGCCTCTTCAACCAGTGGTGTTGGCCCAACTGGCTAGTCACTTGCAAAAAGTGAACTTAGACCCCCAGTAACATAATGTATGAAGGTTAAATCCAAATGGATTAAAGACCTCAATATCAGACCTGAAACCATAAGGTATATAGAGCAACACATAGGTATAACACTCCATGACATTGAGACTAAAGGCATCTTCAAGGAGGAAATGCACTCTCCAAGCAAATGAAAGCAGAGATTAACAGATGGGAATATATTAAGCTGAGAAGCTTCTGCACCTCGAAGGAAATAGTGCCCAGGATACAAGAGCCCCCCACTGATTGGGAGAAACTATTCACCCAATATCCATCAGCACTATTTACAATTAGCCAAAATATGGAAATAACCCAGGTACCTATAAACAGATGAGTGGTTAAATAAATAGTAGTACATCTGCACAATGGAATACTATGCAGCTGTTAGGAAAAATGAAGTCATGAAAATTGTCTATACTTAGATGGATATGGAGTGAATGTTTTATGTTCAGTGAAATAAAGTCAGAGACAGAAATATATAGAATAGTTTTACTCATCTGTGGGATTTAAGAAAAAAACAGTATGATAATAATACTCAGAGACAATAGAGATGCAGGCCAGAAGGACAAGCCCAGATATGAAGCTTACAACAAAGTGATGAACACAGTTAGAGAAATAACTACACTGGCAATTACCATTACAATGATAGTGTAAAGAGAGAAATAGATGCATGTCCAGAAGACAGATAGGGTGTGAGGGAGGAGGAAAATAGGCAACATTGATGGTGGAAAATTTGCAGTGGTGAAGGAGGGGGGGTCATTTTATGACTAAAACCCAATTCTATATATATTTGTAACTATAGTGCGTAAATAAAGAAAAAATTTTTTTGGTTTTTGGGCCACACCAAGTGACGCTCAAGGGTTACTGGCTTGGGGAACCATATGGGATGCCAGGGGAGCAAACCTAGGTCTATCCTGGGTCAGCATGCAAGGCAAATGCCCTCCCACTGTGCTATCGCTCTGGCCTCAAAGAAATTATTTTTATTAAACAAGCGATGTTGACGTTTTGGTCCTTTTGCTTTATGTTTTTTTTTTCTTTGTTGGTTTGTCTGTGGGCCACACTTGGCAGTACTCAAAGGTTAATCCTGGCTCTGCACTCAGGAATTACTCCTAGTGAGTTTGGAGACCATTTGGGGTACCAGGGCTTTATCCTGTGCAAGGTAAATGCCCACCTGCTGTACTATCTCTGCCAGTCCAAAGTTTTAGTCTTTACTCCAAAGCAACAGAAATCTTTGAAAACATTTTCTCCAAAGAGTCAGTTTATTAATTTGAAGTTTTTTTTTTTTTTTTTTTTTTTTTTTTTTTTTTGGTTTTTGGGCCACCCCCTTTTGATGCTCAGGGGTTACTCCTGGCTATGTGCTCAGAAATCGCCCCTGGCTTGGGGGGACCATATGGGACGCCGGGGGATCGAATCGCGGTCCGTTCCTTGGCTAGCGCTTGTAAGGCAGACACCTTACCTCTAGCGCCACCTTCCCGGCCCCTAATTTGAAGTTTTAAGAACACTGTTAACTCAAAGTATAGTTGTACATTCAGTTGTAAAACTATGTGAAACTAACAACAGTTGTGAAAGCAGTTGGGAGGATGCTTGGGTGAAGGAGACACAGGGTGGCATGGACTGAGTGTGAAGATAGTGGATCTGAAAGTCTGCCACAGCCTAGACATAGTATTGGGCCTTTCCATCCAATGCTGTCACACTACAGTTTCTCTGGAGTTATGTTGATAGAGTTTCAGAGTCCTACTTGTTCTGAACATATCACAGATATATTTATCTTACCCTGTTGTTATGTTTCATGTCTAAAGGGATGCAAACATATATGATCACTGCTTCATTTCAATGTTTCTTTGCAGGGTCAGCCTCACTACTTTTTTGAATAGCAAGTAATGTTGGGATTCAGACCTGAGTAGTCAGGCACTTACAGGGTGGCTGTTCACAGGTAGGCTGATTCGGGGGCTGGGTTTTGAAATTTAAAACAGTTTTTAAGAGGTTCAAGAATATTTAGTCATCATTTAATATTATTTTCATTATGTTCAATTAGCCAGCCAAAAAAAGATCCATTTCAAAGCACTGTGAGCAGGGTAGAAGATGCACAGCTTTTATAAACAACAATCAACTACCTACAAGTGATAGTAGTGCAGAAGAGTCCATGATTGGGGGAAAATGCCAGATACCTAATGCAAGATACCTAAATATGCCAGATACTTAAAAACTATTAATAAATAATAAAAGATACCAAACATATTTTAGTGGAGACAATGCTAAAAATGAAAGAGTTAAACTACTACCTCTCTATCATACATACCACACACAGACAGACACACACACACACACACACACACACACACACACACATCCTTCATGTCCAAAACTCTTGCTTAGAGCCTCTGTCTATTGAATATTTTAAAACAGTGCTGTCAACTATTGTTTTAAAAGCATAGGGAACTAACTAACTCAATTCAAAAGTCATAAAAATCATAAAAATTTAGATGCACTTTTATGTTCAGAGAGTAGAAAACATTTTAGTTGTCTTCATGGTCTTTTAGTAACTTCTACCAAAGAACTTGTCTCTTAGGTCTAATTTTTTAAGAGTTTTTACCATACACGAAATCAGCAGGGGGCATACTAGCACAGTCATAGTTGAAGCTGAAATCCTGCAGGCAATTCTGTTGGTCACAATTCTCTCTGCTCATGTAAATTACAGAATCAGGAGACAATGACAATTATTTTAGTTTGTAAGCAAGTGTGAATTTATAGAGGTGAGCATAATTCTAAAAATATATGCCAGTTCTTTTCACAGTTTGAAATGAAGAGCAGTTACATCACATCTCTTTGTTTAGAAAAAATATTGGGAATCAAGTAGGACTTCACGAACCATAACTTTGAAGGAAATGAATGAAAAACTTGTTATGCCTCCCAAAAGACTCATATAACTAGTGTGCATTTGGTGGAAATGATAAAAATAACTGTGCCAGCTTCCTTTCTGAAAGCTTGAAAGGCAATGAAAGATATGAAGGATGAAATGACACTTTAAGCAATAAACACATTCAAGTAAAGCATATTGGTTTCCAAACACACTCCATTTCCATTGGCATCTGAACATGGATCTTACTTGAAGAGGTTTAACCTACTCCAGCAGAAACGAATAAAAAGGAATACTACACAATGCTTGAAGATCTTCACATTTATAGACTGGTATGAACTCTGCCCCATGCACTGTAATTTGGCTATCTTTCCTTCAAAGCTATTAAAGCATCTTCATGGGGCAAGAGTAATTCTCAGCAACACTAACGATATGCTCAGTGTTATTGTAAGTGAGATAAATGATAGCAAACTTGTCTGAGCAGATGCATCAAAACAGACATAGAAACATAACATGGCAGGAACAAAGATGTTCAAAGCAGAAAATAAGAGCACAGGGAATCACTATGAGTGTGTTAGTGTGCTAACATGGATGAATGGATACATGTGCTTGATCAATTTTGCCCACATCTCCATCTTCAGTGCATTCAGCTTCTTCAAAAGGTCAGTAGAAGCCAGTGAAAGGAAAGCATTGTTGGATTTCAGGTCTCCACTTCCAGAAAATCCTGAGAAATTTCTAGCCAGGAATAAAGACAATGTCCTTGAATTGTAGAGCACTCAATAGAATCAGGTGATTGAGTCTAATATCTGCCTAGATTATCTACATTTTACTCTAATGTATTATACCAGTAAAATAATATTCATTTCAACCTTAATTTTATTTATTGGTTGACGGTGCCAGGAATCTAAGCTAGGACCACACACTTGCAAGGCAAATACTGTATCACTATATCACTGGACCTTTATTTAGCCTTAATTCTTATAGATCGAGAAAAATATAAATCTAAAAGATGTGACTTAATCACATTTCGCTTTCTAACTACTGAACTTGATCCCTTCCTGCTGCGAGCTGGCCATGTGATGGTATAACTTCTTTCCTTACATGCACTTGTAATAGAAAGTTCTGGAAAACAGCACATGATTGCTTCAAAAGGATTCTTGAGGGGCCGAAGAGATAGCATGGAGGTAAGGCGTTTACCTTTCATGCAGAAGGTCATTGGTTCGAATCCCAGTATCCCATATGGTCCCCCGTGCCTGCCAGGAGCAATTTCTGAGCACAGAGCCAGGAAAACCCCCTGAGCACTGCCGGGTGTGACCCAAAAACCATACACACACACCAAGAAAAAAGGATTATTGAAGAGAAGGAAAAAAAAATGAAGTCAGTATAGGTCAGGCAGATATTTTCATATTTGGCATACAATAACTATGAGAAGAGGGGGGAAAAGAATTAATAAACAAGGGCACCATCTTTTTTTTTCTCTGCATGCAGAATCCTATCTACCTTATTTTTATCATAGTCATGGTTTATTTGATCTTATTAAAAATTTCAGGTCACACCCAGTAGTGGTCAGAGCTTATTCCTGGCTCTCTGCTCTGGAATCACTCCTGAAAGGGTTCAAGGGTGTTGGTAATCAAAACTGGGTGAGCTGCTTGCAATCAAGCATTCAATTCTTATGGTAATCTAAGCACAGCTTTTCAATATCTATTAAATTATAGTCTTTATGAAGAGGATAAATGAACTTGTAAATGGCTGGACCCATGTGCCAATAGTTAGAAGTATATGAATTTTACCATACAGAAACTAAATTGGAATTATAACCAATGAAATATCTTAGTATAAACTTTAATTTTCCCTTTACAAATGGAGTGGTCAAATGGCAGACGCCTGAGGAAATTCCTCCTTTCTTGATGACCTTATAAACTGTTCTCACTCTGCACAGACCCTGTTCTTGGTCTCATATATCTTGGCTTTCTGCTCTCCATAAAACCCTGGAAGTGGCTGCTTGATTTTTGGTTCCTTTTAACCTGGCCTCTGAACATTGTTAGTGTTCCTGATGTGGTTATACAGGATTTCATGTCATACCTTATGTATAATTTTCTATTTTTATAGGGAGGAAAAAATTTTGTGATAAACATTGAAGTTGAAGTTTTTTCTTTTCAGAAAGCACATTTCCTATACAGTATCACTGAGAGATGATCACATTTAAAAATTTGAGGAAATAGAATTCTGCATATTGTGACTCATAAGGTCTAGTAGGTACCCTGAAAAGAACTCACAGGGAAGTCTTTCAACAGATCATTGGGAAACTGTGGGTAAATGCTATGCAAATTTGTCTTAGAAAGGTTCTGAATAGGGGCTGGAGAAATAGTACAGTAGATAAGGCACTTTCTTTGCATGCAGCTGGTTCAGATTTGATTTTCAGCATCCCATATAGTCCCCTGACACCCATCAGGAGTGATCCCTGAGTTCAGAGTCAGGAGTAAGTCCTGGGCACAGCTACATATCCTCTCTCAGCACCCACCACTCCCAAAGAAAGGTCATGGAAAGCAGCTCAACAAATAATTCACTTGCTAAAAGTCAGTGTGAATTATATCATAAAGCGTTCAGCTAGCTTGAGATTAGTTAGATAACAAAGAAGGCATAGCATAAAATGTAATTTCTAAAGAAATCTTATATTAGGAATTCCTAGATTTTTTCAATAATATTTCCCTAACACAGAGATTGGTTTTCATAAAGGATCATTTATAAAAATGTAGTAAAATGAAAACAAGATGTATACTAGTTTGTGGAAGCTAATAGAAATTATCTTTACCCCAATAAGCTGCATATTCTCCATGTTACTTTGCATCCATGGTGTTGATCAAGGCAGTAGCCACTGCCTACTGTGACCACTGGCTCATATTAATGAAAATGAAAGAAAACTAGAAAATTGGTTGTTCATCCAAATACCCCAAGCGGATCATTCCCAGTGACTTTAGACAGTGCAAATGAGGAATATTTCCATCATTACGGAAGCCTCTATGGGGTCACCTTTCAAGAAGTAACCACTGAAAGAAGATACAAACTCTATATCAGTCTGGCCTTTACTAAAGTGACTGTGGCTATTTGATATTGGTGAAACTTCTAAAATAGTGTCCAAATAGAGTCACTTAGTAGATTAAGCTTAAGCTGGAGCCACTAGAACATTATTAAGGGACAAAAAGAACTATGCATTGTTGGAATACCTCAGTGCTGGCCTGATCTTTTCTGAGATTGTTCAATTGTTAGCTTCACAACTCTCTGAACTCTAGTCACTACTTTATGTACAGTCAGAGAAATGTATGGAATCTTTGACTCTTTATCTATAATACCTTTATTGTCCAGAACCATAGTTATAGGTCTTTATCTGACCTTTGTGTTGAAATCCTTTCAGGGGTTTCTTCATCATTGAAGGAAGCAGAAGATTTACCTTCTTCCCACTATAGTTGACTGAAAGAAGATGACATGGTACTTAAAGAGTGTAGCTGTTTTTTTGAGGAGGGTGATAGAGAGTTGGGATATAGAATTAAAAATAAAAAGGAAATCTAGACAAACTTGCCTTCAGGGCATACTGTTTGATTTTTTACACACACACACAACACACACATACACAAACATACACACACACACACACACACACTATGTATTAAAAGGTACTGAGGCCAATTTTGCTCTATTTCCTGAAGGTGGAGATGTTGGAGCTTGGATAGAGCTCTCTGGCTGTGAATAAGGGAGATCCAGTCATTCAATAGGTTCAATTACCAATAAAGATAGAATTCTGTTTTGCTAGCTGGATCATAGATAGCATTGGTTAACACTTTTGAAAAGAAAAAATTGACATTCAAATGCTTAGGAAAAATGTTGAATACAGGTGACTGCATAAATATTGCTCAGAAGGAAAGAGCTGTGAAGAATCTGGCAAAAATTAATATTTTATAAACTATGTATGTATACCTAGGTGTTGCATTAGAAAATTATGAGCAATTTATGACCAAAACATTTTTTACCCTCTGTTGGTATCTGTTTAAATTATCAAACTTGCCTAATGGACTCTACCCCAGCTCACCAATTAATCAATACACACTTATTACTGATATAGACAAAATGGAGTTAGTATTTACAGTCAGTATGATCCTCAATATCTATTTCTGACACCTTCAGTGTTGATTTTTATTAGCACTGGTAAAGCTAGTCTATGCTTTTTTCTCCTTTTCCACTGTATCATCTGGTTACTAATTCAAGTTCTTAGTGTCTGGCCTATGAGTATTTTATTAAATGAGCAAATGAATTAGAAAACCACATTGAGGAGTATGACCTACCTATGTTTAGTCAGTGCAACATGCTTGGAATGAGGTGGTCAAGCTATTAAGGAGTTTTCATATTCTTCATAGCATAATACCTTCGATTTGAGTGGAGTTCATTTTTCACTCTCAAAAAACTGCCATTCCTATAATTTCATTTGCTTTGCAATTAAGTCATATGTAATGTTAGTGGCCTTAATAACCTTTCATTTTGCACTTCAGGCAAGAAAAGGGTACCCAATGTATATGAATTATCTTTTCATCACAATGCTACAAGAATTATATTATTGCATTATTTCTAACAACATAGTTAGAATCTATGTGGGGCACCATCATTTTCAAAGCCTATTTGTTATGGTTTTAAATAGGAAAAAATGTCCTAATAAACTTGTTCCGTTTATAGATGAATGTCAAATTCACTCTGGAACTTGGCAGAAGAAAATTTGAATTTTAAAAATTGGCTGTGATTCTAGAAGGCAAGCATAAAACATGTCTACTTAGTTCATATAAACTTATTTTCTTCCTTCAAGTGCCTTTCCCCCCAAAGGTAAGAGGTACAGCTAAGTTTTATGAGCATGAGTTTTAACCCCCCAGAGCTACTTATAAATTTCTCAGGTCAGATGAGGCTCAGTGATCCAGGACATGGGTTCAAACCCTTCTCCTACTGATACCTGTTAGCCGTGGGACCTGAAATTCACTCACTTCTCTGGCTTTAAACTACCTTGTGTCTCAATATAAATTATACTTACCTCCCAATGTGGCCCATGGTTCTTGTAAAATCTTCTTTTTCAGTGCCTTCAGGAAAGTTAAAACTTTTTTCTTTTTTGGTTTTTGGGTCACACCTGGCAGTGTTTAGGGGTTACTCCTGGCTCTGCACTCAGAAATTACTCCAGGCAGGCTTGGGGGACCATATGGGATGCCAGGGAATCAAACCTGGGGTGGCTGCATGTATTCTGCATACAAAGGTAAATGCCCCGCCCACTGTGTTATCACTCCAGTTGGAAAAGTTAAAAACGTTTAAGTTGGGGCAGGAATGATAAATAGCACAGTGGTAGAATGTTTGCCTTATTTGCACCTTACCTGGGGTAAACCCAGGTTTGATTCCCAGCATCCCATATGTGCCCCCCAACCCCCAGCCTGCCAGGAGAGATTTCTGAGAGCAGAACCAGGAGTAACCTACGCACCACCGGGTGTGGCCCAAAAACCAAAAAAAACAAAAAACCAAAAAAAAAAAACCAACAAAAAACCAAAAAAAAAACAAAAACATTTAAGTTAAGAAGATAACCACTGCTTACAGATTTGAGCAGTGTCCTTAAATAGTATCTTAATCTTTCTTCTCTTAATCTTAACCTTGGTTTTATTTAGCTAGTTCTACTTCTAATGTGCCTAGAACCTGGACTGAAAGGGTGCTGGGCAAAGACTGCTAAGGATTGTAAAAGTTTAAGGACCATTCTTTTTTCTTTTTCTTTTTTTTTTGTGGGGTGTGCTTTGGAGTTTCATTGAAAGAGAAACTGTATGTTTGACTAGTTGAAATATATTTTTATAGGCAAAGATAAGCTTTTCTTGAATGTCTTTGCCCCATGGACACCCCTAATCTAGATATATCCACCTTTATATCTTCATTTTGCCTTTACCTTTTGCTCCACACAAACTTTAAATAGAGTAATAACAGAGTGTGACCACAAGGATTTTGCAAAGTTTAAATAGTTAATTCAAATGAATGGTATATTGTAAATAAATGCTAAAAAATATTGGTTGATATAGTTATTACTGGTTTCAAAACAATTTTTTTGTTTTTTGTTTTGTTTTTGGGTCACATCCAGTGACGATCAGGGGTTCCTCCTGGCTATGTGCTCATAAATTACTCCTGGCTTGGGGGACCATATGGGACACTGGGTTATTGAACCGAAGTTCATCCTAGGCTAGTGCACACAAGGCCTTACCGCTTGTGCCACTGCTCCAGCCCTGACTTCAAACATTTTATATGGAAATGCATTTAGAAGGGAGAAGCATCTTTCTGAAGGGAGATGCCTTTGATATTTACTTAAAAGATAATTTTTTACATTTAATTTTTCATTCTTTGGCCCTAGTTTCCTACATCAGCCTGGGAAATAGCAAGAATGGCCCCTGATGTGAAACCATCCTTTGACCATCAACAAACTATCAGGTTACATTTTAATAGCTAAAATATCTGCCCAAAATGGAACTGAAAGAACAAACTGGGAACTCCATATAGTAGATGGCATTAAAAATCAACTGATCCTATAGCTTTGAGGCAATGCTAAATAAATAAATCTTGTGCAATTATATATTTATAAATATATATATATATATATATATTGCTCTTTGTTATTTGAGTCAGTAGCATTCTTCTCAGAAAGAGGAAAATAGTCAACTTTTGGGCTTTTGGAGTTAGTTTTTTATTTTTGTGTATGGAGTAGGATTTTGGTTCATACTCAGCAGTGCTCAGGGAATATTCTGTGCTCTGGGGTGACTCCTGGCAGTATTAGAAGGCCATGTATATTCTAGGAAATAAATTGGGGTGTGCCACATAAACAGATAGTTGTCTTAAGCCCTGTATTAGCTCTTGGACTTCAATTTTTAATTTAGAACACAAATTTATCTTGTGACTTGTTATTATACCATGAATAAAATTCTTACTCTTATTTATTTTCTCCTCTGTGTTGTTAAAATTCATTGTTTTGTGCAAAAATTTGGCATACATACCTTTTTTGGGTATTGGGCATGTGTTATACAAATGATTTTCAATTAAGTATTTTCCTAAAGTATCTTAAGAGAAAAACATAGTATTTTGTTCTCATTAGAAAATTGACATCACATAGTGACTTGATTCAGGTCTCAGTTGATCAGACATCTACAGGACAACACCAAATCTCAGGTTTAATTCTTGGCACGGTTTTCTGCACCAGTACCAGGAATCAAATTTTCCCTGGGAAATTAGGGGAGGCCCTAATGCTTGTTTGGCACCTACCTGTGCCAGCATAGGTTCATATGACACCAGGATGACCAGAAAATAGGAACAACTTGCTTTAAGGGCAGGTTTTCCTGCCTCGCCACCTAACCATCGGTGAATTGAAATCAGGAGGCACTCTGTGACATCCAGGCTTTGACATAGGATCAGTGAGAAAAAAAAAAAAACAAACAAGATATCTAATTACAGAAGTCTGACTACAACAACTATGATTGAGTAGAACTTTTCCTGAGACCATGAAGTAAGACTTTGGGGTTGGACAATTAGTATGCCTGTAGTCCATAGTCGGTCTAATGATAGTATGCTTCATGGGTAGAGATACCCTGTTTTGATAGGCCAATGGTAATTCCTTTCTAATTTCCCCAATGTTTGCTGCGCTTATACAAAAACAAAACATTGGTTTTTGTTTCCACCCACATTGGTTTTTATTTATTTTATTCATATCTTTTAGATAGGGACTACTGACTTTTTCATAGAAACTTTGGACAGGAATTACTTTGTTTTACCTAATATTTCTGTGTCTTTCTACAAATTGAGAAAAGGGGAAAAATTGTGAACGGGGCCTAGAAGCCACATAGTCTTAGGTGTATTGTTGGAAAAGAAAGGAGGTCAGAACTAATTACCCAAGCCAAAGTCAACGACAATAGAATCAAGAGACCTAAACTTAAAATAGAACTGTTACACTGGTCGTCCAAGGGGCTAAGGTTGGAGGTATGTGATACATTCTGGGAACTTTGGTGGAGGAGGTCAACATTGGTGGTGTAAATGGTCCTAATTCACTGTCACTATATGCCTGACATACAACTATTAAGGATTTGTAATTCACAATGGTCTCAATTAAAAAAAAATATCACCCCAAAAAGAAAATTGACATTATAATAGACACCCAAGGAAGATCAACAGATGCCAAAGAATCATATGAGAAAGTGTTCATCATCATTTCTCATTAGGGAAATCTAAACCAAGATGCCACTGTGATATCATCTTATACCAGTGAGGATGGCACATATCAAAAATACTGAGAACAATCTGTGTTGTTGGGGATGTGGTGAAAAGGAACTCTTTTTTATTAATAATTTTTATTTTGACTAAAGTGGATTACAAATCATTCACAGTATTTCAGGTATTAGTGACATTGAATCAGGGGCGCTCCCATCACCAATGTTGTCCTCCCTCCACACCTGTTCCCAGCATGCATCCCATATCGCCTATCCTTTGCCCTCGGGCTGCTAGTATAAGTGGTCCCTCTGTGTCTAGCTTGTTGTAGATTAGGTTTCAATTCTGTTGTAGTTGGCTTTGGATTTGGGTTTAAGTCTGATCATTTTTTATTTCTACTCAATGTTCATATGACTATTTGGCCTTGGTGCCCTCCATTATTTCCCCCTCAATTTTTGAGGCAGAACAAGATGGTTCAAGTTACGTGGTTCTGTTTGATGGTAAGAATAAAAAAGAAAGCGAAAAATGGGGGGGGGGGGCAAAATTCAACAATTTTGCATATGAAAAAATAGCACAAATTAAATTATTTTTATTTTTTTTGTAATTGTTGTTGCTTGTTTTTTTTTTTTTCTTTCTTTTCTTTGCCATTTTTCCAAACCCTGTGCTTTGATTCATCTTTATTTCAGGACCCTGGTTAGTGTTTGGTTGTTGTCTTTATTGCTGGGATGCTTTCCAGGTTTTTTGTTTGTTTTTGTTTTTTTGAGGGGGGTTAATTTTTTGTATTATTTTTATGTTTTCCTTCCTTTATCTCTTTATTTTCTTAAGTTGATTTTTATAGTCTCTAGAAGGACTCCTACCATTTTTTCTTGTTTGAAAAGGAACTCTTATCCACTGCTGGTGTTGTCTGGTTCAACTCCTATGGAAAATAGAATTTAGCTGCCATTTGACCCAACAATCCCACTTCTGGGTATCTATCTCCAGGATAGAAAAACATTCAAACTAAAGGATGAATGCACACCACTATTTATCACAGCACTCAGTACTATAGCTAAGAATAGGAATCAAATTAGATGTCAAACAACAAATAAGTGGATCATGAAGTTGTGGCACATATGTCCAATGGAATACTACATAGCTGTAAGAAATGACACAAACATGCAATTGCAGCAACATGGTTGGAACTAAAGATGTCATTTTAGGGGCAGGAGCAATAGCACAGTGGTAGGGCATTTGACTTGCATTCTGATGACCCAGGATGGACCTCAGTTCGATCTCCAGCATCCCATATGGTCCCCCTAGCCAGGAGCAATTTCTGAGTGCATAGCAAGGAGTAACCCCTGAGCATCACCAGGTGTGGCCCAAAAACCAAAAAGCAAAACAAAAAGATGTCATGTTAAATGAAGTAAGCCAGAAGAATAAATAAATATAGGATAAATATAGAATAAATAAATATAGGGTGATACCATTTGTATGTGATATTTAGACAAACTGCATGAGGGAATGCAATAGTTTAAATGTGCGTTGTCTATATACACTCTTTGTTCCAGAATATAGTGAAAAGAAGAAAAGAAATAGAGTGGAGGAGGAGAAAGATCAGGAATCTAAAGGCTTCAGGTATGTTGATGGTGTTAAGGTAAGACAGAACTAAATATCCAAACCATAGAGTCAACAATACTGAAATCATGAGACACAAACTTTAAGAACAAAATTTAAAAAGTGCCTGTTATAATGGCACTGGGATGGGAAGGATGGGGAGGAGTAGGTATGGAGGGATTCTGGGAACATTGGTGGAGGGAGGTTCACATTGGTGGTGGGACTGGTGCTGAAACGTTTATATCTCAAACTTAACTATGCATATGTAAATCACAATGCTTTAAATAAATAAATTAAAAATTGTAACAAAAAATTGGCATCTGTGCCAATTCTGGAGGTCAGAAGCTAGGGCTGCAGTTGTGAAATAGTATGTGTGCTCAGTGTGTACCCAGACCTAACTCGTTTTGTCTTTGAGAGATAGGCCCATGTACTTGCCCCAGACTTCATCCAGAGGTCACAAGTCAGCTTTGTAGTTCCAAAGTGGTGGTTGCTAATGTGGCCAAAACATAATAGCTCACTCTCAATAGAGTTCCCCTAGAGATTCCCTGGCAGTGAGGAGGTCACAAGGAAGGAGGTGGAAAAGATATACCCCTAACTACAAAAAAAGAACCATAGTAAAGCAACACAGAATCCCACCAAGAGTAGTGGCCAAAGATTAGTAATCCTTATGACTCAATCAGTAACAACCATCTATATAGTCCCTCTGTGAAGGACTTCAGAATGGAAATGCTTAAGATGTTTAATGAGTTTAAAGAAACAATGGAACAGACTGCCAATAAAACAGAGCACATGAAACTAAAATGATAAAACTACAAACAGAATAGTTAGAATTTAAAAACTTGGTTGGTAAAATAAAAACTCACAAAAGACCTCACCAGCAGAGGAAGAGTTACTAAATACAAAATCAGTGAACTTAAAAATAAAATCCAGAAAACCTTGAGATACCAATAGAAGATGGAAAAAACCTTAAAAAATAAAAACTGACAAGAGAAATTTGGTAAGAATTCAAGAGAAACAACATGAGAATCTGGGTCCCAGAAGGCCAGCAAGAAAACCCCTGTGAATTAACATCATCTTTCATTATGAATAGTACAATAGTATAATACATACAATACTACAATAGTATAAACATTTCTGTGTCTTTATCACCATTAAAAATTAGGTAACTTGGGGTCAGAGAGATAGCACAGCAGTAAGGCATTTGCCTTGCATGCAGAAGGACGGTGGTTCGAATCCTGGCATCCCATATGGTCCCCCGAGCCTGCCGGGGGTGATTTCTGAGCATAGAGCCAGGAGTAGCCCCTGAGCACTGCCTGGTGTGACTCAAAAAACAAACAAAGAAACAAACAAACAAAAATCGGGTAACTTCACAACTGAGTACTTTATAGATATCGAACATATAATTTATGTTTAGCAATACCTCAAAATTATAGGGATTACGAAAACTACCACTAAACCCTGTTACTTAATACACTACTAATGAAGTGCACATATTATTAAAAGACACATTTGGTTTTTAATGTTTTGGTAACTGTTTTTCAAGGCACTACTTCTCTTTGTAATTCTTCATATTTTATTTAGTGTATTTAAAACATTATTCTGAGGCTGCTTTTAGTAAAAGAAGCTAAGATCTCTGTTTATAAAAGAAGATTCATTGAAAGTCAATCTTTTTCAGATCTAACCAAGTACCTACTATCTATTTAATTAAAATCTATAGTAGATTTAAGAATCTATAGCCATTTAAGATCATTAATTATTTTATATAGGGCTATTAAATAAACCCTATTTTAAAATTTGCATATATTTTATAGAAATAATATGGATTGTTTTTGACATATTGTAATATTTTGGGGGTTGATAAGGGGTTAAGATGGGTTGAAAGTTGAAAGATACACCCTGATATTCTTTTTAAGAATGAGGACATTTCTTTATCTTTTAATTGTAATATTAAGTGATTTTTTATACCAAATATGCTCTTCACAAAATTTGACAGAGTGCTAGAAATCTTCATTAAAAGTTTTATTTTACGGGGCTGGTGAGGTGGCGCAAGCGGTAAGGCATATCTGCCTTTCCCGTACTAGCCTAGGACCGACCGCGGTTCAATCCCTCATCATCCCGTATGGTCTCCCAAGCCAGGAGCAATTTCTGAGCGCATAGCCAGGAGTAACCACTGAGCATCATTGGGTGTGGTCCAAAAACCAAAAAAATTTTTTTATTTTACACTAAAGTATTGTGTTTTTTGATTTACTATAAAATACAATGCAGGAGAAATGCAATTTCTGTTTTCTGTACTTTATAACACACCTCTTTAATCCACTTTCTTCCTATGCACTGTCTTTCTAGCTTTCTTCACTTAATAAAAGAGCCCTGTGAAGAGCTCTTTCTATTCTGTTGTGAAGACATTAAAATAAAACACATAGCTATTATTGCTTGTCACAGGAAAAAGTCATACCACATGTTTTTCCTTTTGATGAAACCTTGATTGTGTGGGCAGACTCGTGATGAAGGTGATACTTTCATAAGTCAGTCTAGTTATGGAGTTTAATTTTTTAATTAGGTATCAGTATTATCCTGATTTTCAAAAAGATGGATAGGTGTTTATTTGTTTGTTCTAGAAGCACTTTCCAGTCCTGTAAACATCCCTGAGAGGATGTTAATTTCCAGAAAGCTTAAGTTATAATGGGAAATATCTTTTCTAAGAGAAGCAAATATATTGACGATTGATCATCCCTTTGATAAGGTGACCATCCATTTCTGTGTGTCTGTCAAGTGTGGGCCAATTTGAATGTCCCTCTGCAACATATTGCTCTTTCACTGTTAAAAGTGTCATAATGGCAGATAGAGAAGGAAACCACTTGCTGATTAGGAATAATTGCCACATGAGTGACAAAATGAAACAAAATGTAGAAATGAGTGTAGGAATGAAGCAGAAGGAATGATTTTGATGAAGTAAGTTAGTTTGTGGACAGAAAAGAGTGGATTATAAGTAGAAATATCAGTAAGAGATTTTGGCAAAGTTACTGGCAAGGATGGTATATATAAGTGGAAAAGGAGAAAAGGCCAAATAATAACTGAATGCCTTTCAGGCTCTCTGATTGCTAGGCTCATCTTGTGATGAAACATACAAATTTTAATTCCAAGTCCTTTTCTATATCAACACCTGATTTGTAATCCTCATTTGTGTTTGGATGTTAAAATTATTTTACATCTTCACACAGAATATAAAAGAAACTTTAAGTGAAAACCTTCCATCTCCATCAGTTTCTTTCTTCTGTGTCTCCTGCTTCCAGTTCTGAAGCCTATGTTTATTAAAACATAGTTTTAAAACATAGGGGAACATTGGGTGCTAGTTGCTCATTAACAAAAAGCCCCCAAACCATGCATCACCAACAAAAATAAAAGAAAGTGAAGCTATCAGTGGTTCTGTAATCCACACTTATTGTTATTTTTTTTGAGCATCACCTTTTTCACTTACAAACAGTTATATTATTAAAAATATATTTCTTGAAGATAGTAACCTTGGCAGTAGTTGTCAAGGCTAATAGTTTGACATTTCAGATCACCCACAACTAATCAACTGAACATGGCAACACATTTGAAAAACCCATTATAGACGGAAGGCCCTGAAGTAATATGTCAGCGCTCACACTAACAGCTGTTATGTAAACGGGCTGATTTCTCTCTGCTGAATAGTCACATGGTTGAAGGAAGAGTGGCTTTGAGGACGCATGCATGTAGCTGGGAAAGGAGATTGTGTTATTGAATGCCATATATTTATGGGGGCGAAGTCCCTATCACTGATGATAAAAACAGTCATCTCTCACAAATGCTTTTAGGGATGTTTTTCTCTTCTAAACATAACACTCTCTGAAGACTGGAGAGCAATTGCACCGTTATTGCCTTCCATATTGGAGAAGCGATCTTTAGGGGTTAAATATCCCAGAGTCCAAGATTTCTCTGAAAGATTATAGAGGAGAAAAAGAAAAGCCATAAGCTCCAGGTTTCAAAAACTTCCCAATCCAGATCGATAAATAAAGAAGAAAAATTACTTTGAGTCCATAATGCTTATAGATGTTCAAGTTGCTTTGGGATGTGAAAAACTGATTTCTTTTTTGTGTTTGTTTTTGCTTTTTGGGCCACACCCGGTGACGCTCAGAGGTTACTCCTGGCTATGCTCTCGGAAATCGCTCCTGGCTTGAGGGACCATATGGGATGCCGGGTTTGCCTTGCACGTGGCTGACCCAGGACCGACCTCAGTTCGATTCCTGAGCATCACCAGGTGTGCCCCCCCCCAAATTCCTACAGAAGAACTAAGCCATGTAAACTGTTTAAACTGTTTAAAATAATACTTTTACTTATTTATAGAAGAAATAGAATGAAGAAAAAAAGGTATTTATTTTTCCTCTAATTTTTGTATTTTATACCATACAACTAGTGATTAGTTTTATTTATTTATTTAAAATTTATTTTAGTCACTGTGGTTTCCAGTACCATTAATAGGGTTTCATGCATACAACATTCTAACACCATACCCTCCACCCATGTCTGTTTCAATTTTTCCAGACTCAGTTTCTATCTGACCCCTGTGCCCACAGTAGTATGTTCAATTCTGTAAGACAAGTATTCCTGAGTTTACTTTTACTGTCTATTTTTTTGTTGATATTTTGTTTTGCAGCCTTACATGGCTATATTCTGGGCTAACTTCTGGATCTGTGTTCAAAAATTGCTTCTGGAAAACTCAGAGGACCATATTGGATGTTGGAATAGAACAGAGGTTGGCAGCATGCAAGGCAAGTGCCCTATTCACTGCACTATCTCCCTAGGCAGTGCTTGATTTTTAATTTCTTAATTAAAATATCTATGAGTGTGCTTACAACATTTATGTGGGTTGGCAAAATAGCTCAATGAAATGAGAACATGTTTCACGTGAACCTAGGTTTCATCCCTGGCGCCATATTGTTTTTCAAGTACCAATAGGAGCAAACCCTGAACACAGAGCTGGGTGTAGCTTTTAAACATCACCAGATGTGGCTCCCAAATACAAACAAATAACAAAATAAAACATCCATCAACCTAATAACTTCACCTTGAATATAGAAAACAAAAATAGACAGAATCAATGGATAAATAAGTTTTCAAGCATAATGGGAGGTTATAATGCAACTGAGAAAGCAGAGAAAGTATAGCAAACTAAAATTGTTCAAGATAATAGAAATAAACTTGAATTAAGAGGTAAATACACAAATAGATATTTTACCCCTATAAAATGTTTTATTCTTAAAATACTTAGAGAATATTTAAGTGAAGAATACTCCACAAACCTTAAAAAAATAAAAACAATAAATTGGTAGTTCTTTGACTCAAATGAATCTCAATTACACTGTATAGTAGAAACAAAGGCAAAAATCATGTAAACTTTTTGTATGGTAAAAACTTCCACCTGGGCCAGAAGATAGTTCAGAAGTTAAGGAACAAGCTTTCCATGCACCTGGCCTGGGTTTGTTGCTTGGCACCACATGATTCCTCTAGTATCACTTTGTGCAACTCCATAATCTTCCTGGGCATCATCAGATGTGGTCATGAAGGACCACATTTTCACTGAAGTGGAGCAATTACCCACAGCACTGAAATGCCTAAGAACCATCATATGTTCAGGTCTTTGTACTAAACAAATTATTAGGTTGACTGAGAATACTAGTGAAAACCGCAAGCCTCTTTAACGTTTGGAAGGAGGAAGAGGACAAAGTGAGGAAGTAGAAGGAGGAGGTTGAGGAGAAAGAGGAAGGGGAGGAGAATAAGGAGGAGGAGGAGGAGGAGGAGGAGAAGAAGAAGAAGAAGAAGAAGAAGAAGAAGAAGAAGAAGAAGAAGAAGAAGAAGAAGAAGAAGAAGAAGAAGAAGAAGAGGAGGAGGAGGAGGAGGAGGACAAGAAGAAGAAGGGGGGGAGGAGGAGGAGGAGAAGAAGAAGAAGGAGGAGGAGGAGGAGGGGGAGGAGGAGGAGGAGGAAGAAAGAAGGAAGAAAGAAAGAAAGAATATAGAAAGAAAGAAGATAGAAAAAAAAGACTCATTTGGAAAAAAATCAAGGGTAAAAGAAGAAATACTAGTTTATATACTATTTATACACTAAGTTGTACTTTGTTTTTGTTGTTTGGTTTTTGGTCCATACTGGCAGTACACAGAGCTTACTCCTGGCTCTGGCTCTTTCTTTTTTTTTCTTTTTTCTTTTTATGACTTCATTTGTTTAAGTCTGGTTTTGAGTCTGTAAAGTTTCTGAGCTGTTGTTTATCTGTAAAATTTACCTATACATTGATGGACATGGAGACTATTATGCTTGAGTAAAATGAGTTAGAGAGAGATAGACACAGAATAGTCTCACTCATCTGTGGGATTTAAAAAAAAAAAGACAGCATGGTAATAATACCCAGAGACAATAGAAATAAAGGCAGGAAGGACCAGCCTATAATATGCAGCTTACCACAGTGGTGAGCACAGTTTGAGAAATAACTGCACCAACACTTATCTTGACAATGCTAGTGAGAGAGAAATGGAATGCCCCACTCATAGAAAGGCAGGGAGTGGGGAGGAGGAAAATGGAAAACATTGGTGGTAGGAAAGTTACACCAGTGAAGGATGGTGTACATTCGATGACTGAAACTCAATTAAGAACATTTTTGTAACCATAGTGCTTTAATAAGGAAATTGTTATTAAAACTAGTAATTAAAATAAAGTTAAAAAAAGAAATTACACCTAGCAGGCTCATGGGTCTATATGGGATGCCAAAGATTGAACCCAGGTAGGCTGCATGCAAAGCAAATGCCCTACCTGCTGTGCTACCACTCCGACCCCTAAATGTTTTGAAACATGCTTTCGCCTGAGTATGGAAGTTCTACAGATTAAACTATGTGTGGCAGAGCTAAGCATTTACTTAGAAAGAGAAATTTATTTTCAATATAGTAATCATAAAATAAGGAGCCATTTCCACCTTCAGTAGTAAGAAAAAGAACAGTAAAAAAGTAAAGAACAGTAAAAAAGTAAATTAAAAAGATGAGAATTAAGGGGCTGGCGAGGTAGGACACCTAGTAATGTACTGCCTTTCATGCAGCTAATCAGGGTTCAATTCCTAGCACCACATATGATCCCCCAAGTTAAAGTGATCTCTCAGCACAGATCTAGAGAAGTAAGCCCCAAAAATCAATTGGTGTGGCCCCCAAACCAAATAAATAAAATGATAGAAAATTTAAAATTAATAAATTAGACCAAAAAAAGCAGTAAGTTATTTATATTATTATTTGAAAATTCTGATTACAAATTGATGTTTCAGGACAGTCTGTTTAAAAACTATGCATCCAAATCACAACTGGAGAATCTTTCACAAATGGACAGCGTTTCAGTTTGTTTCATTTACAAGACTGTCCTATGTGGGTGTTTTAGCTAAACCAACTTAACTGGTTTTCAATTAGTTCATAGAAACTGAGCAAATCTGGATTCTATTCAGGCTTGCAAATTGTTCAGGACAGAGATTCACACACTTCAGGAATGACAAGGGAGCTGAGGTGATGCAGAAACTTGGGAGAGGGCCCCCCAGATCTGCCCATGGATGGAGTGGTACTGTGTTCCCTTGGGTGAAGCTAGGAAGGAGAGCAAGACTGGATCCTTCCAAAGGCAACATCTTTGTCAAACTGGAGCCAGAAGGTCACTTCTTCATTAGTTACCATTCTTCTATGCCAATAAGACTCCAAGTCCTATCAAAACAGTTTTTGACTATTTTCTGGTCTCTAAAAACCTACTTTAAAAACTTGCCCCACCCCCTACCATTTTTTTAAGCTCAAGGGCCGTTTATTTTTTGTTTCTGTTTCTGTTTTTGTTTTTGTTTTGTTTTGTTTTGTAAATCAAAGTTGCAAGTCTTGTGCTGGTCAGTTCATTTTACTAATGTTTTACTCATTCTGGCCAGCAGCCTCAATAAATCTGAGAGCCTGAATTTTGTGCCCAATTAAACATGGAATTAAAAGCTCAGAAAGGCACATCCATTATCAAAATTGGGCCTTTTCACACCATACGCTCTCTCAGACATTTCCTGGCTAAGTAATAAACCTCTGCGGGTTGTCATTCCGGCCATGTGCGGGGCTTCTGTTTGCAGCAAAAGGTTTACAAGTCTGAACAGAATCCAAATGAGCTTGGTTCTTGTGAACTGGTTGGAAACCAGGTGAGTCGGGCCTAATTTCCTAAATTAGTAGCATTTCTTCATGCTGCAGAAACGTTAATTTTTAGTCAGATCAAAATATTTTATCAGATTGGGAGGAAAGGAGAGTAAGTTCAGTAGAAATGCTTCTTGATTGCCACCGGTTTCTTTTCTGCTGTTTTCTCATTTACATTGGCTGTATTCATATAGCATATGGAATACCAAGTGAAATACCTTAAACTTTCACACATGTCTACAATAAAAGTTCATCCCCTTATAAATCAGATTGAATAAGTAATAAAGTTCAAAGACAGACTGTGGTAGCAAAGGAGAAATAAAATTAGCTATTATTTTTGCAAACATTCTAAATATCTGATATGAGTATGTTGTAGGGAAATTCGGGTGGGAAAAGACCACTTCTCATTTACTAAAATACGTATTTGGTTGTAGAGACACTGGGAATAAATATTCAGAATTATGCAAGAAATTTTTATTTGGGGAACACAACTGGCATTTCTATTTTCTCAAATTCAATTGCCTATTATTAAATATCTCATATCTGGTGTTATGCTGAAGGTGAATGGGAAAGTGGTGAGAAACAGCAGAATGTGTAAACTCCTGGTTCCTTTTCTTTAGGCCCCCAGACTGCAAGAACTCCAGTAAATCAATTAACTATGTCTCTGTGTAGCTTAAGTCCAGTTATTCCTAAACCCAAAAAAGGAAATCCAAAGTCACTGCCATGTGGTAAGTAGAGATAATCAATTTCCCATAGTGAAAATAAAAAGTATAACCAGAGAGTTTGAGAATTTGAATCTATATTAGGGTCTTAAACAATACCAATTTTTTCTTAGAGAGAAATCATACTAACAACAATAGACACCAGAAAACAATAGACAACCTATTTAATGTCCAATATGAAAATACCTTTATTCTATTTCTGCGCTGAGGCTAAGATCACTTGTGCATAATTATTGCCTGATCTGTTGATCTCATTATTCTTTGGGGCAAGACCTTGGATGTGGAATTCCAGAAAGTCAGAAACTGCAGATACTGTCATGATTCTTCTGTTAAGTAGATGTTTTCCTTTCTCTGAGCTTCAATTTGTTCATATGTAAAGAGGTAAGAGGGTGTCTCCCCAGGGTTGCTTCCTTCTATAGCAAGTTACATGTTGTGGAAATTCACTTACATTTGAACTCTACAATGCATTGTGAAGATCATATTTTCAGGAAACAAGACACCATACCAAGGAAACCCTGGGCTCTAAATTTTATGATACAAATTAAAATCCTACCCCGATGTGCAGCCTCAATCAATTTACTAACCCATTCTAAACTCAGTATTTCCATCTTTCAAAATATTAAAATAATGACTACATTCAGGTTATTTAGTAATAAAAATGGGGCAATAGATGTAGAGACCAATTCTTGGTATAGAGTAAAAACTCAGTAAATTTAAATTATTTTTGATGTTATTATTTTGTTTTCTGAGATTTATAATTGCCTTAAGTATTAAAAAGACATACTTCAGATAAAAACTGCTAAAGCTAACTTCAAGCTCACTAAGCCGACTTTCTCTTCTTCATTGACAGTTTCTCTTTTTCCCAGGAATAGATTTGCTTCAGATCCCAGCATGCATTGGAACTGAATGTGCATATGTGACACTTTCTGCCAATGGACACTGAATAAAACTCTCTCAAATGTAAATAGCCACACTTGCTCTATTTCTACATAGTGAAAACTTTAGAAATCACATGTGGGAAATATAAGAGCCAAGTAATAGTTACACTCTGAGCTCTAAAATCACTTCTTGAAGAATAACTATTTGATGCTTAGCAACCTTGTTGGACTCTGTGCATGCCATACAAAAACTCTTAGTTTTTTTATTATATTCATCTTTTAACTCATTTTATATAGAAGTTATATTTTATCTAAACAATATGTCTAGAGAGAAATGTCATGGCTAATAAGATACCTTGAAATAGAACTCTGATTTATGAAACAAACCAGGTAACAAAACAAAGCAACACCTAAAATATTTTATAAGGACTCCTCTAGTCAAACTTCCAGAGACTTTCAGACTAAAGTGAATCTGAAAGAGAGAAATATATATATATATATATATATATATATAGAGAGAGAGAGAGAGAGAGAGAGGGGGGGGGGGAGAGAGAGGGAGAGAGAGAGAAGAGAGAGAGGGAAGAGGCACGAAGGACAAGGAGATCCAGTACTTCCAGAAATGCCTCATTGTTCACATCCTTAATATAGCAGTCAGAGCCAGATCAGGGTAATTGAATTTGTTGATTCTTCTAACTGTACAACAGTGGAGGTCAATTGAGTCAAAGAAATTAGAAATTACCCCAGTGACTAACTCCACAGTACAGAGTCTTCAGGAAAATGTCTTTATTTTACCTCATAGAACTGGCCCAAGACCTTCCTTTTCCATTAACTACTGGTCAAACTTACTTGTTTTTAGCCACAGATCCTGTACATCTGTTGAGATCTATCAGATGCTCTATGGAGCAGGCAGGATGTGGGACCCTTAAGAATAAAATATATGCTTGATGCATATAGTTATCATTTCAGAATTTGTCTGAGATAAGGAATATAAAGAGGAAAAATGTAGGTGTTTGACTTCCTAATTTTGAAGCAGAAGACTCATGCCCCAATCTCAAGGAATTGGAGAGATGTGTCTGGAAGCAACACCAACATGGGAAATAATCCACGCATAGTTAGAGAAATAAAACATGTTTAGAAAATTCCCACCACAAACCTTCTGCTCTCTAGCAAGAGATACCAGACAAGCAGATAGACTATCTGGAAAAGAAACTGAAAGCAGTTTCTCCCGTGAGACCCAGGGTCTTTATTGGGAAGTGAAAGACCATACCCTTGGGTGGAGAACAAGTAGGGTAAGGGACCAGTTCAAATGGTGCCTCAATCCAAAGTTCTTACAGTCCAATGAGAGACAAGAACCAGCAAAGAAGAATTATCCTGAATAAAATAAATATATATTAAACAATATAATTAATCAATATAATTTCTAGAGGGATTTTGGTATGTTTTGAAGTGCCAGAATATAACCTAGGTTGTATGCATAAAATGTATGTGCTTTGCCACTGAACCACACCCCTAGTCTATTTATCCTTCATTACCATGCTTTATGCTAAATTCCTTTATAAATATGAAACTTTTTTCTTTTTTAATATCTTTATTTAAGCCCATGATTACAAGCATTTTTGTAGTTGTTTCTTTTATTTAATATTTTGGTTAGTTATTTATAGAAAAGAACACCCCTCCTTCATCAGTGTAACATTCCCACCACCAATGCCCTCCATCTCCCTCTTCCCCCATCCCTTGCCTGTATTCAAGACAGGCATTCTATTTCTCTCCTTCATTACCATTGTCATGATAGTTGTCAGTATAGTTATTTCTCTAACTGAACTCACCACTCTGTGGTAAGCTTCATATCATCGGCCGAATCTTCCAGCCCTCATCTCTATTGTCTCTGTGATTATTACAATAATGTTTTTAATATTCTTAAACTCATAGACTATGTTGTGTCTATCTCTCTCACCTTGACTTATTTTACTCAGCATAATAGTTTCCATGTCCTTCTATGTATAGGAAAATTTCATGACTTCATTTTCCTCTGATGGCTGCATAGTATTCTATTGTGTATATGTACCACTGTTTCTTTAGCCACTCATTTGTTGTTGGACATCTTGGTTGTTTCCAGATTCTGGCTATTGTAAATAGCGTTGCAATGAATATAGGTATGCAGAAGCCTTTTTGTGTTGTGTTTTTTTGTTCCTAGGGTATATCCCTAGGAGTGGTATAGCTGGATCATATGGGAGCTTAATTTTCTTTTCTTTTCTTTTCTTTTTTTTTAGGAATCTACATATTGGTTTCCATAAAAGTTGAACAGACAGCATTCCCATCAGCAGTAAATGAGAGTTCCTTTCTCCCCACATCCCCATCAGCACTGATTGTTCTTATTCTTTGTGATGTGTGGCAGTCTCTTTGGCATGAGTTGGTACATGACTGTTGTTTTGATTTGCATTTCCCTGATGATTATGTGGAGTATTTTTTTAATGTGTCTTTTGGCCATTGATAGTTATTCTTAGAGGAATTATCTCTTCATTTCTTCTCCCCACCTTTTGATGGGATTAGATTTATTTTTCTTGTCAAGTTATATCAGTACCTTGTATATCTTAGATATTAGCTCCTTATCTGATGAGATTGGGTGAATGGTTTCTCCCATTCTGTGGGTAGCCTTTGTATCCTCATCACTATTTCCTTTGAGTTGCAGAAGCTTCTCAGCTTAATAGAGTCCCATCTGTTTATTTCTGGTCCCACTTGTTTGACCAGTGCTGCTTCTTCCTTGAAGATGCCTTTAGTCTTAATGTCATAGAGTGTTTTACTTATGTGTTCTTCTATATAGCTATGGTTTTGGGTCTGATATCAAGGTATTTAATTCATTTGAATTTGACCTTTGTGCAGGGTGTTTGATGAAAGTCTGAGTTTTCTTTTTTGCATGTGGCTGACCAGTTGTCTCAGCACCGCTTGTTGAAGAGACTTTCCTTGCATTTTGCATTTCTTGCCCCTTTATCAAAGATTAATTGGTTGAATGTCTGGGGGACTTTCTCTGAATACTCTAGTTTCTTCCACTGATCTGAGGGTTTGTCTTTATTCCAATACCATGCTGTTTTAATAACTATTCCTTTGTAGTACAAATTAAAGTTGGGGAAAGTAATGCCTTCCATCTTCTTTTTTCCCTGAGTTGCTTTGGCTATTTATTTTTCCAAATGAATCTCAGGAATGTTTGATTCACTCCTTTGAAGAATGTCATGGGTATTCTTAAAGGAATTGTATTAAATATGTACAAAGCTTTGGGGACTATTGCCATTTTAATTGTTAATCCTTTTAATTTATTAACAGGATATATATTTCCATTTCCTTGTGTCCTCTTTTATTTTTTTGAAGCAGTGTTTTGCAGTTTTCTTTGTATAGATCTTTCACCTCTTTAGTTAAGTTAACTTCAAAGTATTTGAGTTTGTTGGCACTAATATAAATAGGATTTTTTTTAATGTCCATTTCTTCTCTATCATTACCTGTGTATAAGAGAACCATTGATTTTTGCATATTAATTTTGTAGCCTGCCACTTCTCTATATGAATCTATTGTTCCTAGAAGCTTTTTGGTAGAGTCTTTAGGATTTTCTAATATAATATTATGACATCTGTAAACAGTGAGAGCTTGAATTCTTTCTTTCCTAACTGAATGCGATTGATATTTTTTCTTGCCTAATTGCTATGGCAAGTACTTCCAGTACTAATTTGAATAGGAGTGGGGAGAGGGTACAGACTTGTCTTGTTCTAGATTTTAGAGGAAAGGCTTTTAATTTATCCTCATTGAGAATAATATTTGCTAATGGCTTGTGGTAGATGGCTTTGACTATATTGAGTAAAGTTTCTTTTATTTCCATCTTGTTGAGAGGTTTTTTTTTTTATCATTAATGGGCGTTATACTTTACCAAATGCTTTCTCTGAATCACTTGATGTGATTTTTATATAAATATAAAACAGATAGTTTGTACATAAAGCCAATTTATTTATTTATTTTTTATTTATTTATTTTTGGTTTCTGGGCCACACCTGGTGACGCTCAGTGGTTACTCCTGGCTATGCTCTCAGAAATCACTCCTGGCTTGGGGGACCATATGGGATGCCGGGGGATTGAACTGCAGTTCGTTCTAGGCTAGTGTGCAAAAGGCAGATGCCTTATGGCTTGTGTCAATGCTCCGGCCCCTTATTTATTTCTTTTTTTAATAATTTTTATTGTGACCAAAGTGGATTACAAATCTTACATAGTAATATTTAAGGTACATAGTGACAATTAATCAGGGGAATTCCCATCACCAGTGTTGTCCTCCCTCCACCTCTGTTCCCAGCATGTATCCCATATCTATCTTCTTTGGCCCCCCAAAATGTTAGTCTAACTGCTCCCCTGTTGTACAGCTTGTTGTAGATTGAGTATTGATTGTATTGTCATTGACTTTGGGCTTGGTGTTCAAGTCTGATCATATTTTATTTCTACTCAATGTTCAAACAACTCTTTGGTCTTGGTACCATTCATTTCCCCCTCTCAGTTTATGAGGCAGAACAAGATAATTCAAGGTATGTGGTTCTGTTGAAAATAAAAGAAAAGGAAAAGGAACAGAAACTGGGAGGAGTCTGTCTAAATGTTATAAATACCAATTTAAAGAAGAGAGGGGAAAAAAAGAAAAAAGATAACAAAAAAATCCCAACAGGGGCCAGAGAGATAGCATGGAGGTAAGGCGTTTGCCTTGCATGCAGAAGGACGATGGTTCAAATCCCAGCATCCCATATGTTCCCCCGAGCCTTTCAGGAGCAATTTCTGAGCATAGAGCCAGGAGTAACCCCTGAGCACTGCTGAGTGTGAACCCCCCCCAAAAAAAACCAACAAACCACCACCAACAACAAAACAAAAATATCGAAAACCAAAAACCATCAACTGCAGAAAACAAAAACAACAAATAAAAAAACATAAAACAAAAAAAAAATTTCCAAAACCAGCAACTACAAAAAAAAAGGTTTGTCTTTCTTTTTTTATTTTTGCAAAGGCACAGTAAGTATTGGGGAAATTAGAAAGAGAATTCCCTTGGCCTAAAAGGTACCAGGTTTCTCCTCCCTTGAAGCATACTGTCATGAGAACAACTACAGGCTTAGTACACACTCATTTTCACACCCCAAGGTCTTTTTATGGTGCCAGGAAACTTTCTGCTCAGTTGTGGATGATAAAAATCAGGCCTCTCTAACTAGAGATCTTGGTATTTACACAGCTTATAGGATGAGGCCTAGGATAGTCTTTCTTTATGGTTCTAGAAGTTCTGTTCCATCACTGTTGTTGTAATCATTCTTTTATAAGTGGTGATCTTGGGTTTTGTACAGATCCTAGGACAAAGCCTGAGATAGAGTTTTTTCATGTTTTCAGAAGTTCTGTTCCATTTCAGTTGTCAAAATCGAACCTTTGGGATTAGAGATTTGGGGTTTTGTACAGATCCTAGGCTGAAGACTAGGCTAGGACCTTTCTTATTGGTCCCAGGATAAGTTCTGCCCAGTCATGGTTGTCAAAGTCAGTCTTCTGTAGTTGGCAATCTCGATTTTTGCACAGATCAAAGGATGATGCATCTTCTGATTTTATCTTACTATTAGGTGATGAGATAGGACAACCTATTCTTAGATCAAGTTATTGCCCTTTCCTTTTTGTCAGGAAGTCATATCAAAACTGGCAAAAGTTGGTGCTAGAGCAGTATTAGAAATTTCCCAAGGGGAGTTTGGTTCCTGGTGCTGTTGCAGGGAACTGAGTCAGTTCATGTCTTGTTTCTAAGTCTAAAGATTGGGTGGTCGCTGCCTGATCACATGGAGTCTAAGTTGCGTCCACATGACACACTTTCAAGGTGGGAGGTACCCCTGTATGATGAAATGTATGTGTTCTTATCCCTAGTAGATAAGAGTTCTTTTTATACATAAAATTTCCCCTTTTTTAGTATGCCTCTGCAAAAAGGAATGATGCCATATTATATTGCTAGTGTATTTGCGGGGTAAGAATGTCAGGCTACACAATCTCTGTGTCCTGGTTTTGACTTGAGCTTTTATTCCAAGCAAGACTTTTTCTTGTAGGTTTTCATACCAAGCAGAACCAAAACAGGTGAAGTTTATATATATATATATAAAGTAATTAAAGAAAAAAGCTATTTAAGAGGTTACCTTACATTTGGGGAATAAAAAGACTAGGAAGTATTATTATAGAGGTATTAAACATATAAGGAAATATAGGCTTCCCCATTAAGTCTTTTAAAATCCAGGGCACTTTTTTTTTTTTTTTTTTGGTTTTTGGGCCACACCCGGCAGTGCTCAGGGGTTACTCCTGGCTGTCTGCTCAGAAATAGCTCCTGGCAGGCACGGGGGACCATATAGGACAGCGGGATTCGAACCAACCACCTTTGGTCCTGGATCGGCTGCTTGCAAGGCAAATGCCGCTGTGCTATCTCTCCGGGCCCTAGGGCACATTTTTATCACGCACTATGGTCTTGTTGAGTTTGAGAAATAATTTGCAGCAATAAGGGATCAGGTAGTGTCCTTGGGCTGGGGATTCTTCCGAAGCTGAATAGGTAGCTTTGCGGGAGGTGGGGGGTTTGAGAAGAAGAGCCATAAAGCATGAGTCAGCAGAAATGTTGGTTGTAGTTTCTTGCTGAGGCATGAGATGTGGAACTGAGAGGCTGTCTTTTAGTTCTGGGAGCTGGGAGGTGGCTTATTGGGGCAGAAGGTCGATCTTGGTACCTAATGAGTTAAGAACTGAGGGTAAAGAGGGTTATAAAAGAAGGTTTGGGGGATAAAAGGATAGAAGTATTTCTGAAGGGGAAGGAGGGATAATATATAAGAGGGGCTATATACACTTGAAGCATGGATTGTTTACATTTTAGGTTGGGCAATCAGAGAGCAGTCCACTGTCCACAAACTCATGCCCACATAAAGACAGACATTAGTGATCTATTCTTAGGTTGTTGTTGGAGTCCTGACCCTTATAAGATGGGTCTGAGCTCTTAAGAAATAATTGAGTTAAGAAAAGATGAAAGAAAAATAAGTAAATATGGTAAAAAAATAAGTTAAAAAAATTGGGCTGGTGTGTTGGAGTGGGGGTTTTCCAATCTCAAGGCTCTTCATCACTGATGGGGATAGGCTTTGCTGAATAAAGGTTTCAGGGTTATAAAGTGGCAGGAGCATTTTAGGATAAGCACAGTTTTTGCATCTAGAGTACTAAGCAATATGGTAGTGAGGACTATATGATGTGGCTACCCTATGTAATATTGTCCGCTGCATCTTAAGTATAGAGCTAACTTTCCTAAAGAGAAACTGACAATGTGGGCTTTATTTAACATATATTTAATTGATTAAGAAAAAGAAAGGAGAGAAGGAAAAAAGAAGTGTGTGTGTGTGTGTGTGTGTGTGTGTGTGTGTGTGTGTGTAGGGAACAAGAGAGAGGGAGAGAGAAAAAAGAAAAAAAAGGGAAGTAGTAATTTGCAAAAATGTACTCAATGAGTGGTACATGTAACATAAGTTTGTGGTGCTCCATTGACTGTTTCAGTATTCTGAATGATCATATGCTTTGGGTACTAATAAAAGACATAAACAAAAGGAAATGGTAAATTGGAGTATTTTATCAAGGCATTGTCATAATGAGCACTATATATGATATATAGTATGACTGAGCACTGAGGCATAAAATTAGGGTGACCACATTTTGTTTCCAAGGACCACTGTGGACAAAGAATCTAAAGGTTTATTTTATATTTTTGGAGTTTCTACCCTTTCAAAGCTAAAGCCAATTTATATCAAGATTTTCTATAGTATCTATACCTTACTTACAAACTTACCTATTTCTATATACCTTTCAAATCTATTTTTCTTATTATCTAATCTGTAATGTTCAAGCTTCATGGGAGTGGGCCAGAGGCAGTTTTACTTGAGTGGTTTGTTTAAAGCCACAATAAAATGAAATCTTGAGGGGACCAAGGAATAGGACAATGGGTAGAGAACTTGCCTTGCAAGCACCCAACCTGAATTCAATCCCCAGTACCCTTTGTGGCCCTCTGAGCCCTGCCAGGAGCTATGCCTGATTACAGAACCAAGAGTAAGCCCTGAGCATGGAGAACCCAAAACTAAAAGTAAATAAATAAAATCTTGATTGGGGGCGTTATAACAATACATAATAAATAAAATATTACCTTTTATAATAAAACCTAATAGACATATATTGTATTATAGTTTGTTACACATGGTTGTGAGTTCATGTAAATATATTCCTTTGAATGAAATTTAAAATATATATATGCTTTAAATTATTTTAAGTTTTCACTAATTTTTTTAAAAGAAAGAATAGAGGAAAAGTCTAGCTAATAAGAAACAACTAATCAGGGGCCAGAGCAGTGTCACAAGCAGTAAGGTGTCTGCCTTGTCCGCACTAGCCTAGGACGGACCGAGGTTCAATCCCCCAGCATCCCATATAGCTCCCCGAACCGAAGTTCAATCCTCCAGCTTCCCATATGGTTCCCCACTCCAGGAGCGATTTCTGAGTGCATAGCAAGGAGTAACCCCTGAACATCACCAGGTGTGGCCCAAAAAACAACTAATAAGCATTCTCTTTCCCTGAGAAACTTAATTCCTTATACATCACATTGATATTGTCACTTAAATATATGGGTGGTACTGCTGCATTTAAACTCAATTATTTAAAACAGCAAATAACAAAGAAAATCTTTTTTTATTTATATACATGCTCATTTGTATTAATACACAAAGCCCTCCACATCCTAGAACTCTTAAACATATCCTCACATTCTACAAAAACACAATCAAGTGCTCATATATGCTCAAAGAATCATATCCACTCACTTGTGCATGCTATTCCTATTACATTTATGCACAAACACTGTATCCTTATGTACAACTATAAAATCATGTACTCATGTACACACACACTTACACTTTAATTTCCCATTGCAAGTGGAGCCAAAAGGATCCAAAAGGATCCACTCATCATTTTCAGTAAATGATGTTCACTCTCAGTGAACTCTGAATAATAAACTCTGAATAAGATACACAAGTCTTCCAAGAAGACTGCAATTTTCTTGAAGGCGCTTTTGGTTTATGAAAAACCAGGCCTTTTCACTTGGCCCAACCTCTTGCTTTTTTTTTCAGATTAGACTGCATTGGTCTGGACTTATGACAAAGGGTCACCTGGGCATGTCCACGGTCTGTGGGAATGTGGGATGGAAGGACCTCCCAGATGGTCACTATAGCTGATAAGCTGGGCTACTAGTTGAGACCACCCTGTCGCGAGGCCACGAGGCAGTCATTCAGGTGCCTGAAATTCAGAGCTGGGCAAAGAGGGAACCAGCGGGATGTAGAGCCCTTTTGATCATGGTTTAGCTTCCAGTAGCTGAAGGCAGAGGACTGGAAGTTCTAGGGGATATTAATGTCTTACACAGCCCATGATTCCTTGGAGGGTCACAAGGGCAGGCTTGTATTTAGTTAGTGGTAATGATCTCGTTAGGGCTATGAAAGGGCCACCACTAAGGCTTTGATCTCTACCAGCAGGCTCCACACCCAGCACTGCCTCCCCTATGTGGCCTTACAAGGAACATGAACTGTGAGTAACAGACTTCCAATGCTTAATAATTTGCAAAGTAGCATTCACCAGGGGAAGTTAAGGACAATGGGAATGGGACTCTGGCCTGGTGGGAGGTGATTGCCCACAGAGCCCAGACAATTCTAGGAGCAGCGCCTTAACACAGCTGGCAAAGCACAATGTCACAGCTGGCCACTACCTCTTCCCTTTGGTCCAGGTGGTCAAGCTGAGCTGCCATAACTTGGAAAGTTTTTACTTTAAAACAGAGATTTTGAAAAAGGAAGAAACCTCCTGTTTTCTTATTTTTTGTTGTTGTTTGTTTTTCTTTTTCAGTAGGAAAGTCTGAGTAGAAAAAAAGAGATTAAATAGTGAAGAATTGAAGGGCTGATAATAGAAAATCCTTTCAAGAGTGATAATCCTTAATCTATAAGAACAAATATGAATGCTTTTGTTCTTCAATTATAGTAATTAGGTATCCGGAGGGAAATCAAAATGGATGTTGATCTGGCTGGGCATTTTTTGAGGCAAGTTGCAATAGATTGAATTTGCCTTGGAAAACTGTCACTTTAAGGGATATTTAGGACTGACAATGGTAACCTTAGTATTGAAAGACCATGGCAGTTAAAGGCTGAACAGGCAAATTATTAAATATGTGAGATGTGAAGGTCTTTGTTTTTCTTTTCACCGTATCATGTACCTCTAGGTCACCTTAGCCCCATGGACGCTGCTTAACATTCAAATATCATAAAAGTTTCGTATTTTTAATATCCATGACATGCAGAGAATCTGATTTTTATCTGGGTGTATTCAAACTTCTGTGTATCAGAACCATTATCCACGGTGCTCAGAGTAACAGGAAGTTAGTTTCATGGAAACATCATAATGAAGAGACTCCTTTGATTTGAAGAAATTTAATGACTTATTAAGACCCATGAAAAGGATAAGATGAATCAAGAATTCTCCAGATGGAATGTATTTTCAGATTCTTGTAAAGCTGGGGATCTGAACCTGCTAGAAAAGTTCATCTTTCAGCTTAGATGACACTGATTTATTTGCTATCTACTGAATAAGTAAATAGATTCAACACAGCCCCAGCCCCCAATACTGTTTTCTTATTGTTAGACTTATTTCACCATTAGAATCGACAATAACACTGCTTCCAAGCTAAACAGCATACTTTGTTTCTTCTGGAAAATGTCTTTATCACTTAAAAAATAGAGTACCAGCTGCCACATTGGACTTGCCTGCAAAGTTCACTATGAGACATGACAATAACCTTAATTTTTAGGAGGTGCTTATGAAAACTATGGAGGACCAAAGAAGGGCAACGCAGTCAGGGAAATATGCCACACCTTTAAATGACATGTCTGTGAGAATGACCAAAATGCCTGCTTATGATTAAGGTGAAGAGAAAACATTTCTTTAAGTAAAACAATGCTAATAGGCCCACATAGAACTGGAGCTGTGCTGGTGTTGCAGGAGGTACCAGAAGGAGTGTTGAGGACTCAGCAAAGGACTCAGTAGGTATTATTGGACGGTGACACAGTGACATTCCTTACATGTTGTAGTTTAGGGAACCACATGTCATCTAGTCAAGGTGATTGACAGGATTATTTTGAGATTTACTTAGGAGCTAGGGATTTGCCTTGACAGCATGCTTGATGGACTCCTCTATGGGACTGGCAGGCCTCAAAGAAAGAGTCTAAGGCTCCCTTGACAGTCCCATGTCACTGCCCTTTCTTTCTTCCTCTTCCTCATTCCCATCACCAGCTAGTACTCAATATCATGTAGCAACAGGCTTTCCCTTGGAGTCTTTAGAAGATTCTCTCAATTAAACTAGAAAAAAAATTAAAGGTGAGAATCCCCACACCATCTTTAGTAAACTTTTTGTTTTTCAGTAGGGTTCTGCAGCATGCATGTCATTTCCAATACCACAGACCAGACAAATTAAATAATATTAATTTTTTATAGTTCTAAAGGCAGGAAGCTCAAGATCAAAATGTCAAGTAGGGAGGGTGTCTGGTGAAAACTATATTATTGACTCGTGGTTTTTCTAGGTATGATGAGAGAGCTATGTGATGTTTCTTTCTCTTATTAACCAAGGTTATACTATATATACTATTATCCGTTTCACCTTAATGACCTCCTTACAGACCCCTTACAGACCCCTTAAATGTAGAAACCTTTGAGGTTAAGGATTCAAAATTTCACTTCCTTTTGGAGAGAAAATCTGAGTATATAATAGGCTCTATTATGAAAATTCTTGAACTAGACGAGGTCTAAATATTAAGGAAGTTTCAAGTTCTTCAATCAAAATAAAATTTCACCTGAGGCAAATAAGAATTAAGTTTAAATGAATCATTTAGATTTCATATTTTCTTCCAGTAGGAAAGAATAAAAATTACACTGTAAAATATTATTTATTTGATTTTGGAACCACAACCAGTGGTACTCAAGGCTTACTCTTGACTCTATGCTTTGGTATGACTCAGGAGACCATACAGAGTGGGAGTCCTCAAACTATGTACCTGTGGGCAACACATAGTCCACTGAAGACATTTTGGCCAGCCTGTGTTTTTGCCGCAGCTGCTTGTCCTGCTTAACAACCTACTTGACCTGGGCTTTCAGGGTGCATGTGTGGAATGCATGTCCATAACTGTCACCCCTTTGTATTCTCTCCCTTTCTCTATACATCTGGTGAAATGTAGGATATTAAAAGAACAGTGGATTTATGATTACTTTTTAGTGGAGGACAAGGAAAGAACTGTGTGTTTCATATATCAGAATATAGTGTCTGTGTTCAAAAAATAAAATTTACATCAACATTATCAAACTCAACTTAAAGATAAATATGATAGTTTGGTTGGAGAAGTAAGAAAAGATAAAATATTAAAACTAAAAAATACAGGGGGTGGAGTGATGATGCAACTGTAGGGCGTTTGCCTACATGTGGCTAACCTAGGACGGACCTCAGTTCGATCCCCAGTGTCCCATATGGTCTGTTCCCCAAGGCAGGAGTGATTTCTGAGTGCATAGCCATGAGTAGCCCCTGAGAGTCACCAGGTATGACCCAACCCCCCCAAGCCCTGAAAAATACATTGGCAACTCAGCAAAATACTTTTATTTTTATTAAATTTATTTAAAGAAAATGCATCACATAGTTGACATAACTGATCATAATACATTTGTTTCAAGATGGCCAAAGGCAGTTATTTAAAAAATAGAAAGAAAAACCAAAGAAATGGAAGAGAAAGGAAAGAAGAAAAAGTCCAGTAGCAAATATATCTGTGAAAATTATTGTATTGCCAATGAACTCATTAAAGCAATAGCAGAAGGTTTAGTAAGCTTTTCATTATTTTTAAGGATAAGAGTTAAAGAAATACAGTAAAGACACTGTGAGAGTGACAATTGTTGTTGTTTACATGGGTCAGCAAAATATGAGGGAAATAAAAAGGTAAAGCCTTGGACTAAATACAAGGAGACCTTACCCCTGAAGTATTCTGGCATAAGAAAAACTCTGGGCTCCAGACATACTAAGTTGTCCTACCCTTGAGTCATTCTCTGTGGTCCTAGTAAAAATTTTTCACACAATTGCTGTTATTGGTATCATGTTTCTGTAGCTAGAAATTCTGGTTTCTGTGCATATCCTACATCAAAGTCAGGATGATGTGGAGCATTGTCTAGTTTCACCTCACCATTAGAGGGCAATGTGGAGAGCCCTGCCCTGAAAGCAGGTTGTTGCTGTTGCTAAGTTGTCTGGGTGTTAAAAGAACCTTCTTTGGAGTAAGTAGGTGCCAGGGCAGTGGTAGGGTCTTCCCTGGTAGAAGTTTGCTTCTTGGTGATGTTATAGACAACTGTAAGTTATTTCTGTAGATGTTATCTGTGATTCAGGGGTGAATGGACAATGCCTGTCTTCTAAGGCCTAAGCCAAGTCATTATGACAATATTCAGGGTGTAAGGCCCCACTGCATTACAAAATTTGTGTTGTATCTCTATTAGATACAAACTTGTTTGCATATGTAATATTTTCCCATTTCAATGTGCCTATGCAAAAAAGGGAACAATGCCACAAACTACTATTGGTGCATATGGGGGCCTAGGGAACAAATTCAAAAATCCCCATAACTTGGTTCTAACATGAACTCTAAACAGAGACTTTTCTCCAGAATTCCTTAATGTACAGATTACAAAAAAACAATGGGGGAAATTGTCACTGTAAGAAGATATTTAATAAAGGTTATACCTTTTAAGGGAATACATCTAAGATATTCAAATAAGATATACATGTCCCTTTTAAGTCTTTAGAAATAGACTGGGGGTGGTGGTAATAAAATCTGGAGCACTGCTTTGATCTGTGATTTGGCCTTGTGCAATCTGAAAAACGGCTCCCAGCAATTCCATCTCAGGAAATGTCCTCGAGAAGGGTCTTCTCAGAATCCGAAATTGGAAGCAAGCAAAGGACCACAGTGAAGGGAAGTCAAGGAAAGAAGGCCACTGAGGGTAGATCAATAGCTACAAAGTATTGGTTTCTTCTCGGGCTGAGAGTCTATTTTTTCACTTTGGGAGCTGACTTGAGTGGAGATAATGATCTGCTTTGTGAGAAGCCAAGAACTGAGGGTAAAATGGTTAAATGTGGAGTAATAGCAGGTGGGGGTGAGAGAGTGTAGGACTAGAAATGAGCTTGTAAAGTGGTGAGCAAAGGGGGAGAAGGACAGTATACAGCATAGATATTCTGTATATTGCAAACGTGCATAGATATGGTGGACCTGTATGCTTATGAGCATAGATCATCAGACACTAAGGATCGACCCATGGGTTACAGTTGAAAAGTTGATCCAAATGAAATGAGACAGAATACATAAAAAGTAAAATAAAATAAGAAAAAGATGGCAAGTCTGATATAAACGTTTTCCATTTTCTAGGCCAGTCATGCATAGTGAGGGTAGGCTATACTGAAGAAAGGCTTCATGGATTAGATTGTGTATAGTGCCTTTTTAGAAAAAATATAATTAGAAAAAATTATAGTGTTTGAGTTTAGAAAGCTAAGTGAAATGGTAATGAGTACTTATATGGAGTCAAAACCATGAAATAGGCATATGTCAGAAAGGATAATGGACAGACATTGGTATGGCAAACACATATACTCATGCACTGATATTGGCATTCACTAAGGATAAATCCATGGGTTACAGTTGAAAATCTGACCCAGATGTAGTGAGAAAGAACACTTTTTTTAAAAAAGAAAAGAGTAATAAAGATAAAATAAAATAAAATAATAAAAGAAAAAGAAAAAATTATATATATAAAGCTGGCTAGTCTGGTGTAACATTTTTCCATTTTCTAGACCAAACATAGTAAACTTTACTTGAAGAAATGTTTCAAGGATTAGATTTTATATAGAGCATTTTTAAAAAAACAATCGTAATTGTCGAGTCTCAAAAGCTAAGTATATGGTAGTAGGCCCTGTATGTGGAGTTTATAACATGAAATGTACCATTTCCTTTCCTAAAAGCATTCTAAGAGTATGAGCCCTATGATATCCTGTTAAATTATCTATACTTTATGCATGGGGCACGGTTTTGAGAATGAAGACTGATGGGAAAAAAATTGCTAGTGATTTCCCCAAGTCCGCCCCTCTTGTGTGGTTAGGGGATGGGGAAGACCTGGGGTCCTCTTTAAAGTCCTCCCTGACACCCACCTCGCTGGCCCCCCTGGGCGGGGGCCCAAGCATGGCCTTGAAGTCTGGGAGGAAAGAGAGAAGCCTGATGGGGGACGGTAGACCCGTAGACTCATTTAAGCTTGGTAGAAGGCATTCGGCCCAAAGCCTCTCAATTCTTCATGATGGCAAAAGCCACTCAGTTCCAAGAACAAAAACAAGTTTAGTACTGACCTGGGAGCTGGAAGTTCACCAGCCCCAAGCCCGCCCCTCTTGTTCAGCAAAATACTTTTGTGAAGGAGAAGCAGATAAATGTCCACCATGGAGAGCAAACTTTATTTTCTTTTTTTAGACCAACATTAATTTTACTTTTTAGAGGTAAAGGTATTTATGGAAATTTCTTATAATACTTTCTTTATTTTAAGCACTGTGTATACCACCCATCACCAGTGAAACTTTCTATCACCAATATTCCCCACTTTCTTGCTTCCCCACCCCTGCCTATCTTCAGGGCAGGCATTGTATTTCTCTCTCTCTCACTGCTGTTGGCAGGATAGTTGTTAGTGCAGTCATTTCTCTAACTGTGCTCACCACTCTTTGTGGTAAGCTTCATATCATGGGCTGGTCCTTCGAAGCCACATTTCTATTGTCTCTGGGCATTATTATAATACTATTTTTTATTTTTCTTAAATCTCACAGATGAGATTTTGTATCTCTCTCTCTCTCTGACTCATTTCACTCAACTTAATAGTTTCCATATCCATCCAGGTATAATAGGCACATTTCATGACTTCAATTGTTCTAACAGCTGTGTAGTATTTCATTGTATATATGTACCACCATTTCTTTAGCCATTCCTCTGTTGTTTGACAAGTGGGTTGTTTCCAGATTTTTGCTATTGTAAATAGTGCTTCAATAAATGCAGAAGTTATTTTGTATTTGTTTCATGGAGTGTTATAGCTGGATCATATAGGAGCTCAATTTCTAGTTTTTTTTTGAGGAATATCCATATTATTTTCCATAAAGGTTAGCCTAGACAGCACTCTTGCCAGCAGTGAATAAGAGTTCTTTTCTTTTTCCTTTTTTTTTTTTTTTGGTTGTTCGGGCCACACCCATTTGATGCTCAGGGGTTACTTTTGGCTAATGGCTCAGAAATCGCCCCTGGCTGATGGGGGGACCATATGGGATGCTGGGGGATCGAACTGCGGTCCTTCCTTGGCTAGTGCTTGCAAGGCAGACACCTTACCTCTAGCGCCACCTCACCAGCCCCGAGAGAGTTCTTTTCTCTTTGCATCCACTCTAGCACTGGTTGTTACTGTTCTTTGTGATGTGTGTCAGACTCTGTGGCATGAGAATATACCTCATGGTTGTTTTGATTTGCACCTCCTTGATTATTAGTGATGTGCAACATTTTTATGAGCCTCTTGACCATTTGTATTTCTTCTTTGAGGAAATGTCTGTTACTTCTCCCCATTTTTGGATGGGATTAGATCCTTGTTAAATTCTGTCAATACCTCGTATGTCTTAATATTCACCCCATATCTGATAGTTATTGGGTGAATAGTTTCTCCTTTTTTCCATGGGTGACCTTTGTACCCTAGTTGCTGTTTCCATTGAAGTGAAGAAGTGTCTCAGTTTAACATAATCCCATTTGTTTATCTCTGCTTCCACATGTTTGGATAGTGGTATTTTCTCCTTGAAGATGCCTTTAGTTTAGTTTGAATGTCATGGAGTGTTTTGCCTACATTTTCTTCTATATGCCTTATAGTTTTAGGTCTGATAACAAGGTCTTAAACCATTCTGATTTGACCTTTGTCCATGGTCTTAGATAGAGGTATAAGTTCAAATTTTTGCATGTGGCTGACCAGTTGTCCCAACACCACCTATTCTAGAGGCTTTCCTTGCTCTGTTTTGAGTTTCTTAAAATTCTTTGTCAAAGAATAATTTATTGTATGTCTGGGGGTCATTCTCTGAATACGCAAGTCTATTCCATTGATCTGAGAGTCTTGTCTTCATTCCAGTACCATGTTGTTTTAATGATTATTACTTTTTAGTACAATTTAAAGTTGGAAGAAGTGATGCTTCCCATCTTCTTTTTCCTAATAATTGCTCTAGCTATTCATGGATGTTTATTGTTCCAAATTAATTTCAAGACCTTTTTCTGTTTGTTTGTTTTTGGGTCACATCGGCAATGCTAGTAGTTACTCCTGGTTCTGTGCTCAGAAATCATTCCTGGCAGGCATGGAAAATCATATAGGATGCAGGGATTCAAACCACAGTTTGTCCTGGATAGACTGCATGCAAGGAAAATGCCCTACCATTACGCAATCTCTTCTGCCCCAATTTTCAAGACTTTTTGATCCTCTTTTTTGTAGATCATCAGGGGTATACTTAGAGGACTTGCATTAAATCTGTACAAAGCTTTGGGGAGTTTTTCCATTTTAATTATGTTAATATTCCCAATCTATGAACCATATATTTGGCCCCATTTTTATGTCCTCTTTTATTTCTTTTTTTTTCTTTTATTTAAACACCTTGATTACACACATGATTGTGTTTGGGTTTCAGTCATGTAAAGAACACCACCCATCACCAGTGCAACATTGTCCCAAATCTCCCTCCTCCCCACCCGACCCCCGCCTGTACTCTAAACAGGCTCTCCACTCTTTTATTTCTTGAAGCAGTGTTTTGTAGTTTATTTTGTATAGATCTGACACCTCTTTAGTTAAGTTGACTCCAAGGATTTGAGTTTCTGTCGTACAATTGTGAATGTGATTGTTTATTATGTCTATTTCTTCTCTATCATTATGTGTGTATAAAGGCTATTGATGTTTGCATATTAATTTTGTAGCCTGCCACTTTTCTATACTAATCTATTGTTTCTAAAATATTTTTGGTAGAGTCCTTAGGTTTTTCTAAATATAGTATCAGTCATCTGCAAACAGTGAGAGCTTGACTTCTTTTTTTTTTAACTGGATGTTCTTGATATCTTTTACTTGCCTAATTGCTATGCTTCCAGCACTATGTTGAATAGGACTATTAAGAAGGGGAAGCCTTGTCTTGTGCCAGATTTTAGAGGAAAGGCTTTCAGTTTTTTCACATTGAGTATAATATTTTCCATGGGCTTATTGTAACTGGCCTTGACTATATTGAAAAAAGTTCCTATCTTTCTCATCTTGTTGAGTTTTTTTATCATAAATGGCTGTTGGAACTTATCAAATGCTTACTCTGCATTTATTGATATGATCATGTGGTTTTTATTTTTCTTATTATAGATGTAGTATTACATTGACTGATAGATGAATTATGTTGATGGATTTGCATATGTGAAACCATCGTTGCATCTCTGCAATAAATCCCATGTGATCATGGTGTATGACCTTGTTGTTGAGGTGTTGGATCCTATTTGCTATAATTTTGTGGAGGATCTTTGCATATAAGTTTATTAGAGATAGTGGTTTGTAGTATTAACTCTCTCTCTCTTTCTCTCTCTCTCTCCCTCTCTCTGCTTTTGGTATCAGGGTTATGTTAGCTTTATAAAAAACTATTTGGGAATGTTTCTGTTTCTTCAATTTCCTGAAAGAGCCTGAAAAGAAAAGGCAGTAGGTTTTTTTGGAAAGTTTGAAAGAATTTGTTTGTCCATCTGGGCCTAAACTTTTGTTTTAGAGAAGCCATTTGACTACCAGTTTAATTTCCTAAATCGTGATAGGTCTGGTCAGAAATGCTAGATAATTTAGATTCAACTTTTGAAGATTATAAGAGTCCAAGAATTTTTCCATTTATTCCAGGTTCTCTTATTTGTGGCATAGAGTTTCACTGATTACTCATTGAATTTTTGTAGTATCTGTCGTAATCTCCCCATTTTAATTTATAATTCAGTTTATTAAGTTTTTCTCTCTTCATTTCTTTGTAAGTTTAGCTAGTGGTTTATTGATTCTGTTCAATTTTTTTCAAAGAACCAACTCTTTCTTTCATTTGTTTTCTGAATTGTTTTTAGTATTTCCAATTCATTATTTTCTGCTCTAAGCTTTATTATATCCTCCTGACTGCCTCTTTTTAGTCCGTTTTGTTTATCACTTTCCAATTTTATAATCTGTGCTTTTAACTTATTTATTTAGGCCCCTTCTTCCTAATGAGTGCTTTCAAGACTAAAAATTTTCTCTTAGTACCACTTTTGCTATGTACCACAAATTCCCATAATTTGTGTCTTCTTTCTCATTTATTTCCAGGAAGTTTTTTGTAGACTTAAATATTAATTATATAGAGTCCTGGATGGTGGTGAATGGTGGTGAGATGGATGGTGAGACCTTTCTCTGCTAGTCCGGACTACACGCCTGCATCCTGCTCAAGCCAGTGGGTTCAGGATAACAGCGAGGAAATAATCCATAGCTGTCAGTGATGAAGTTGGGTTAGATAATGGCTGGAGCAGTTTAGGACACTCATAGGTTTCACAGCTCAAGTAGTAAACAATGTGTTAATGAAGCCTACCTATTTGGAGGCTACCCTATGTAGTATTGTCTGCTGCATCTTATGTATCAAAGTTCCTTTCCTAAGGAGAAACTCCATGTGGATGTTATTGGACATAGAGTGATTTGATGAGGAGGAGGAAGAAGAGGAAGAAGAATAAAAGGGAGAAGGAAAGAATTGGGGAGAAGAGAGAGAGAGAAAGAGAGAGAACGGAAATGTTAATTTGTCCAAACTTGTTAGATGAGTAGGTCCTGTAATATAAGTCTGTGGTTCGCAGTTGACTGTTTCAGTAGTCTGAATGGTCATATGCTTCAGGTTCTAATAGAGGACATAAGCCAGAGGAAAAGGGCATATTGAGGTGTTTTATCAAGACATTTTCATAATGCAAACTGACTATGGTATCTAGTATAACTGAGCACCCAGGTGTCAAATTAAGGTGTCCACCCTTTGTATCCAAGAATCCCTGTGGACAGAGAAGCTGAGGGGTTTTTACCTAGTAAAATTAAGGCACTAAAACATATTGTTAGGAAATGCTGCCACTGGAGTCACTGGATTCTAATCATATTCTTCACCAATATCCATATATGAGCTCCCTAAGACATTAGTATAGGCCTTTGTAGTAAAAGGCTGATTACATACCTGTTCCCTAAATGGTTGTTTCTGTTGTTGCTGGTTTCTTTATAATATAATGGATAGTTGAGGCTTTATGTTGTTCCTCTTCCATTTGTTTTGAACACTTCTCCCCAGTAAATGTTGACAACTACAGTGCTTGGAGTTTCTACTCTATTAGACCATTGTATTTTTTCTTAGAGTATTATATGTATATATGGTGTATATTCTAAGTACCTCAGGAAAGTGCTATCATTCTGTATTTATCCTTCATCTTCTGGCTTTCTTTGTTTAACATAATATTTTGTAGATTCATCCATGTTGCTGCAAAATCCATGATCATATCATTTCTAACTGCTATCTAGTATTCCATTGTATGTAAATACCACATCTTCATGATCCACTCATCTGTTGTTGGTCACCAAAGTTGGTTCCAAATCTTGACTTTTGTACTGAGTGCTGCAATAATTAGTGGAGTGCACACATACTTTGGGATGAATGTCCTTACAACTTGGGGATAGATACTCAGGAGAGCAATTGGTGGGACATATGGCAGCTCAATTCTGAGTTTACTAAGCACTCTTCACACTGTTTTTTCATAGGGTGGACCAGGAAGCATTTTTACCAGCAGTGGACAAGAGTTCCTTTCTTATCACATCGTTGCCAACAGAGATTGGTTCCATTATTTTTGATGTGAGCCATTCTCATTGGTGTAAGGTGGTACCTCATAGTTGTCTTGATTTGGATTTCCCTAATGATGTCAAGGTGAGCATGTTTTTATGTATCTGTTGGAAATCTTTTGGTCTTCCTGGAGAAGTATCTATTCATTTCTTCTCCCCATTTTTCTATGGCATTTTCTATTACATTTTTTGGAGCTCAGCTTTCTGAGTACTTTGTATATCCTAGATATCAGCCCTTTATCTGACATATTGAGTGCAAAGTTTTTTTCCCCATTCTGTTAACTGTCTTCTAATATTACCTAGGGTTTCTTTCACCATGCAGAAACTTTTTAGTTTCATGTAGCCCCATTTATTTAGGTTTATGTAATGTTATTGCCATTGACATTCTATCCTCAAAGACTTTTTTGATATAGAGGTATTGAAGTGTTCTGCCTATTTTTCCTCTATAAACTTTATAGATTTGGGCCTGATTTCAAGGTCTTTAATCCATTTTGAGTTGACTTTTGTGTAAGGTGTGAGGTATGGATCAATTTTTAATTTCTTACAGGTGGTTATTCAGTTCAGTTGTGCCAACACCATTTGTTGAAAAGACTGTCTTTGTTCCATTTCAAGTTCTTTCCTCTTTTGTCAAATATTAATTGACTGTATATTTGGGGGTTTATCTATGGATATTTTGTTCTAACCCATTGGTCTAAGACTCTGTCTTTGTTCCAGTATCATGCTGTTTTGATCACTATGGCTTTATAGTAAAGCTTCAGGTTAGGTAAAGAGATGCCAGCTTTTTGTTTTTTGTTTTTTGTTTGTTTGTTTTCAGTATGTATTTGGCTAACCTGGGACTTTTGTGGTTACAGATAAATTTTATAATTGATAGTTCTAAGTTTTTAAAAATGATGTCTAAATTTGGATAGGGATTGCATTAAATCTATAGAGTAGTTTAGCTAAGGTCATCATTTTAAGGATGTTGATTCTATCTACTCATGAGCATGAGATGTTCTTCCATTTTCTTAGGTCCTCTTCAATTTCTTTCTAAAGTGCTTTAATGCTTTTATGGTATAGGTCCTTCACTTCTCTTATTAGGTTGATTCCTAGGCACTTGATATTTTTGGAAACTATTTTAAATGGGATTGTCTCCTTAATCTCTTTCTCCTTTGCTCTGTTATTTGTATAGAGGAACATCAGCCACTTTGCTGTATTGGTTAATTGTTTCTAGGAGTTTTACTGTGGATTCTTTAGGGTTTTCTATGTATATCATCATATCATCTGCAAAAAGAGATAGTTTGAGTTCCTCTTTCCCTAATTGAATACCTTTGATCCCCTTCTTGTGTCTGATTGCCATTGCTAGGACTTCTAAAACTATATTGAATAATAGTGGAGATAGTTGACAGCCTTGCCTAGTTCCTGACCTTAGTGTAAATGCTTTCAGATTTTTTTGTTTGTTTGTTTTTTGCCATTAAGGATAATATTGGGTATGGACTTTTTGTAAATAGCTGTAACTATCTTGAGGAAGGTTCCTTCCAGTCCTATTTTGTTGAGTGTTTTCATCATAAAAGCATGTTGAATTTTGTCAAATGCCTTCTCTGTATCAATTGATATAATCATGTGATTTTGTCTTTCTTGTTGTTGATGTGGTGTCTGATGTTGATTGATTAGCTTATATTAAACCATCCTTGCCCTGGGATGAAATCCACTTGGTCATGGTGTATAATCTTTTTGATGTAGTGCTGGATTTGATTTGCTAAAATTTTGTTGGGGATTTTTGCATCTATGTTTATTAGTGAGATTGTTCTGTACTTTTTTTTCTTGGCATTGTCTTGCTATCTTTGGGAATGAGTGTGATATTAGTTTCATAAAAGGAATTAGGAAGGATTTCTGTCTTTTCAATGTTTTGAAAGAGCTTATGAATCAGTGGTAATAATTCTTCTCAGAATGTTTGATAAAATTCACCTGTTAAACCATCTGGACCTAGACTTTTGTTCTTAGGGAGTTTATTAATTACTGATACAATTTCCTCAGATGTGATTGGCCTGTTTAGGCTTTCTACATCCTCCGTCTCCAGTCTCAGAATATGAATTTTTTTCAAAAGTCTTTCAGTTTCTACTGGGTTCTTTAACCTGACTGAGTATAGTCGTTCATAATAAGTCCTCATAATGTGTTGGATTTCTTGGGGTTCTGTTCTAATCTCTCCCCTTTCATTTGTGATCCTATTTATTTGGGTGTTTTCCCTCTTTTTTTTTTTTTTTTGGTGAGTCTTGCCAGTGTTTTGTCTATCTTGTTTATTCTTTCAAAAAACCAACTCCTAGTCTCATTTATATTTTGTATTGTTTTTTAGTTTCTATGTTGTTTATTTCTGCTTTGGTTTTTATTATTTCTTGTCTTCTGTTTGTGTTTGTGTTTCTATGCTGCTGTTGTTCCAGCTCCTTAAGGTGTCCATTTAAACTGTTGATTTTGTCATTTTCCTTTTTCCTGACATAGGCCTGTATTGCTATGAGTTTTCCCCTAATTACTGCTTTTTCTGTGTCCCACAGATGTTGACAGTTTGTCTTCTCGTTATTATTTGTCTCAAGGAATCTTTTTTTTAATTTTTATTTTGATCATATTGGCTTACATGTCTTTCACAGTAGTATTTTAGGTACATATTAACATTGAATCAGGGGAATACCCATCACCAAATTTGTCCTCCCTCCCTCCTGTTCCCTTCTTGCAACCCATATCCCCCACCATCACCCCCCAGGTTGCTAGAGTAAGAGGTCCCCTCTGTGTCTAGCTTACTACTAGTGATCATATATCTGTCTGGTTCTGGTACCCTCCCTTGTTTCCTTCTCTATTTGAGAGATGGAGCTAGATAGTTTGAGTTAAGTGGTTCTGTTTGAAGGAAAAAAAAAAGCAATACAATGGGGTAAAAAAATCAAATAAGCTGAAAATAGGCAGAGTCCTTCTAGAGGCTTTCAACCTCAGTTTGAGAGCGGACAGGAAAAAGGTCATTGAAACACCGCAACAATACAGAAAGAAATATTAAATAAAATATCCAGTGAGTACTGCAGCAATAAAGACAAGCACCACACTATAGTCTTGGTCCTGAAATCAAACCATGCCAGAATGCAAAAATAAAGAGAAAGGTAAAATAAAATAAAATTAAAGACATCAACTTCATAATCTACACCAAAATAAAGAAGTCAAAAAAATTAATCAATAATTAAATATATAAATGGATAAAAGGGTTATTTTGTGCTTTTATTTCTTTTTCCCCCTGCATAGGCACAGTAACTATTGGGGGAATTATAGAGGGAATTCCCTTAGCCTAGGAGATACAGGGATTCTCCACCCTTGAAGTATTCTGTCATGGGATTAACTATAGACTCCTTGCCTGATCTTTTACTCTCCCCTCAGTGCTTTTGTGGTGTATGGAAGACTTCTGCTTTGTCATAGATGGTAAAATAAGACCTCTGTATCTAGAGATTCTTGTGTCTGTACAGCTTAAAGAATGGAGCTTATTATGAAGTCTTTGTGGTTCTAGAAGTTCTGTTTCTTCAGTGTGGTTTTAATTCATCTTCTGTAGTTGGTGGTCTTGGTCATTATGCTGCTCCTAGGATGGAGCCTGGGATAGAGTCTTTTATGTTTCCAGAGGACCTGTTTAGTTGTGATTGTCTCAGACAGACCTCTGGAATTGAAGATCTTGTTTGTTGAACAAATTGTAGAACAAAACCTAGGCTAGAGCTTTTTTGTTGGTGGTGGTGGCAGCAGTTCCGGGATGCATACTGTCCATTCATAGTTGTAACAACCAGTCATCTGTAGATAGCAATCTTGGCTTTTGCACAGATCCTCAAACTATGGCCTGCGGGCCACATATTGTATTTGTATCTGTTTTGTTTCTTCATTGCAAAATAAGATATATGCAGTGTACATAATTCGTTCATAAGTTTTGCTTTTACTATAGTCAGACCCTCCAATGGTTTGAGGGACAGTGTACTGGCCCCCTGTTTAAAAAGTTTGAGGACCTCTGGATCAAAAGGTGACAAGTCTTCTGATTTTGTCTTATCATTGGCTGGTGAGAAGGACAACTTGTTCTTATATCAAGTTGTTCCCATTTCCTTGTTGTTAAGATATCATTTTAGAACTGGCACATGTTGGTGTCAGAGCAGCATTATGGATGCCCCGGAGGGGATTTGGTTCCTGGAGCTGTTGTGGAGAACTGTGTCGTTTCTATGTCTGGGGTCCAGGAGTCAAGGCTGGATGGTCGGTGCCTAATTCCCTGGGGTCTAAGTTGGTTCCACATGACATATGTTCAAGGTAGGAGATGCCTCTGTGTTGTAAAAAAGTATGAGTTCTTATCCCTAGTAGATAAGAGCTTGTTTTTATATGTAAGATTTCACCTTTTTTTTAATATGCCTTTTCAGGAAGAGGTGATGCTACATTATATTACTGGTGGAATTGGGGTGGAGAGAGAAGAAAACAAAAACATGACAAAAACTAAAAATATATATGCTCACACATCTATAAAGGAAAAACATTTTTTTAAAAATTAAATAAAAGAAGTAATTAAAGGAACAAAGAGGGGCTGGAGAGATAGCATGGAGGTAAGGTATCTGCTCTTCCTGCAGAAGGAAGGCTCAAATCCTGACATACCACGCGGTCCCCTGTGCCCACCAGGGGCGACCTCCGAGTATAGAGCCAGGAGCAACCCCTGCGTGCAGCCAGATATGACCTCATAAAGCAAAAACTAAACAAAAAAACGAAAACAAAAAAAAAAGAAGAAAATAAAAAAGAAAAAGGGAGAAAGTGATGCAGGAGACTACTTTACATTTAAGGAAAACAGGTTAAAAGGTAGTGTTATATAGGTCTTACACTTATGATGAAAATATAGGCTTCCCCATTGTCTTTTTAGATTTCCTTGTGGGGTGTGGGTTCCAGGGTGCCTTTTCATTACACACTCTGATCTTCCTGAGTTTGACAAAAGATTTGCAGCAGGGAGGTCTTGGGTAGAGTTCTTACAATGGGGATCCTTTTGGAATTAGGTCTGGTATCAAGCCACAGTCTACATTAGGGAGAGGTCATTAGGAGGGCCACACTGCATGAGTCAGTCGGGGTGTTGGTTGTATTTTCTTGCTGGGAACGAGGTGTGGGTTTGAGTGGGTGTCTCTTCACTTGGGTGCTGGGTACTGTTTCGTTGGGGTAGAAGGTCAGTCTTGATGCCTAATGTATTAAGAAATGAGGGTGAAGAGTTTTAATATGGTGGGGATATCAGGGATGGGATTGAGGGGTGAAGGGATAGTCGGATTTCTGAAGGTGGAGAGGGGATAGTACATGGGAGGGGTTATATAGGGTATATATGTATGTATGTATATATATATATATATATATATATATATAGGTATGGATTGTTTATGATTTAGGTTTGTCTCTCAAGGAGGATTCCTATCTTTGTGTGCTCCTGCCCACATATAAACATATAGAAGTTAGCTTAGGTATATATTAATGAAGAGGGGTGGGGAGAGCAAGAGATATGCTGAGTACAGGAAGATAGGTAAGTATAATACATGTAAAGTAATGAAACTAATAGATCAATTTTTGGATATGTATAAGTTTTGTGTCTTGAGTACTAACCATTGTGTTAGTGAGGCCTATCTATATAGGTGTTTACCCTTTGCAGTATTGTCCTCAGCACCCTATATATCAGCTTTCCTTTCCTATAGAGGAGGTAATCGTGTGGCTTTTATTTGACATGATTGAATTGATGATAATAAGGAGAAGGTATAAGAAGAGGGAGATAAGAAGAGAGAAAACAAAACAAAACAAAACAACCAACAAACAACAACAACAACAAAAATATGTAGTAATGAGAAAAGAGGATAAAAGTGCAAGAGCATGTTAGTTTGCTTGAACTTGTTCGATGCTTAGACCCTCTAGTATAAATCTGTAGGTCATGGTTGTTGCTTAGGTGGTTTGGCTGGTCATGTGCTTCAGGACCTAAAAGAGACATAATCTAGAGATAAAGGGTATGTTTAAGAGTTTTATCCAGACATTTTCATGATGCAAGCTGAGTATGGTGCCTTGTGTGACTGAGCACCAAGGTGCCACTGTAATATGTCCACCCTTTGTATCCAAGAACCCCTATGAACAGAAAAATTGAGAGGTTATTTTAAATGTGGTAAGGTTAAGGCATTCAAACATATTGTTTTGAAATGTTTCTGTTGGAGTCAGTAATTTCCTGTCATAATCTTTACTTGTAATCCTGTATAAGATCCCTAGGAAATTATTATGGGCCTTTGTAGTAAAAGGCTGATTACATACCTGTTCTTTCTATGCTGCTGTTTCTGCTGTTGCTGGTTTATTTATAATATAATGTGTAGTCGGGCTTTATGTTGTTTCTCTTCCTTTTGTTTTGGACACTACTCCCAGTATATGGTGATTATTACAGTGTTTGAGGTTTCTATCCTGTTACACCCTGTTATTTGATCATGGATCTTGGTTGTATATCTGATGTATATTCTAGATACTTCAGAATAATACTATTATTCTGTGTTTATCTTTCATCTTCTGGCTTACTTCGTTTAACATAATATTTTCTAGGTCCATCCACGTTGCTGCAAAGTCTGTGATTGTATCATTTCTAACTGCCATGTAGTATTCCATTGTGCATAGATACCACATCTTAATGATCCACTCCTCTGTTGTTGGACATCCAAGTCTTGGCTATTATACTGAGTGCTGCAATAAATAGTGGGGTGCATGCATACTTTGGGATGAATGTCCTTCTAACTTGAGGATAGATACCCAAGAGAACAATTGCTGGATCAAATGGCAGCTCAATTCTGAATTCCTGAGCACTCTCCAGACTGTTTTCTATAGAGTTTGAACTAGAAGGCATTCCCACCAGCAGTGGATGAGAGTTCCTTTCATACTGCATCCTCGCCAACAGAGATTGTTCCCGTCATTTTTGATGTGAGCTATCCTCACTGGTGTAAGGTGGTATCTCATTGTTGTGTTGATTTGGGTTTCCCTAATGATGAGTGAAGGTGAGCATATTTTCATGTGTTTGTTGGCCATCTTTTGGTCTATTCATTTCATCTCCCCATTTTCTATGGCTTTATTTGGTTTTGGGGGACTCAGCTTTCTGAATGTTTTGTATATTCTGGTTATCAGCCCTTTAACTGATGTGTTGAGTGAAAATTTTTTTCCCATTCAGTTAACTGTCTTCTTGTTTTAAGTTGGGTTTCCTTCGCCATGCAGAAGCTTCTTAGTTTGATGTAGTCCCACTTGTTTATGTTTGATGCTAAAGTCGTTGCCATTGGTGCTCCATCCTCGAAGACTTTTTTAATATATAGGTCTTCGAGTGTTCTGCCTATTTTTTCTTCAATAAACCTTATAGATTCTGATCTAATTTCAAGGTCTTTAATTCACTTTGAGTTACTTTTGTATAAGGAGTGAGGTATGGGTCAATTTTCAATTTCTTACAGGCGGTTTTCCAGTTGTACCAACACCATTTGTTGAAGAGACTTTCTTTGTTCCATTTCAAATTCTTGGCTCTACTGTCAAATATTAGTTGACTGCATATCTGGGGATTTATGTCTGGAAATTCTATTCTAACCCACTGATCTGAGGCTCTGTTTTTGTTCCAGTACCATGCTGATTTGATCACTACGGCTTTGTAGTATAGCTTCAGGTTAGGTAAAGAGATGTCACCCAGCTTCTTGTTTTTCAGTATCTGTTTGGCTATCCTGGGTATTTTGTGGTTCCAGATGAATTTTATGATTGATTTTTCTAAGTCTTTAAAGAATGATGCCTGGATTTAGATAGGGAGTGCATTGAATCTACATATAGGAGTTTGGGTAGGATAGTCATTTTGATTATGTTGATTCTACCTACCCATGAGCATGGATGTTCTTCCATTTTTAAGAATCTTTTTATTTCTTCCTTAAGTTCCTCTTTGATCCAGCAGTTATTGAGCAGTATGTTGTTTAATCTCCAGGTGTTGATCGTTTCTCAGCCTTTCGGCCAAGATCAAGTAAAGTATCTATTCTTATCAGTTTAATCTCCAGGTGTTGGATTTTCTCCATAGTTTCTTTTTACAGTCAATATCGATCTCTGTTGCCTAGTGATCTGATAGGGAGCTTCTAATAATCCTTATATTTGTGACTTTATGCAAGTTATATTTATATCCTAAAACATGGTCTATTCTGGAGAAGGTTCCATGTGCACTTGAGAAGAATGTGTGTTCTGCTTTCTGGGGTGGAGGGCCCTATATAAGTCCATTAGTCCTAGTTCTTCTAATTTCTCATTTAGGGCTCTTATTTTTTTTTTTTACTAAATTTCTATTTGGTAAATTTGTCCAGTGGTGATAGTGGAGTATTGAGATCTCCTACTACTATCACATTTCCTTATATATGTTTCTACAGGTTTGCAATCAAATGCCTTACATATTTTGCTGGCTCAACATTTGATGCATAAATATTGACTAGAGTTAGTACTTCTTGGTCTAGTGTTCTCCTGATCAGAAAGTAGTGACCCTCTTGGTCTCTGATCACTTTCTTGAGGTTTAATGCAATTTGGTCTGATATAAGAAAGGCTGTCCCAGCTGTTTTGTTTTGTTTTGTTTTCCATTTGCTTCAATATTTGATTTCCATCCTTTTATTCTAAGCCTGTGTCTATCCTGTACTTGTAGGAGTGTTTCTTACAGGCAGCAGAAATCTGGCTTTTGTTTTCTAATCCAACTCTCTACTCAGTGTCTTTTAATGGGAGAGAGTAGTCCATTGACATTTAAGGAGATTATTGACAGAGAGGGCTGTTGTGCACTTGTAGTGTGTAAGGTGGTTGTTGTTACAATCAGGGGTTTGGATTGTGTAATTCATCTCTGAGTAGATCGTTTAGAATCGGTTTTGATTGTACAAATAATGTGAGTTCTTCTTTGTCTGAGAGTGCTTTTAATCCTCCCTCCCATATGAATGAGAGTTTTGCCAGGTACTGGAATCTAGGTGGGAAGTTTCTTTTATTCAGTCATTTAAATATGCCATTCCACTGTCTTCTTGCTTGAATTGTTTCAAATGGTAGATCTGGTTTAATTCTTATGTTACTTCCTTTATACTTGAGGTTTTTTTCTCCCATATTGCTTTAAGGAGCTCATGTTTTTCTTTTCTTTCTTTCTTTCTTTCTTTCTTTCTTTCTTTCTTTCTTTCTTTCTTTCTTTCTTTCTTCTCTTTTTCTTTCTTTCTTTCTTTCTTTCTTTCTTTTCTTTCTTTCTTTCTTTCTTTCTTTCTTTCTTCTTTCTTTCTTTTCTTTCTTTCTCTTCTCTTTCTTTCTTTCTTTCTTTCTTTTCTTCTTCTTTCCTTTCTTTTTTTCTCTTCTTTCTTTCTTTCATTCTCTCTCTCTTTTTTTGCCATTTGGATTACTATATGCCTTGGTGCTGGTTTATTAGGGTTTGTTTTATTAGGGAATCATTTTGCCTTCTGGATTTGTACCAGAACCTCTTTCCAGAGGTTGGGAAAGCTTTCTGCTATTATTTTCCTGACCGCTTGTTCTTCCCTTTCCCCTATTTCCTCCCCTTCTGGTATTCCTACAATCCATAAATTATTTCTTTTGTCTTTGTTCATTAAATGCTTAACTTTTTCTTCCAATGATTTACTTTTTATTTCCTTATTGCCAACTTTGTCACTTTTGGTTTCTAGTTTTTCAAGTTCTTCTATGTAATTTTCCAACTGTGTAATTCTGCTGTGTTTTGCTAAGATGTTTTTTTCCCTTTAATCCCATTTGTAAGGATTCTTTCATCTTCTGTAAAAGTTCTTCTTTGAGTTGATTGATTTGTTCATCTATGGATTTCTTGAACTTGCTGGCTAGTGATTCCTTGATTTCTTTTGCAATGGCTTGCATTGCCACTTTTAGTTCCTCATCTATTGTGCCGATGCATTTTGGTAGACTTGGAAACTTGCTAGGATTTCTTTCCATATCCCTGGTTGTTAGTGTCTACCTTAGTTTATCCATATTTCTTTGCATTTGGTGGTTTGGTTTGGAGTGTACTGCCTTCAGATTTCAGCTCTCCTTTGCCACTTGTGGTGTGGGCTGGGTCCTTTTTCTGGAGTGTGACTCTAGGTGGGTATGATGGCTGTGGTTGCTGAGGTTTGGCTTTGCCCTCAAGACTCCTCCCTCACTTTACCTTCCTGAAGACATAGGTCACCTTTGCCTGGCCCAACTGCAGCAAGGTTTCCCCTCTACCTTCACCTGTTAGAGGTGAGATGGAAGTCTTGGCCTGTGTTAATTTCCTCCTCCCCCTCTATCTGTCAGACAGTGTGGTTTCCATCTGATCATGCCTGTCCCTGCCCCGTAATGGCAGAGCAGCTGCCCAAGCTCTACCAGTTGACCTTCCCTGGTCAATTTCAGCCTCCCGCTCTACCTGTCAGTCAATGTGGTTCCACCACCACCACCACCACCACCCATCACTCATGTCCCTGCTCTGTAATGGCGGAGTGGCTGCCTATCAGGACTGGTCAAATTTCACCTTCCCTGGTCAATTTCAACCTACCCCTCTTCCTGTCAGACAGTGTAGTTCCCCACCAATAGCTCCTGTCCCTGCCCAGTAATGGCAGAGCAGCCAGCTGCCCCAAAATGTGATCTTTTGTTTTCCTGACTTTTGCCAGCCAAAGGCGGAACCTCAATATTCCCATAAGCCACAAAGTTTAAAGTAAAAATTAAAATATCAGCCTTTTCTATAAACACACCTTTTCTGCAAAATACACCTATAGCTTAAAATTTTCTTACTGCTTATTTAACCAAGCATTTTTTCTTGGATCTTCCTTGTTGCTATCCATTAACCTTACCTAAACAAAATTACAAGAACATTTATACAGAACATACATTTTTGAAAACAGGCTACTACCTTAAAATACACAGCAAAACACTATGCAAGTAATAAGTGACTACAATACAATACTTCAAATAAAATTATTATTGAAATAATAATTCAATGGGGCCGGTGAGGTGGTGCTAGACATAAGGTGTCTGCCTTGCAAGCAATAGCCAAGGAAGGAGAGCGGTTCAATCCCCCAGCGTCCCATATGGTCCCCCCAAGCCAGGGGCAATTTCTGAGCACTTAGCCAGGAGTAACCCCTGAGCATCAAACGGATGTGGCCCAAAAACAAACAAACAAACAAAAAGAAATAATAATTCAAATAATTCAAATACAAAAATATCAAGACACTCTATTTTGTTCTCAGTTTTCCAGTTTGGCTCTCTAGAAACAGCGATGATTTTAACTCCTCCTGCAGACATGCAGTTATATGTTATGTATACTTAAAATACAAATAATATACTCAAAATATAAGGGTATTACAGTTTATTAAGAAGAGTCAATGACATGGAAAGTTCCCCAAATTTCAGTTCCCTGACCATGAAGGTGTTGAGATGTTCAAATACCAGAATCAAAACAGCACTTTATCTTCTTCCTGGCACCTTAAAGACCTTGGGGTTTGCCAATGACCTGTAGTCATGACATTGTTTCAAGGGTGAAGACACCCTCTATCTCTTAGGCTAAGAGAATTTCTTTTCTAATTTCTCCAATATTTACTGTGCAAATTCCAAAAAAAAACAAAACAAAAAAAACAACAAAGCAAAACAAAACAAAACCCTTGCCACATCAGTCCCCCTTTTTTCTTTTTCTTTATTTTATTTTTATTTATATTTATAGCTTCTAATCAGGGGCTCCCTCTAGCTATTTTTTAACAGAGCCATAGAACATAAATCATCTCCCTACAAATTGAGAAAAAAAAGTGGATGCCTAGGGCCCAAGCAGTCTCAGGAACATTAAATGGAAATAAATGATCAGACCTAAATATCCAAACCAAAGTCAATGAAAATAGAATCAAGAGATCCAAACTACAATAAGCTATACACAAAAGAGGTCTGTTACATTAGTAGTTCAGGGGGGTAAGGGTGGAGGTATGAAATGCAGGCTAGAAACATTAGTGGGGGAAGTCAGCACTGGTGGTGGGGATTGCCCTAATTCACTGTCACTATGTACCTTAAATATAAGTGTGAGAGACTTGCAGTTTACATTGATCTCAATAAAAATTATTTTAAAAAAAGAGGTTCAAAATACTTAATGAACAAAGATAAGAATAATGTCTAAAATATAGGAATACCAGGTGAGGAAGAGAAGGAGGAAATTGATTTGTGGATGAGATAAAAGACAAGAACATTATTATTCTCTGAAAGGAGATAGCTGCACAAATGCAAGAGGCTAAAAGAGTGTCAAACAAAATAGATCCAAAAGAACAAGAACAAGACATATATTAATCAAAATGGCAAAAAAAAATCAAAGAGAAAGATGAACTTCTTAAAACAGTAAGAAAGAAGAAAAACTTAAATATAAGGAAAATAAAAATCATAACAGAATCTCCCACATGAAATATAGGCAATAAAAGAGTTAAATGACATGTTCAAATTATGGACTGAAAAATAAAACCATTCAACCTAGCTGAGCAAAGTTCTTATTTTTAGTGGGGAGGAATAAAAGAATTCTCAAATAAAAAAGGGCTGGCAATATTTGTGATAAACACATGGGCCCTTAAAGAACTATTGAAAGTCATTTATATAAACCAAATTGCCAATTGTAGAAGAAACAACCAGACTCAATAAGCTGGCAACAAAGCCCTTTATATCAATAATATCCTTGTATACTAATAAACTAAACTCTCCCATCAAAAGGCACAGAGGGGCAGAATGCATCAGGAAACAAATTTCATTCATTTGCTGCTAACAGGAAACATTTAAAATCACAGGATAGACACAGACTCTGCGTTAAAGGATAGAAACAATTCTACAAGCCAACAGAAAACAAAGTCAATATAGCACAGCCATACTCATATCAGACCAAAATGCACTCAATCTAAAGAAAATAGAGACAGGGACATATGCTAATTCTTGATCAAGGAAACAATAGACCAAAAATACTAACTCTTATCAACATATATGCATCCAATGTTGGATCAGCAAGGTTTGTAAGGCTTTTTCTCACAAACCTAGAGAAACACATAGATGGAAATATTAGTTGTAGACTTCAGCAACTCACTGTTACCACTAGATAAACCCACTAGAAAGAATATAATTAAAGACACAGATTCCTAAATGAGAAACTAGAAGATCTGCAACTAATGGTTTTACAACAAGGACTTTCATCCTCAAAAATCCAAATACAAGTTCTTCTCTAGAGCATACGGAATATTCTCAGAACAAATCACATTTTAAGATATAATTTTACCTTACATAAATTCACAATTACAATTATCATACCAAGTATTCTCTCAGACCACATGATATAGAGATAGAAATTAACCACAAAAAGAAAATGTGGAGAAACTCTAACACATGTAGTCTGAACAACTGTTGTTAAATAACAGTTAGATCAAGTTAAAAAAAAGATCACTTAAAACTAATGATAATAGTAATGAAGGAATATGTTACCAAAATCTATGGGACATAGCAAAAGCAGTACTTAGGGTGAAAGAGCAAGGCATGCACATAGGAAAGAATAAAAAAATAAAAATCTATAATTCCTACCCAAATTCAAACAACATTTTTCTAGGATTTAGGATTTATAAAGTTTCTTTGAAATCATAAAAGACTCCAGAGAGTCAAAACTATACGAAAAATAAGAAACTGGGAGATATCTCATTATCCTAACTTAAAGTTATACTACAAAGCCATAGTACTGAAAATAATGTGGTACTGGAATGAAGTCAGTGTCACTGAACAATGGGTCAGAATTGAATATTCAAGGTCAAACCTCTATATTTACACACACACACACACACACACACACACACACACACACACACACACATATATATATATATATATTATATATATATATATATATATATATATATATATATATAGAGAGAGAGAGAGAGAGAGAGAGAGAGAGAGAGAGAGAGAGTGTCAGTTAATTTTTAACAAAGGAGCTGAGGGGCCCGGAGAGATAGCACAGTGGTGTTTACTTTGCAGGCAGTCTATCCAGGACCAAAGGTGGTTGGTTCTGGTTCGAATCCCGGTGTCCCATATGGTCCCCCGTGCCTGCCAGGAGCTATTTCTGAGCAGACAGCCAGGAGTAACCCCTGAGCAACACCGGGTGTGGCCCAAAAACCAAACCAAAACAAAACAAAACAAAACACCAAAAACAAACAAACAAACAAAAAATAAACAAAGGAGCTGAGAGCATGAAATATGAAATGGAATAAAGACAGCCTTTTCCATGTGTGAGAAATTAAAAGAGTATCAATATCTCACACCTTACATAAAGGTCAACTCAAAGTAGATCAAAGACCTTGCTATCAGATCTGAATCTCTAAAGTACATGGGGGAAAATATAGCTTTCCAAAACCTATAATTCAAAAGCTCCAGAATCAAAACAAATGGGATTATATAAAAAAAAAATTGTGGGCCCAGAGAGATAGCACAGCGGCATTTGCCTTGCAAGCAGCCGATCCAGAACCAAAGGTGATTGGTTCAAATCCCGGTGTCTCATATGATCCCCAGTGCCTGCCAGGAGCTATTTCTGAGCAGACAGCTGGGAGTACCCCTGAGCACCGCTGGGTGTGATCCAAAAACCAAAAAAATAATTTTTTTTGTATATTAAAAGAAAAAAAATTAATCCAATTGAGTGTGAAAAATATTTGCACTCAAAATATTATTAAAAGGGGGTTAGAGAGATGGTACCAAAAGTAGTGCATTTGCTTTTCATGTAGCCAATTAGGGCTTGAACATATGGTTCCCTGAGAATTGTCAGGAGTAATTCCTGACTGCAGACCCAGGAGCAACCCCCAACAAATATTGGGTGGATCCCAAAACATAAACAAACAAATCATTAAAAAGAAAAACTTTGGTGACTAGAGTCATAGTACAGAAGGTAAGACATTTACTTTGCATATGGCCAACCCAGTTTTAGGAGTAACCCCTGAGCACAGCCAGTGTGGTCTATAAACAACAACAAAATCAATTACACCAGAGATTGCTATCCAAGATATATAAAGTATTCATAAATGTAACTAGAAAAATCTAAAATCCCATCAATAAATGGGGTTAAGAGTGACTAGAACATTAGTACAGTGGGTAGGGTGCTTGTGTTGCTTGAGACCAACCAGATTTGATCTCAGGTACCCTTTGCAGATCCCTGAGTCCATCAGGAGTGATCCCTTAGCATAGAGTCAGGAGTAAGTTCTAAACACCACCATATGTGGCCCCTTCCCACAAAATGAAAAGATGAAATACTTCTCTGAGGTAAACTAAAGGATTATCAACAGGCATGTTTTAAAAAATGCCCATAATAACATATTTCTAGGGTAATTTAATTAGATATTATTTAACACCAGTAAAATGGCACATATCAAATATATTGAAGGCAATCTGTGTTGGCAGAGATATGGTGAGAAAGCAACTCTCATATTCTGTTTGAAAAACAATATAGAGTATTTTCAGTAAAATCAGACTTGAACTTCCATATGACCCAGTAATTCTACTTTGTATATTTTATCTCCAGGACATTCATTCAAAAGAACTTATAACAGCACTGTTCATTGCCACATTCAATACAATAGCTAAGATATAGAACCAATGTAAAAATAAGTGCATCATGAAGATGTGATATGTATATATATACATATGTATATACATATATATGTATTCCATTTTGTGTGTATGTATATACTTATGTATATACATATATACACATATATGTGTATATACATATATACATAAACATATATACAATGTATATATACATACACACAACATGGGACACTATGTAATTTTAAGAAATAGTGAAATCATATAATTCGATACAACATGGATGAAACTGGAAGATAACATATTAAATGAAGTAAATCAGAAGATGGATAAACACTGGTTGATCTCACTTATATGTGGTATTTAGAATAATTGGGTGAGGGAATGCAATAGTTTAAAGGCAAGATGCCTAGATCACCATTGGCCCCAGAGTATAAAAAAGAGAAGGAAAAAACATGGAGGGGTTACAGAGAAATGAGAAGTAACAGGGGGCAGGGGCCAAAGGGATTAAGGCACACTAGTGGTGTTAAGGAATGATAGTGGTAAATATTCAAATCAGAATAAACAACACAGCTATCATGAGACCCAAACCTTAACAACAGAACTTTAAAAGGTGCCTGTCAAGATGGCAGCCTGAGGGGGCTGTTAATAAGGGGAACCTGAGACATTGTAGAGAAAGTTGACACTGGTGGTGAAATATGTCCTGGAATGTCTAAAATTCAACTATGAATAATTTTATTATTCATAGTGATTTCTTTTTTTTTCTTCATTTTTTCATAATGCTTTCATACATGAAGAACAAAAGTAATAGAGACCACCAAATTAAAGTAAACAAAAGAATTTCAGACATTATAAAATCTTAGAGATTCTTTTCTTTTCTTTTTTTCTTTTATTTTTTTTTTTAGTTTTTGGGCCACACCCAGGAATTCTAAGGAGTTACACCTAGCTATGCCCTCAGAAATCTCTCCTAGCTTGGGAGACCATATAAGATGCCAGAGATCTAACCAAGGTCAGTCCTGGGTCTGCCGTGTGCAAACAAATGCCCTACCACTGTACTATCACTCTATTCCCCAATGTTAGAGATTCTTATTGGAAATAAATGTTACCAAGGGACACACAAGTACCTAAATATAATTACATTTGTTTTTTGTTTGTTTGGGGGCCACACCCCAACCGTGCTTTTTAGGGGTCACTCATGGAATTATATGTTATGCTAGGGACTGAACCCTGGTTGACTATATACAATGCAAGTGCCTTATCCACAGTATTATCTCTCTGGCCCAACAAATGCCAAGAAATGTTACCACTGAAGTTGAAGAGTGAAGAGATGATGGGGAAGAGCTAAACACAGTTCATTCAGGAAAGCCTGTGCAACTTGTTTCTATTTTTTTTCTGGACATTTGCCATTAGCTAAATATACAATTTCTCTTACATATAAATGTGTCTTAATGAGGTTTTAGGTTTTCAAGATAGAAATTCATGGTGAAGAAACTCATATGAGTAACAAAAGAAAAGATAGAAAGTCAATTTAGAATTTATGGTCCCCATCTCTGTCAGATGCTTGTGTGTTTGTGTGTGGGGTGTGTTTGTATAAATGAGTACTTCCATCCTGAAAGAATTGGTACTCTTTGGTCAGATTGGTCAAATTGGTGAGATGTTTCTTAAAGTTTAGTTCAATATATCTATTTATTAAGTATAACATTCCAAAACATTCTAACATAGAAAAACATTTTATATTTTTATTTATTTAAGCACCATGATTACCTACATGATTTAGTTGGGTTTCAGTGATAAAAAAAAACCAACAACAACACCCCATTCACCAATGCAACATTCCCACCACCAATGCTCCCATCTCCCTCATTCCCCATCCCCTGCCTGTATTTAAGACAGGCATTTTACTTCTCTCACTCATTAACATTGTCATGATAGTTAGTGTAGTCATCTCTCTACACATTACTTTTTTGTGGTGAATTTCAAATTGAGAGCTGTTCTTTCCAGCCCTCATCTTATTGTTACAATAATTATCTTATTATTACAATAATGTCTTTTGTTTTTCTTAAAACCCATAGATGAGTGAGATTATTCTGTGTCTATCTCTCTCCCTCTGACTTATTTCATTCAGCATAATAGATTCCATGTACATCTATGTATAGGAAAATTTCATGACTCATCTCTTTTGATGACTGCATAATATTCCATTGTGTATATGTACCACAGTTTCTTTAGTCATTCATTTGTTGTATCCAGAGTCAGGCTATTATAAATAGCGCTGCAATAAAAATAGGTGTGAGGAAAGAATTTTTGAATTGTATTTTCGTGTTCCTAGGGTATATCCATAGGGATGGTATAGCTCAGGGGTGGCAAACACACGGTTCTCGAGCAGCACGCAGCTCCCGGCCACAATGAATGCGGTTCTTTGTCTCTCATTATTATTTTGTATACTGTGGCTCTTTGCCAAGTTTGGATTTTGTTCTGCTGCTTCTGAGGAGGGACCTCTGAGGAGAGATCTTCGAGCACGAAGTCCCGCCCCCAGGCTGCATCATCCCTTCTCCCATCCCTCGGAAACAACTGCACGGGCCAGCAAGCGGGGGACCGTGTGTCACATGTTGGGTCACATCTTGCCGTTAGTTCTTAGTGTGGAGGACACAGCACACCCTCACCATCACTGCAGGATATTTACCCTCACTCAAAATGGCAAAATGCAATATGTGTTTAATAGATTATTGTTAAAATTAGGTGCTTTTGTGTGAGTGTTTGTTTTGGCAGGTCATTGCGTGGTGTGGCTCTCTGACTCTCACAGTTTAAAATTTTGGCTCATTGTGTCAAACTTGTTCGCCACCCCTGGTATAGCTGGATCATATGGGAGCTCAGTTTTCAGTTGTTTGAGGAATCTCATTTTTTTTTTCCATAAAGACTGGACTAGATGGCATTCCCAACAACAGTGAATTATAGTTCCTTTCTCTCCACATCCCCAACAGCTCTGATTGTTCTGATTCTTTGTGATGTGTGCCAGTGTCTGTGCTGTGAGATGGTATCTAATTGTTGTTTGATTTGCATCTCCCTGATGATTAGTGATGTGGAACATTTTTTCATGTGCCTTTTGGCCATTTGTATTTCTTCTTTGAGAAATTGTTCATTTCTTCTCCCATTTTATGATGGAGTGGGATTTTTTTCTTGTCAAGTTCTGTCAGTATCTGTATATCTTCGATATTGGCCCCTTATCTAATGGAGATTGAGTGAATAGTTTCTTCCATTCTGTGGGTGGCTTTTGTATTCTAAGCAATAGTTCCTTTGAGGTGCAGAAGCTACTCAGCTTAATATAGTCCTATCTGTTTAACTCTGCTTCTATGTCTTTGGAGAGTGCTGCTTCCTCCTTAAAGATGATTTTAGTCTTATTGTCATGAAGTGCTTTGCCTACATATTGTTCTATATACCTTATAGTTTGGGGTCTGATATCAAGGTTTTTAATCCATTTTGATTTGACCTTTGTGTATGGTGTTAGATGGAGGTCTGAGTTCACTTTTTTTTTGGTTTTTGGGCCACACCCAGTGACTCTCAGGGGTTACTCCTGGCTATGCACTCAGAAATCGATCCTGGCTTAGGGGACCATGTGGGATGCCGGGGGATCGAACCAAGGTCAGTCCTAGGCTAGTGCGCACAAGGCAGATGCCTTATGCCCTGCACCACCACTCTGGCCCCTGAGTTTGCTTTTTTGCAAGTGGCTGACCAGTTGTGTGAACACCACTTGTTGAAGAGGCTTTCCTTGCTCCATTTTACATTACTTGCTCCTTTATCAAAAATTAATTGTTTTTATGTCTGGGAAACATTCTCTGACTACTCAAGTTTATTCCACTGATCCTAGGGTCTGTCTTTAGATCATGCTATTGAATGACTATAGTTTTGTAATACAATTTAAAGTTGGGAAAAGTGATGCCTCCCATACTCCTTTTCCCAAGAGTTTCCCTAGCTATCCGTGGGTGTTTATTGTTCCAAATGAATTTCAGGAGTGTTTGATCCACTTCTTTGAAGAATGTCATGGGTATCCTTTGAGGGATTTCATTAAATCTGTACAATGCTTCAGGGAGTATTGGCCATTTTAATGTTAATTCTGCCAATCTATGAGCAATGTATGTGTCTCCATTTCCTTGTGTCCTCTCTTACTTCTTTCCTATCTGGATTCCCTTGGTTTCTTTTTCTTGCCTAATCTTGCCTATGACAAGAACTTCCATCACTGTGTTGAATAGAAGTGGTGAGCCTTGTCTTGTACTAGATTTTAGAAGAAAGGCTTTTAGTTTATCCCCGTTGAGGAGAATATTTGCCATTGGCTTGTGATAGATAGCCTTGACCATATTGAAAAAATTTTCTTCCATTTCCATCTTGATGAGAGTTTTTTTTTATCTAGAATGTGTTTTGGACCGTAGCAAATGCTTTTTCTGCATCTATTGATATAAAAGAATATTTTCTCTTTGATAGATTATTTTCAGTATTTTTCCAGTATTTATTCCTCTTAAATCTCATGAGTTGAAAAGTGTTGAGCATCGGCTAATACAAGTCCGAATTTTAATGGCATTCACATCATGAATACCACTATAATAGAAAATAAACTCATCACTAGATCTCAATTTACTTACAAAAGATCACAGCTGTCACCCAGTGCTAAAATGGGTAGAGATGTTTTGGTTCACAGGAGTGGATCTATGGCTTTTCAAAAAGCATTTATAGGCATTATTAGCAAGAAGAATCAGCCTAGTGAATAATACAATTATGAGCTATGGTTTAGGTATTTAAGTGCAAGTGTCCAGAAGGTGATGCAGCAGCTAATCTGTAAGGGGAGTTTTGAAAATAATGACATTTAACCTATCATAGCAATTGTCTTCAAAGAAAGCATGAAATACAATGAATAATAAAGTACAGCATAAATTATATTTTGGTGTTAGGCTAAATGCAATTGGTATAATCATATTAAATTACCTATACATGGAAAGACAGAAATTAATGCATTTAAAGTGCTTTATAAACATATTTCAAGAGAGGAAATATTAATAAACCAGTATCTATTCTGTGTATTTCTAGACAGTATACTCGACTATTCACTAAGAATATTTTTAATGATCATTCAAAGCATAAAATGAAGGACAGCAGTTAATCTGATTAGAGCAATGGCATTTCTAATGTATCTATTTGGAGTAGCTATTGCTGAATTGCACTGTTATTAGCAAACTTACCCTGTTTACTGAAATGCTGATACATATTTTAAAATCTGCCTTTGAATAAGACAGCTGAGCTTGTGGACAAAGGAGGGGGGTGTTTGCTTTCCATCCCTCCTTTATGTTTTTATCTGATCTGTCTGCCTTGATTTGGATTTGGTCCTTGGGCTTTATTATTGTTGATGCCTCTATTCCTCCCCCACCCTCACAGATTTGGCCTTCTCGGGTCTTGATGTCTGATACACTTATGACAGATACCTTAGAAGAATGGAGTTGAGAATCCACCGTCCCTGAGCTTTTTAAATAACTTTATGAACTTTCCTTCAAGTCTAGTTGGAACCATTTTTATGCTTGATAAATATACAAATCTTAAATTATTGAATTTGTGATATTTAAACAGAATATTGCATATGGTATTCAGCGTCTAGAGCTCTCAAATGCATGCAGACCAATTAAAATGAAGACCATCTCTTCTAACCTGAAGATGCTTCCAAAATTTGATCTCTGGTAATAAAGAATCCAATAATATATTGGTATCAAATTTTTATCTCAGCTTCCACTCTTCATAAAATAAAAACTCAACTTATTACTTTCTTTAATTATGTATTTCTGGAACATTCACAGGAATCATAAAGTTTTAAATATATCAGATAGAAAAAATGATATAAATGTGCATTTTTATGCCATACTCAGCAGTGTTTAGGAGTTACTGCTAGTTCAGTGTTTGGGGGTCACTCTTGAAAGTGATCATTGGAAAACATAGTGCTGGTTATTAAATGCTGACCTCCTATATGTAAAGCATCTACTCAAACCTATTAAACAGTCTTTCTTTCCTTCTGCATGTATTTTTCAAAGAAATTAGGGAATGTCCTAAAGGGGATGGGAAGTATAATACAAATCACTGGGTATCTGTAGCCTCTACCCTGTGAAAAATTTTTGTTTATAGGAGTTCTTGATGAACTTGAGGATTTTTATAGATCTTTGACTGATCCATCCTTTAAATCTCAGTGAACCCATGAGGCAATTGTGCCAGGGAATACCTTTTGAATCCCAGCTCATGATTTAATGGAAACCAAGATAACTAGGACTAAAGATAACTAGAATGTCATGTACTCTCTAGTTTTAACCAGGAAAATTCAGAATCCATATAGACTTGCATAAAGAATATATGAGTATTTGATTTTGTCCAATGTTGTTGTATCTGTGCTAGTGATTATTAAAATGCTTCTACTCTGGCATAAATGTAGTTAAAAACTGATGAGAATACTGTGAGGCAAACAGTTAGGTAATCTTATTTTTAGAGATTGAGGTTCCAGAGGCTGGAGTTAGCACTGTGATAGGGCACTTTTGCCTTGTGCACAGCTGACCCAGGACAGATGTGATTCGATCCCCTGGCATCTCATAAGGTCCACCGAGCCAGGAGCGATTTCTGAGTGCAAAGCCAGGAGTAACCCCTGATTGCCATAGGGTGTGACCCCAAAAAACAAACAAACAAAAAAGAAGTTGAGGTTTCAGGTCCTGGACATGCATGTTGAATTGCAAATGTTCCTCCAAGTAGAAAATTTTATGAAGTTGGAACCCAGTAATCAACAATTTAATAATATACTTTGATGAAATTTCTTGTATTAAAACATACAAAGAGACCACTTAGCTAGTGACACTAACATTATTAATTTAGCTAACTGAATTAACATAAACAACTTCCAAAATAAGTCAAAAATTGATTGATTCAAATTACATTGTTTGATAATTTTTATTATAATTACACATAACTATACTATAATAATATTAGTGATATAATTCTTGTTTTGAATTTTTAATTACACACTGACATATATGAATTATTATATAGTAGTAACAGTTCATAAATCTTCAATCTTTTTAATGGTTTTGTTTAGTTGATATATGGACATTTCAATTGAAGTTGGATTCTAGTTTAGGGATAAACTACAGGCAACATACCCAACAGGCAACCAATCTAAGTTAGATTTCTGTACCATATAATTCCCTGAACTCTATAAGCACCACTGGGGTGACCTGAATCTCAGTATCTCAGGGACCAAGTATCACTGCATCCTCAGTAAACCATCAGTCAACATGGCTGAGAATTGCTAGGTGAGGTTCCTAGCTCCCCCCTTAAGAACTGCTTGACAGCCCCTAAATTCAAAAAAAATAGCCAAGTGGTCTATCAAAAGTACCTAGGAGGCTCTCATATCATGTATCTAAATATTTAATATATATTCATTCAGTTTTTAGTAAAAACTAGTAAAATCCAGGACCAGAGAGAGTGCAGGATTTAGGGCCTCTTAAGCCCTCATCATCCTGCTGACCTGGTTTGACCCCAAGAACTACTTATATTCCTCAATTCCTATCAGAAGTGAACAAAGCACAAAGTCCTGAATACCACTGTGTGTGATTTAACTTCACCCAAAATATATAATAAAATAAAACATGTTTATCTCCTCTCTTGAAGAATATACCTTTGTAAAATGACCTGGAAGTCCACGTTTGCATTTTTTAGGATTCTTGGATTTTGAGTTCCATGCAGAGACACACAAAAGCTTGCTTCCAGTGGTCAGAATGTGGCCATATCCTCTCTGTTTGTCTCCACTTTCCTCTTTTACTTTCAAATGCTCTGAGATGGATATGGAGATGTACCAACGATCACCTTCAGGCAGTGAGATTTAGGATCCTAAATATCCTGAATGTGATTCAGAAGAGAAAGCTTCAGGTGGGTACATCTCTAAGACCAAATCCTTTCTAAGATTACTCCCAACAAAAGACTTTAGCATTCAACCAGTCCTGTGAGATGTGGGGTTCTTTTCAGGGGTAGCTTTGGTTCAGGGACTTTTCAGGGATCAATTTCCTGAGAACTATATTGCAGTAAGAGTTTTACTTACCTAAATTTCCAACTTCACCTCTCCCTTTTAGGCAGATCTATATGGTGGTCTGAAAGTTTGTCAATTCCTGTATTGCTGCCCCTGTATATTTTATATGTATTTTCTTTAAATCCCTCACACATCTAATCTCATCTTAGAATTTATATACTCCTTGAAGGACTCAAACTAAGGCTGGCCACTGTGACTGTGAATCCATATTTCTGATTTTTCAAGAATAGTTTAAATATTGTCTTAATCCTTTTCCTTTTTTGTGATTGCATTGTTCAGAAGTCACACAGTTTATTGCACATAAAACCTAACATTTCACTATCACCTATTAACATAAGGAATAATGTGATAAAGAATCTATATAGAGTAGTTTGAATTTGGAAGCTTGATGCACTCATTCTAGCTGCTCTAGGTACAACCTAGCTAGCAAACAGCTACTGCAAAATAAAATCACTACTTTCACTTTCTGCCTTCTGTCATAAAAACAAAAATCTTTTTCTGATTATTTAATTATTAAATAAAGGTACTAATACAGTTTTTTAAAAGTGAAATGGCATACTTCAACCCTTAAAAAATGGGGTCTACCTATAGAGAAGTTCCATCTCCAAGTGGTCTTCAGCATCTAAATATCATTTAAGAAGCTGTTTGAAGACTCTTCAGGAGCTGTACTATGTTTTTTCTTTTTATAAAGATAAGGGTCCCTTTCTTTGGTTTAGCCAATTGATTGTTGTCTTTTTGCACCACAAACATCCCTGCCTCGTGGTTGATGAAAAAGAAAAATGCTCACCTTAATCAAAAAACACACCTACCTAGACAATATCATTTTCAGATTTTCAAGGAGAAAGCCTATATTCCTTGGCTTTCTTTGTGTCCCTTCTGCTCCAGAGACTGATACAGGCATTATTCCATTTAATCTCAGATGCTCTTATAATCCTACTCTTAGTCTCTTGCTTCATCATCTAATCTCACTTTCACTAACCTCCAGCACACCAGTACATGGCAGAATGACCAGATTCCCTCCAACCTTTGCAGTGTCTGTGTCTTCTCTCCAACTATAATATGTCTAGAGGCATATTGTCCCCCCAAATACCTGTAAGTTAGTTTGCCTTTCTCCAGCCCCTCTCTTTGTAGGGCATACATTCTAAGAAATACCTGGTAAACTATTCTTTCACTCTAGGATGGCTTCTCCTGGACTGCTTTTTTTCTTTTTTAAATAAAATCTTACTTTCCACAATTAATGGCAAGATAATCAAATACTTGTTTACTCATTTACTTTAGGCTTCACTTCCAACTATAAGTTTCAGAAAACAAGACTGCATTTGAACAGCAATAAATGTAAGATCTAGCATTCAAAAAACATATATTCAATAAATTAAGACACAGACTAAAGAGAAAAATAAATGATGCATATTTATACTGGCCTATATCATAATTTTAATCCAAGCCCCCAAAGCCTTTGTACTTTACATCCAATCCATAGATGCTTTTTATGAAAGTATAAATACTCTTTAGTAACAAAGTGAGATAACAAGTACTTACTCAAGGCTCTTTCTGTTGCTTTACTATAAGACTGGTTGAACCCATCAATGCATTCAATTCACTATTATTTACTTGTTCTTTATTACCTCCATATGCATTGTGTAAGTTCTTAATATGTATATTTATATAAAATCTTATTATTTGGGTTCATAAAATATCCTTTATGAGGGGAACTATCAATGACTGACCCAGATGCACAGAGGAAATGTTTCATTTCTCCAGAAGAGCCTTCTGTGCATATCAGCACCTCCTTACCCATGAGACCTCATGGTTCTATGAGTTGGAACAGATGCTTGCTCATAATTTATTGACCTACTGTGTGCATAACAAGTGGAATTTAGCTATAATCAACTGGAGCTAATTTTATCAAAACCATATCTCAAACCCTGAACTTGAATACGTGTCTAGAATTTTTTTTTAAAGCTCACAACTAAAAGTTGTAAAACTTCTTAAACTCTTTTACCTATTTAAGCCTGCTTACATACCTTTATATTGAAAGAAATAGAAAAAGGAAGGTGGAGAGAAACTCAAGTGAGTTTTGTATTCTTTAGTAATCATAAACGTATTTTCTTCTTTAATAAAGTCGGGCTTATTTATCTAATACTTGTCTAGGAAAAAAGTTAATAAGTTAATATTAAATCCCAATTGCAAGGTCAATCACTCACTGAAAGACTAAAGTTGTAAGAAAAGACAAAGACTGGACAAAGGAGGTTGTGTTAGCTTTTCTAGTTGAACTGACGTTAGCACATGTTTCTTCATGTCCATTTTTAAAAGCATCAGCAGCAGAAAGTTGTTATATAGAACTAAGCTTACCTGGAGGGCAAAATGGGATTAAAGAGACCTTTAGACATTTGTCTCAAAAAGTAGACTCTCGAGCTGGAGAGATTGCACAGCCAGCAGTGTGGTGTTTGCCTTGCATGCGGTCGATCTGAGACAGATGGTGGTTCAAATCCTGGCATTCCATATGGTCCCCTGTGCCTGACAGGAGTGATTTATGAGCGCAGAGCCAAGAGTAACCCCTGAGCACTGCCGGGTGTGACACGAAAATAAAAACAAAAACAAACAAATAAAAAAGCAGCTACTCTCATGGTGTTGAAATGATGTATGCATGAAACTGTCATTAAAAATACCATAAATTATGGCACCTTAATAAAAATGGGAAGAAGATAAGTCAATATTAAGGAAACCATGATGTAATTCATCAGTAAAGCACTCACTTTACATTTTTGAGTCTCCCAGTTTCAATCTCCAGCATCACAAATAATTAAATTAAATAAATAAATCCAGCTTTTTTTGTGGGGGGGGGGGATCACACCCAGTGGCCTTCAGGGGTTAATCCTGGCCCTGTACTCAGAAATTTCTCGCCAACCTGCCTCTCTCATAGATACTGGGGTTTGAACTCGTGAGGCTATGGTGCATGCCTGAGGATGGTCGGGCGCTGACCTATTTCCTCTGTAGATACTGGGGCCTGAATTCCGGAGGCTGCGGTGCACATCTAGGGATGGATGAGTGCCGACCTCTCTCTTCCGCAGGTACTGAGACTTAAACTCCGGAGGCTGTGGTCGCCATTAGCACTCCTGGGAACAGATGGGCGACAACCTGCCTCTCCTGCAGATACAATTGGTGTTGGTAATGGAATAAAATTAGGTACTGGTATAAAATTTTTTTAAAAGGGGAGGAATAACAGTGAAGACCAACATAGAAATTTCATTTCAAACTGCCTGCATCTAACTTTGTTTCAGGTGTATCTCTTCATTTAAGTCATTTTCTTGCTGATTTAAATGTGCTTTATTGTTTTTCATAGTTAATGTTTCCAATGGCATAATGTTTTACTGTGTATTTTAATGTACTAGCCTGTTTTCAAAATGCATGTTCTGTATATATGCTTTTCTACTTTGCGTGTAGGGAAAGATTAATAGGAACATAAAAGTTCCAGGAAAATGGGTAAATGGCTTACTAGGAACATGAAAGTTCCAGGATAAAATGCTTGATTTTAAATAGCATTAAGAGGTATAGGAACTAGGAAGTTCCAGAATAGTGCTTGGTAGAAAGCATTAAGAAAATTTTAAGTTACAGGTGTATGGTGTATTTTGCAGAAAAGTTATGTTTTTGGAAAAGGCTAATATGTTAATTTTCACTTTAAACCTTGTTGCTATGGCAATATTACCCGCCTTCAGCTATAGGTGAAAGCAGGGAAAACAAAGGATAACTGGTGCTTTTTTGTTTTTATTTTAAAAAGGGGGGCAGATGTAATCCCACCCCACATTCTTTGTGTAACCTTACCTATAAGAAAGACCCTCCCATTTCTGGGAGGGGTCTTGGGGAGGTTACAAAAGGTTTGGCCTCAGGGGCAAAAGGGATTTGCATGGATGAAGGATGGAGATGGAAGCAAGAGGAGAAGATGGCTGAGGGACAAGGTACAATGCAGGGCTGAATAGGAATCCAGCTTAAAAGGTTATGATAGAAGCCACACATGTTGGCTAAGGCATGAATAAAGCTTTTTCCTGAAACCTGTCTGTGAATGATTTTCTCACCTCTACTTGAACTTGCTTACCCGCCGGCTGCAGGGAGTTGGATACACGTGGTTCTGGGCTGGAGGAGAAAGGCCTCCATCACCATCACCTCCATCCAAGTCCATCCAAAGGGCTTAATGCAACACTAACCCACTGGTCTGATACTCTGTCTTTGTTCCAGTACCATGCTGTCTTGTTGACTATGGCTTTATAATAAAGCTTCAAGTTAGGTAAAGAAATGCCACCCGGTTCTTTGTTTTTTAGTATAGACTTGGCTAGTCTAGGTCTTTTACCTCCAATGTCACCTGTGGCATGCGGCTGAGTCCCTACTCTGGAGTGTGGCCCTAGGCAGGGATGGTAAGGGCAGTCGCTGAGATTTGGCCCTGCCCTCAGATATCCTCATTCCGGATATCTGTGAGAGGGTGCAGCCCCCAAGCTCTAATAATGGCAACCTTTGATAGCCTCGTCCTTGGCCTTTGAGAGGAGCAGATCACCACCCGTCCAGTTCCCCAGGCACTGCTAATGTTGACTGGCAGCCTCCCCTGAGCTCTGCCCTTGGTACCTGAGAGATAAGTAGGTCATTGCCTGTCTGGGTCCCCAGGCAGCCTCCCCTGAGATGTATCCCCAATATTTGTGAAAAAGGCAGGTCAGAACCCGTTAGTCCCTAGGCATGCTACTGGTGACCGCAGCCTCCCCAGAGACCAAGCCCCAATACCTGTGAGAAAGGCAGGTCACCACCCATCCCCAGGCATGCACCACAGTCTCCTGAGCCTCCTGAATTCAAGTCCTAGTATCTGCTGGAGAGGCAGGTCGGCCGCTGGCCATCCCCAGGCGTGCACCACAGCCTTCTGAGTTTAAGTATCAAGAGAGGTGGAGAAGTCTTTGCATCACTTTTCCCTGAGAGTGATCCCAGCTGCTGCTGCAGCTACTGTCTCCACAAGCTTCTTATTCGCCCCTCTGGACAATTTGGAAGTGTATCTCTTTGCCGCTTGGCCATGTGTATGGGTGTTCAAAGCTAAGGTCATCTAAGCCAAAGTCCGAAGTTTCAAGCTTCAAAATCCAAGTCCGGTTTCTGAAGGTCATGATTCAGAAAATTAGTCCATTTAGATAAACTTTTTCTTCCTGGTCCATTTCCAATCAAGGCCCTCCATCAATCTTTGAGGAGGCCGAGGTCTTTGGAAAAAGGATTTTCTGCAGCAAAGTCTCAGTCCTGGGCCTCAGATGGGGGTGATCCAAGTTTTCACCACCCATGTTTCAATGGCCCTTCTGCTCCCAGAAGGGGTCTCGGCCATGTTTGAAAATGGCTCCACTTGGTGGCCCAAAGCTTTGGGCTTACTCTAGCTGAAAAAAGCCAAAAGCACACACAAGAACAGGAATCTCACCCTGATCGCTGTCCTCTTGGGTCTAGAGTTCAGATTCACATTCAGGGCACTATTTGTTGGGTCCTGTTTACTCCTTTGTTGATTATCCACAAAGAGTTTCCAGAATGAGAAATTTATTCCCATCCTCTTGTCCCCTTTTGGAGGGAGATCTTGGTAATATTTATCCAAAGCAAATAATCCACACAGACAGGAGGTTAAAGGGTAAAAGGTTGGGCGAAGAGAGTTCTTTGTCAGCCTGCTGCTAGCTCCAAAACACACCTAGAGCCACCCCAAATGCCCCAGCAATATAATATAGCACCATTTCTTTTTGCAACAGCATACTAAAAAAGGGAAACTTTTACATATAGAAACAAGCACTTATCTACTAAGGATAAGAACTCATACATTTTACAATACAGGATCACCTCCCACCTTGAACATATGTCAGACATAGAACCTACAAAGTTTTCTACAACAGCTCCAGGTACCAAACTCCCTCTGAGACATTCCTTTTTGTTCTTTTTTAAAACAAAATTATAACACAGTCTCCCACTACCACAAAGTATGCAGTCGAGTTTCCCACATTTGGGGAAATCACAGGGGTCAGCACATCTGGAGTGCAATGAATAAACCTCACCCTGGGAAAACCACTTTTGTGATCATGGTATCTCCCCTGACAGGTAAATATCTGAGACATTCTTAATACTGCTCTGACACCAACATGCACCAGTTTTTGATATGACATCCTGACAATGAGAAAATGGCAACAACCTGATCTAAGAGCAGTTTGTCTTACCTCACCACATAAATTAAGATGAAATCAGAAGACATGTCATCCTTTGATTTGTGCAAGAGCCAAGATCACTAACTATGGAAGACTAAATGTGACAAACATGACTGGGCAGAACTTATCTTGGGACCAATAAAAAAGACCCTAGTCTAAGCTTTGGCCTACGATCTTTACAACAACCAAGATCTCTAATTCCAGAGGAATTAGGCTTCATCCTAGGATTGGAGCAAAAACCAAGACCACCAACTACCAAAGACTGATTAAAACAACAGTGATGAAACAGAACTTCTAGAACCATAAAGAAAGACTCCATCCTAGACTCCATCCTATGACCTGCACAAATACCAAGATCTCTAAATACAGAGACCTGATCTTATCATCCATGACTGAGCGGAAAGTTTCCAGACACCACAAAAGGACCTAAGGGAGAATAAAAAACCAGGTGCAAAGCCTGGAGTTATTCCCATGACAGTATACTTCAAGGGCAGAGAAACCCTATATCTATTAGGCCAAGGGAATTCCCTTTCTAATCTCCCAATACTTACTGTGCCTATGCAAAAAAAAAAAATGAAAAGCATAATATCATTTTTTAGTTGTTGTTGTTGTTTGGTTTTTTTTTTCAGTTTTTGCTTTGTTTTGTTTTGATGCTATGTTTTGTTTTTATTTCTGGACCATGGTTATTGTTTAGTTGTTGTCTTTATTGCTGTAATGCTTTTTTGGGAGTTTGTTGATTTTATTTTTTATTTATTTTTATTATTTTTTGTATTGTTGTTATGATTTTTCCTTTTTTCCTTTTTTCTCTTAAATCAATATTTATAGCCTCTAGAAGGACTCCTCCCATTTTTTGCTTGTTTGATTTTGCCCCCATTTTTTATTCTTTCCTTCAAACAGAACCACATAACTTGAACCATCTTTTTCCGCCTCACAAACTGAGGGGGAAATAATGGAGGGCACCAAGGCCAAACAGTCATATGAACATTGAGTAGAAATAAAAAATGATCAGGCTTAGGTACCAATTCCAAAGCCAATGATAGCAGAATCGATACCCAATCTACAACAAGTTAGACACAGAGAGGACCACTTATACTAGCAGCCTGGGGAGCAAAGGAGCGGGATATGGGATGCATGCTAGGAACAGGGGTGGAGGGAGGACAATATTGGTGGTGGGTATGCCCTGATTCAATTTCACTAAAATTTTACTAAAATATTACTGTGAATGATTTGTAATCCACTTTGGTCAAAATAAAAATTATTTAAAAAAATAAATCCAAACTAAGAGGGATTAATAAACATTTAAAGTAGAGTCAAGGTTTTTCAACCCAGTTGGGTCTCTTCTAAACAAAGCACTGAATTAAGACAAAGCTTAGGCCTCCATAAAGAGAATGATGCCCTGAAAGCATCAATAATTGGTTACATGATGATCTCTGTGCTCTGTTTGAGAACAAGTAGCTTTGGAGTTCATTTATAAAAAAAAAATTCTAAAAAGAATTTTTCTTCTGAAATGTTCAGCTGAAAAATTGAAGCTTTAAACAAATTATGATTTTTACATTGGTGACTTTACTAATACAGATCAACTTCTTCTGGGACAATAAATGAAACAAAATGGATTCAGTGCCTGTACCAAAGTTTGTTTTCAACAAGTTATGGCTGGATATTGTCAATAAAGTAGGAAGCTCATTATCTCCACAATTGTTGCAGAAATCAAAGCTATTATTATTGTCCAGGCCTTATTCTACATAACTTGACCATAATGTATAAAAAAATGAGAAGCTAGATGACAGGGAGAAGAACATGTTCAAAAGACCCTATTTCATGAACTATTACACTTTTCTGCAGATAATTTAAAAATTTTTAATTACCAAGGTATATCATGACTGCCACAAACTACGAACAATGAGAAATGTCTAAAATGTCTAAAATGTCCTCTGCTCTACAGTCTCATTTCTGGGATGCATCACAGCTAGCATTCTGTAAAACAGATAAAAATATATAGCAGGCACATATATGTGTGCCTGGCATTCTTTGAAATAAATGTTGTTCTTGCATACTTCCTTTGTATGGAAGTTTCATATTTTTTATCATCCTTTTGCAGAATTAATCTGTACAAATACTTAAGCAGTGGACAAATTTTTACATAATGGTGCACTTACAAAACTATTTTTGTGAATTAATTGCTAGACTGCAGAATGATGAGGTTGAGACTGGAGCAATAGAACAGTGGAGAGAGCTTTTGCTTTGCATGCAGCCAACCTGGGTTCGATCAAACAAAGTCAGAAAGATGGTGCTTGTCAGTGATTCAGACCCTTTTTTGGATTGTGTAGTTTCTTTCCTTCAGTTCTAGGGTTATTGAACAGGGGTACTGTTTATTCAAAGCACCTCTCCCCATTTCCTAAGTAAAATCTCCCACCTAAAAGACTCCTGATTTCAACTTGTTGCTCCATGATGATGTTGTAACATGGTAAGGGCATCTCTATGTCAATTCCGCCCCAACCCACCTAGATACTCTCATTTTCCTTGATCAAAAAAATTTTTTTTCTATTTCTTTAACTGCTCAGAAGCAGATACCTATTATAGCTGTGTGACTGAAATGAACAAGTCTTTAATTAAAGATTTATATATGCTTTGTAAACACAAAGTAAAAAAGGACTGTAATATGCACTAAATATTCTACTAAGTCAAAAAACCCAAGTGTCTAGAAAAGTTGATTAGTTTTTAAAATTATGCTATATATTAAATATACATAATGTAATACTACTCAGATGTCAAAAAAGAAGAAATAATAACATTTTATTATAATATAGATGGATCTCAAGAGTGTCATGTTGAGTAAAGCAAATCAGAAGAAGAGAAGAGGGGCCGGAGAGATAGCATGGAGGTAAGGTGTTTGCCTTTAATGCAGAAGGTCAAGAGGAAGAGGAAGAGGAGGAGGAGGAGGATATTAGTTTCCAAATTAATATAGTAACACAAAGGCAATAAAAATAGACTCTTTTTCCCTTTGTTTTGTGGCCACACTTGGTGATGCTGAGGGGCTAATATTGGTTCCTTTCTCAGGAATCACTTTTAGTGCTCATGAAACCATTCTCAAGGCTACTGAGACTTGGCAAGTACAATATATATTTTTATTTCTTCTTTACAAGTAAGTGATAATGAACATATTTTTTCAAGTACAGCAATAAAAAATTTGACTAAATTAATGTATCTCACGATGAGGTCGTTAAGTCATTGTCAGAAGTTTTGCTATGCAATTGATTTTTTATTATTTGTTTTGTGACTATTAGGTGGTTTTGAGTCTACATTGACATCTAAATTGGTGTGGTTCTACTGGAAAGAGAATATAGAAAAAAAATGGTGTTGTTGTCATGTAGTCCAAGATCTCGAGTTTTGTGGTTGGTACTGTGGCTTTTGTAGGACATGGTTTCAACTGCCAGGGCTTCTGGAAGTATAAGAAGGCAGGGTGGCGGGCCCGGAGAGATAGCACAGCGGTGTTTGCCTTGTAAGCAGCCGATCCAGGACCTAAGGTGGTTGGTTCGAATCCCGGTGTCCCATATGGTCCCCCGTGCCTGCCAGGAGCTATTTCTGAGCAGACAGCCAGGAGTAACCCCTGAGCACCGCTGGGTGTGGCCAAAAAAACAAAAACAAAAACAAAAAAAAAGAAGGCAGGGTGGGGGCAAGGTGCATGCACCCACTCCCAAAATGTCCTGGTGATGTTATATAAGGTATTTAAAGAAACTTCATAAGGAACTATCAAATGCATAATGGTAATGGAGATAAAGCAGGAGAACTGGTCTTTAGTAAGAAGCTTATCGCTGGTGGTGTAGAAGGGGTATTAGGGAAGGGAGCAGTCAGATAATGGGGGAAAGTGCTTGCCACAGAGACAGGCTTAGAGGTGTGGTACAGAAGGAAAACAGGGACCCTGGTGAAGGGTAGTGAACACTAGGGATAGGATTGAGTTGGAGCAATGTATATCTACAATTCAATCATAATATCTTTGAAGCATTGTAATTCATGGTGTTAAATTTTAGTCATGGATGGGGGCCAGAAAGATAACACAATGATTGGAGCCAGTGAGGTAGTGCTAGAGGTAAGGTATCTGCCTTGCAAGCGCTAGCCAAGGAAGGACTGCAGTTCATTCCCCCCGAGTCCCATATGGTCCTTGAGCACTTAGCAAGGAGTAACCCCTGAGCATCAAAGAAAAACAAACAAACAAACAAAAAACAAAAAGGAAAGATAGTGTAATGAACAGGGAACTTGCTGTAAAACTGACCAGTTATTGTTTAATCCCCAGCACCACATACAGCTTATAACTTGTCTTCAAATTCATCTGTGTGACTCTCCAACTTTGTAATTCTGCAAATATGTCTTGGTAACATGTATTTTAGCTTTTTCCATTCCAATTGTAATGATTCTGAAAGAGTTCTTTGAGTTAGTTGATTTTTCATCTATAGATTTCTTAATTTTGCTGGTTAGTGACTCCTAGATTTCCACTGATGACTGGCCACAGAGGGCAGACAATCAGGACTGGCGCTGGAACCCTGAAAAGAGACCTCTAGTATACTTTTTTTTTTTTTTGGGCCACACCCGGTGATGCTCAAGGATTTCTCTTGGCTATGCACCCAGAAATTGCTCCTGGATTGGGGGACCATATGGGACTTTAGGGATCAAACCCAGGTCAGTCATGGGTCAGCCACATGCAAGGCAAATGCCTTACCACTGTGCTATCGCTCCAGCCCATAGAATACTTTTTATGTCAGTTACCTTGGTGGGAATTTTTGGGGGAGTATCAGTCTCAACTAAGCTCAGGACTTATTCTAGATCTGTGCTCAGGAATCACTTTTGATGCATAGAAGACCATAAGTGGTTCTAGGAACAAACCATGGTTGGTGATATGTAAAGCAACTGCCTTAAACCCTATACTTTCTCTCCAGAACATATAAATTAAATTCCTTTCGGGTACACTTTAAACAACACTCATCTTAAATTATTGCAATGTGTGTATATTCATTCTCATTGCTATCCACTGTTCCTCCTGAGAATATGACATAATTTACCCATTCTTTTTTTAATGGTATTCAAAGTTTTCAGTTTGGAACAATTACATATAGTAACGCAACATTCTCAAAAAACTTGAAAGAGTCTTATCTATCTGGTTATTTTCTAAGCAGAAAAACATCCCAGTTCTTATACCAAGCTCCAAATAAATAAATAAATAAATAAATAAATAAATAAATAAATAAATAAATAAATAAATAAAAATAATGGCCTCCAACTTTACCCTGGTATTCTTCTCCAGACTGATACCTCTGCAGCATTCTCAGACTGGGGCTCGGGGAATGGGGGCAGATTTCCTTTTCTTCTTGAACCACAGTAACCCAGTACCACACTCTATACTTTCCAATGAGCACTGCCCAACTCCACAACTTAATCTTATCAAAATGCCAAAGCACCAAATTTATTCCAGATCTATAAATCTTGGGCCATGAAGCTGCTTGACACCTCAAAATTTTGTAGTAGTGTCATCCCAGTAGTATCACAGGAAATTTGATTATAACATTGCATAGAAATCCACTAAGCTCAGAGAGCCTAAACAGTAACAGAAGTCTCAACTAGCACCAACCACAGTTCAATAAATTCTTAGACACTGACTTTAGTAACACCATTGAGAGATATAAAAAAATTGACCCTTGTTAATCTAAGTTTTGATAATTCTATTTGTCTCTGTGTTGTAACAAGCAATATGAAGCAAATTTGTGTCAGAAAGGGGTCAAGCTAGGTTGGTGGGTGAGAAATTGAAGACACTGGTGAAGGAAAAGTTATACTGGTTGTGGGATTGATGTTTGAACATTTAATGCTGAAAAGGGACTTCATAAATCTCAATGTTATACAAAATTTTATTAAATTTGCTAGTTAGCATGTTGGCATATTTTATTGCAATGAAATTGTTGCTATAGATTGGTGTTTATTCGGCTTTCAAGTTCTTAGTTTTTAGGAGTTTACTAATTACTCTCCAGTACAAGTTTGATTAAATTTTGTTTTCATCTATATGCCCCATTAACCTATTTTGAGTTACTTCAAAGAGCTAAATGACAATTTATAAATACTAAAATTGATATGTGAAGGAATGAAAGAAATACCACAGTGAAGAATCCTGAAAATTTGCAAGTAAACTTTTCTCTCCCTTGACTACAATGTGAAGTAAATGAAGGACTGTGCAGAATTCCATTCATAATCCCTTCAAAATGAGTTAGTCCTGCTATGTACTAAATGGATTATGCATGAATCCCAAAATAAATCCATCTGCAATTAATGTTTTAATAAACTGGTTGCTAGTGTATGCAATACCCACAATTTGTCAGGAGGGATTTTGCTATATTTATAAGCATTAATTAGATGTTTGTTATTGTCAAACTAACTTTAAAATAAATCCACAGCATCACTGGCCACTTGGGTAAAAGAAAAATCTCAATGGTGACTGTAATTAGAAAATAGAGAATAGCATTAATTAGTTAGCTAATGGAAAGATTTCTGCTAATTGAAATGAGGGACCCATCTCCTGTAGGATGATGAAGTATGTTAGGTGTGAGATAAAGGAAGAGTGAGTTCCTCTGGGTAATAATAATAAAGAAAATGTTCATTTTATCTTTTACTTGTGGATCCTTCATAAACACATGACACACGATTACCCAAGAATACAAAATTCATAGAGATTTTATAAAAATTAAGACTATTAAGTACTCGACGAAATGAAACTGAAGCCTTCTGCAAAAATAATGGATTTAATTTTGATTTCTAAAATTCTGTTGAGATGGGAACCTGGTTTTCTTCCTTACACACTCTTTTCTTTATTCCAATTGTTTTCTTTATATCTTCTCTCTGCTAATGAGTATTATCACCTATTAAATTCTCAACCTATTCCCTGTTATTTCACAAATTCTCCCACAGGAAATAGGAAAATACATAGAAAAGTCTCATTCACTGCTGCAGTTTTGAGCTCCTCCTCTGTGCAATCTTAACTCTATAATCCTAAAATCTGAGACTCCAAGCTAAAATATATTATTGTTTTCTCCATTGTCCACAGGAATTTAGTAGTGCATCTAATTGATGCTTTTCCCAAATGTCCTTCTATTGCTTTTATTGTTTCTAGATTTCTCCTCCAGTTTCTATTCAGTTGTTCTTTGACTTACCTTGCAATGGGGTGCTAGGACTCCAGAGAATCTAGAAGAGTTAATACTCTCCAAAACTAGGCTGAAACTAGAACTTAATATAAAATTTTATCTGATTTTCTGATTTCTTACTGAACTAATTTCCTTTGCCATCTCCTTATTTCCTTACTAGTATACCTTAGGTGTATATTCTTTTTCTTTTTATAAATTTATCTTTTTAGTTTAGTAACATGAATACAATAATATTAATGGTTTTGATTCTGATGCACAAAATTGTTGCATCACCACCAAAAGTTCCTAAGACTCTCCACAAAAATTTTCATCCCCCATCATAGTATTGCTCTGTTTTCTTCCTCCCCATAAACCCAAACATGGCATTAGCTCTGTATTCTAGTGCCTGAGTTTATTATCAGTTCACTACTATATATCCTAATTTAACTATATAGCTGCAAATGGATGAGATCATCCAGTACTTGTCCTTCTTCTGACTTATTTCACCAGGGTACTGTCCAATTCCATCCAGTTTGCTGCAAACCAGATGATTCTATCTTTTCTTATGGTGATGGTATTCGAATGCACATACAGTATTTCATATAGTATTCCACACAGTGTTCTATATATATATGCCATATATGTCATGGCTTCTTTTTTGTTTGTTTGTTTTTGTTTTTTGTTTTTTTGGTCACACCCGGCAGTGCTCAGGGGTTACTCCTGGCTCCATGCTCAGAAATCGCTCCTGGCAGGCACAGGGGACCATATGGGATGCTGGGATTTGAACCAATGACCTTCTGCATGAAAGGCAAACGCCTTACCTCCATGCTATTTCTCCAGCCCATATCATGGCTTCTTTATCTAGTCATTGTTCTTAGACATTTAGGTTGTTTCCAGATTCTGGATATTGTCCTTAGCACTACAAATGAACATAGATGCACATATTCTTTTTGAATAAATGTTTTCATGCTTTGGGGGTATATGCCAAAAAGTGGAACAATGGGAGTTTCGTACTTTTTTATTTTAGAAATCTCCATAATGTTTGCATAGGGTTGGACAAAACAAATTCTCACCAACAGTAAATAAACATCTCTCTTTTTTTTTTTACCACCCTCTGACTACCACTGATTGTTTCTAGTCTTAGATTTCATTATCACCAGTATGGGATGATACTGAGTTCATTGTCATTTTTGAGTTGTCTTTCCCTGATACTAAATGATGACAAACATTTTTTCATATTCTTATTGTTCAGCCATTTTCTAATGCTTATAGGTCATCCTCTTTGTGGATATTTTGATAAATCAATGGTGGGGCCAGAGTGATAGCACAGTAGTAGGGCATTTGCCTTGCACGTAGATGATCTGGGACAGACCCAGGTTCAATCCCCAGCATCCCATATGGTCCCCTATCCAGGGACAATTTTTGAGTGCAGAGCCAGGAGTATCGAATGTGGCCCTAAACAAAACAAAACAACAACAACAACAACAACAACAACAACAACAATAATAATAATAATAGTCAATGGCATGCTATCTTCATCTCAAATTCTTTTTCCAGAAAACTTACTTTAGATACACATTTATTAAAAAGTCCTTTTATTCAACTCTCAGTTAGCATCAGCTGTTGAAAAAAAAGAAGACATCATAGCCTTTCACAATTACCTAAAACTTTTAGTCAAGTTGGACACTCTCCAAATTCCAGTACTACAACTTCACTCTGTTCTCAACATCTTTCTTGTCCACTATTTCAGAAACATTTAAATGTCCTCTGCAATTTTTTATTTTTCTGTCCATAGCACTAGGATGCATTTTTCTAGCTTTCAAGTATCAGCCCTGTGAAGATATGCATGGGCTAGCTGAGCTATGAAAATAGAAGTTATTTATTTATTTTTTTTAAATCTAAACTTTTCAGAAAAATCTAGACTAAAATACTTTTCCAAAAGGTTTTTCTAGAAGGTTTACCTGACCAGAATGAACCCACATTGCACATTGTACTGTTGTATGAGAAATGAGGTTTTGTGGTTGTAAGCCAATAAAATTTGGAGATTTATTTATATGAATGCTTCCCCAATGCACCTTCACCCATTCAACAAAGTAATGCAACCTATGAAATTGTAGTTGTGACCCTAAACTCCTCCACTCTATAAAACTCTTGAACCTATTCCATGCCCTGTAAAGTATACAGTAAGGATCAAATTCCATTTCCTTTTCAGAAAATCCAAAATTGTTCCAGCACCACCACTCTCAGTTTTGTTGTCATTTATACCCAATTGTGTCTGACTACTTATATGTAGGAGAGGAGAAATTAACAGACAGGATGGTACAATGGACCTTAGATTTGAAATTCTATTTAAATTAATATGGAGATGCTATAGTTCAATGAATCCAAATGTCAACCACATGAGGAGCTTTGAGCCCTAACACCTTTTCTAAGTCCATCTAACTCATCAATGACTCATCCACACTAGAACTTGGAAACCTGACCATTGACAGTCATATCTCCTTTACCATACTTTTGTTTATCTTTGAGAACTAAGCTTTCTTCAGATGAAGCTAAACATTTTATTCATTAGGAGCCAAGTTTCCCCTATAATAACCACAGGGACAAAACTGGTAGCATTAGCTAGAGAGTAGAATAAGTCTGAAAGGAAACAATTCTCATTTAGCCCAGTGTTAACATTTTTAAATTGTCTTCACATCCTCCTTCTGACTTTGACAGATTTCTTGAGAAATGCCTCTCTTTATCTATCTTGAAGAAATAATATATCCATTAGAAGTTATAAATAGCTAATATTCCTATTTTAACATGGTTTGCTATTGTGATGGGTGGGATATGTTTCTTTGTAAAATGCAGCAGACAAGGAAATTTCTACAGGAGCCTTTAAATCACTTAATGGTGAAAGAAATTCCCAGATGGCCTTATCAGTGCCTACGGAAAATTGTTAGATATCAGCACTAACTAATAAATTTGACTTGGGGCTTGGTTTTCTGACATTTGCTTAAATCCTTAGAGAACCATAGTTACTGTATATCCTTGTACAGTATTTGAATTTTGAATTGCTAAGCAGATTTGGTTGCCCTCAGGGACAAGAAATAAAACTTTATAATAGATTATCATTTTTTAAAAGTCTGAACATTATTAGTTGTGATGATATTGTATAACAAACTCATGTTTCTTTCCTTTTTTTTTTTGTCTCAAATGTTTTATTCTCCAAGAAAGCTCATTTGCATTGTTGTCCCATGTGGGGATTTGCACATCCTGGTACATGATAAAGATACAGGAGGGAATTAGGTCACTAGGCCTGCTCTTTTTTCTTATAATAACCCTGCCCAACCTTCTCCTTCTTAATCCTATGCAGACAAAGGCAATGGAAACTAACCCTTCCAGAGGCATGATAGCTAAGGCGGACAAGCAGATCCAACAACATGTACCCTTTTACTAACGATGGATACATTTAATTAATCCCATGTGGACAGGCCTTATTCAAATAAAACTATATTTTATATAAATGCCACCTTGTTTCCTGATCTGTGAGGTGACCCCTGATTCAGGCAACTGTACTATTTTAAGCGCTGAATTAGAGCTCTGAATCTCTTTTTTCTAATGGTGCCCTGCTGGAAAGAATCTGTATTCTATGCAAAGTAAAAACATCCCCAGTGGATAAGGAATTAAAAGAATAGTAGAATAGGATAGAAGAGCAGCTGCAGACAGAGGAGAGCTTTCCGAGCAGGCAGAGGGAGGTAGGAAGCAGAGCAGTACCAGATGCAACCTCAGAAGTTGCATAGTTCATAGCTTGGATATGTCCCACAAGCAGGTACTCAACCTGGGAAAAATTTTATCATGCCAAATAGTGTGCTAATTTCTGAAATACAGTTTGCTACTTAATACTTGACTTTCCTGTCTTCTTGCTGCACACCATTACTACCCTGAAAGACCCACACTAGTGAAAAACAGGACAAATTTCAGCATAGTGACAATATCAAATAACTCTCAACAGTACTTCATGTGGGTGAGTCAAGCTTCTCTGACACTGACTCATATAAACTTTATCAAATCATTTAACATTATTATGAGCCCCTGTTGCATTAATAAAAACTGAGGAATGGAACAGTTAATGTCCAAATTTCCTGTCCAGGTGTTGGCACATGCACTGAACATGATGCTGACAGCTCTGCTCTCTATGAGCCCCAACACCACAAGTGATTTCTAGCCTCACAACAGCTGGGGAACAAAAACAATACAAAAAGGGTTTCAGCCCTTAGCAAACACCACCATCATAACCTTTACTCACAGTGCAATCCTTGGTGAGATTGTGAGTACAACTGCAGGTGTGTAAATCCCAGGGTGTTCCATCCCTGTGTACAACCCCCAATCATCACAATAAAATCAACAATGCCAAATGGAATTGTTGGGGCGGTAAAATATGTTGAATTAAATTTTATAAGAAGAAAGCAGGATAGTGGTTACCTCTGATTGGGAAAAGAATCTTTTTAGTCAAAACGGGAAGGGGGACAGTATGAAAGTGGTTTTCTTTCTTGATCAGAAAGATCTGTTGTTGGACATATGGAAATGCTCATTTTGTACAAGTTCTTCAGATCTTGATAGAAACTCATGCTATTTTCTATATGCAAATTTTATTTATAAGAAGAAAAGATATTTTGGCCAGAGAAACATCTCACTGTGGGAGATCTGGTTTTACTCCTTAGTACCATATGGTTCCTGAGAATCACCACAAGTGATTCTGAGCACAAAGACTAGGAATATCCTCTGAGCATCAGTAGGTGTGGTCCAAAACAATCCCCACAGTAAAGGAAAAATATTTCAAGTACATTCAAATAAATGTCTTATAAAACCTCTAAAAAACTAATGTCAAACATTTAAGTGAGGAATTATAGGATTTAGGGTTAAGGGATATGAAAACCTTAAAGTGATAGAATAAAAACAAACTTTGAAAATGACTTCAAAATGTGACTTTGCATACACTTTGTTACGTTGCCAACTAGCTCTATGGTCCTCATGAATAAAATCTCCTTAATAAATATAACCTTTGCTATTTGTTTTCTTTCCTTTGGGGGTGGGGCTCATGCAGCAGCTCTCAGGGGTTACAGCTGGCTCCATGCTCAGAAATCACTCCAGGCAAGCTCAGGGGATCATATAGGATGTTAAGAATCAAACCCGGGTTGGCTGCATGCAAAGCAAGTGCCCTACAGGCTGTGCTATCACTCTGACCCCATAATCTTTAATGTCAAAAGTAACAATAATAGAAGCTTCAATGAATCAGAAAAATAATTCACTGAACTGAACACATGCTTTGATGAATGTAGGAGCTCTAGTTGATTCCTAGAACTGTATGTTCCCCTGATCACTATCAGGAGCAACCCCTAAACTTCTTTTCTTTTTTTTTTCTTTTGGTTTTTGGGTCACACCCGGTAGCTCTCAGGGGTTACTCCTGGCTCTACACTCAAAAATCGCTCCTGGCAGGTTCAGGGGACCACATGGGATGCTGGGATTCGAACCACCGTCCTTCTGCATGCAAGGCAAACACCTTACCTCCATGCTATCTCTCCGGCCCCAACCCCTAAGCTTCTAATGAGCTTTTTTACTCTTCATCTCTGTCATTTCTACTCATATGTTTCTCATTTTGGGTTTCATAGTTTTCATATACCTCAATACTCAATACCTGTGCCATTGGTTCTTTAAGCTCATTAAACATCTTCACCATGGTGTCACTAGTCATTTTTGAGAGTGTAAAGAGTAGCATATACCTTCTTTGTTATTGTTTTCACTCATTGAACTTGACGGGCTTCAATTAATTTTCCACAGTGGTTTTCCAGTCTATCTGCTGTGCTGAGAGTGAATCTTTGTATTAGACATCATGGGAGACTCTGAAGATTAGGATGAGAGTTGCTTTTTTATCCTATGCTGTTATTTAACACAGTGACAGGAAGTATAACTGTGAGCATTGTGAAATTCGCTGAGTAGATCTTGAGATATAGGGGTAACTTTTATTTTGGCAGTGTCAAGTGTGAAAGGTACTGTACCCAGCCAGCATCATCTTTAATAAAGGAAATCTTATAAGATAGATGAAAGTACACCTTAAATAGTTCATTTTAACTTCATCACATCTTTAAATGTCCTATTTCTAAGTAGGGCCACATCCACAGATGAAGAGTGATGTGTTGTTAGATCGTTAGTGAAGTGTTGTTAGATCTTTAACATGCTGTTTTGATGGAATATATACAATGAAACCCATCAATCTATCTTTGGTCAAGTTCTCTAGAAGCAAAATTTGAACTAAGATTCTTCTAACTTTTAAAAAAAAAACTGAGAAAAAAAATACAGGAGTTAGGGTTCAGTAGGAGGCAAGAGAAGGAGTTAAGCAAAGAACTTGTCTCCAGACAAAATTAGGTTTGTTCAGATGTCATAGAAAGTTGGCAAGCACAAGTTCTACCAGTCAGTCCTATGCTTAGGCAAAAGAACGATGTTCTTACACCACTTTATTGATCAGTTTGTTTTTTAATAATAATTTCCTTATTTAAGCACCTTGGTTTCAAAAATGTTCACAGTCACAGTTATGTTTCAGTTGTCAAGTAAACACCACATTTCAACAGTGTAACTTTTTCCCACCACCAATGTTCCCCAATTTTCTCCTCCCCCAACCCCTAATTGTCTGCAGAACAGGCATTTTATTTCTCTAACTCACTATCAATGTCATGGTAGTTGTTAGTGCAGTTATTTCTCTACTTTTGCTCACCACTCTTGGAGGTAAGCTTGATATCATGGGTTGGACCTTTCTGCCCTCATCTCTATTATCTCTGGGTATTATTACCATACTATCTTTTACTTTTCTTAAATCCCACAGATATTTTTGATTTCCTCTTTAATTTCATCTCTGACCCACTAGTTATTCAGTAGTTAGTTGTTTAGTTTCCAGGAGTTAATATTTTTTCTCTGTATTTGCTTGTTATTCACTTCTAGTTTCAGTGCATGATCTGAGTTCAATTCCTATCCCCTTTATTTTATGGAGGTATGTTTTATGGGCTAGCATGTGATCTATTTTGGAGAATGACCCATTTGCATTGGAGAAGAAAGTGTATCCAGTTTTCTGGGAATGGAGAGCCATATATATTTCTTCCATATCTCCTTTCAGAGCTAGTATATTCTTGTTAAGTATTGATCAGTCTGACTTTGATCTGCCCCTTATATTTCTCCAGACAGAATGTTCCAGTTTTGGGGGGCATTTCTCTGTAAAAGGGCAAATAATATGCTATAAGAACTCAGCCTTCATGTAGTTGGTAGACAAACACCAAACATTCCACTGTTTTTAAGCAACTGGTTTGTAGAAAGGAGAGAATATTTTTGTTCTCCCTCTCCTGCACCCTACTACCACCTCCACTGTCTACTTTATTATATATTTATTATAAATATTGAGTTTACATAACAAATTATTCAATAACTTACACATTAGGTTTATATAATAAATGACTGAATGCTACTTTTGGATAGTCTAGATTCTCACTACGTCTCATTTAATAAATAATTATATAAGCATTTTATGACAGTGTTAACATTAGGTTGCCAAATAAGCTATACAAAAAAAAAACATGCTGCTGTCTGATTAGTTTTAAATATAAGCACTGTAGTTTCTAAATCTATCATAATCCTTTGAGCTCAAAGTATTCCCATGTTCACCTGGCAGCATTTTTTGGCAAATCAATCCATCATGTGATGGTAACAAATACTTCTGGAGTCTTGAATAACATCTCTTCAGACAATCCCCATGTCAATTATAACTATAAATTATCAACTGCATCTGAGCTGACTCACACTGAGAGTATCTTGACTTTAAGAAAATGTACCTATTAGTAAAATAAAATCAAAATACTATGACATATCACTTCAAACCAGTGAAAATAGCTCTCCCCCAAAGAAGGAAACAAAGTGTTAGTGAGACTAGAACCCTTACTTAATATTGGTAAGACTGTTGTCTAGGTTAGCCTCTATGGAAACAGTATAACAACATCTCAAAAATTTAAAAATATAACTATGATACACCAATTCTACTTCTTAGCATCTATTTCAAGAATACAAAAAGCTGCAATTCAAAAAAGATAGTTGCACTGTATGTCACTGCAGAACTATTTAGATACAACACAAGTGCCCAAGAGCAGATGAACGAGTGCAAATATATAACAATGAATGAAATATATTTAGTGGTAATAAAAAATGAAATATTATGTTTACTGCAAATGGTGATATCATGCTAAAGTTAGCAATATCATGCTAAGCTAAGTAAATCAAACAGAAGAAAGCCAAATACTGGATGATCTCATTCATTAGTGCAGTTTAAAGAAACAGTAACGAACGGACACATGGTCAGTGAAAACAGAGTCAATCTGTAGGATTGAGTTTGTCAAATAGTAATATGAGGGAATATAATGAAGGGAAGGAAGGCAAAAATGTGGAATATTAATACTGACACTTTGGTGTAACATTAGGTACCAAAAAGCAGTAGTTAGAAACTGTGGTACATATACACAATGGAATATTATGCAGCCATCAGGAGAGATGAAGTCATGAAATTTTCCTATACATGGATGTACATGGAATCTATCATGCTGAGTGAAATAAGTCAGAGGGAGAGAGACGCAGAATAATCTCACTCATCTATGGGTTTTAAGAAAAATAAAAGTCATTTTTGCAACAATCCTGAGACAATGAGAGGAGGGCTGGAATTTCCATCTTACTTCATGAAGCTCACCACAAAGAGTGGTGAGTGCAGTTATAGAAATAACTACACAGAGAACTACCATAATCATGTGAATGAATGAGGGAACTGGAAAGCCTGTCTAGAGTACAGGTGGGGGTGGGGTGGGATGGAGGGAGATTTGGGACAATGGTGGTGGGAATGTTGCACTGGTGAAGGGGGGTGTTCTTTACATGACTGAAACCTAATCACAATCATATTTGTAATCAAGATGCTTAAGTAAAGATATTATAAATTAAAAAAAAACAGTAGCTTATTTAAACTATAATAAATGTTTTTATTTTCAAAAATAAAAATTATAGGTATTAAGAGCATTTTTATGTCTCTATAGTTTTCAGCCTTAGAGTATTTTTCAGAGGAAAATAATGTAATCCAAATCCACAAATGCAGCCTGGAAATACAATAATACTTCAACTAAAACTAACAGACCAGAAAAATAGTACAGTGAGTAGGCACATGTCTTGCAAACAGCCTATGTGGATTCAATCTCTGGCACTCTATGTAGTTCTCTGAGCCTTGCCAGGAGTGATTTCTAAGCACAGTAAATCCTGAGCACAGCTAAGTGTAGTCATTTAATTCCCTTTACCCTCCACTCCCAAACATACACACACAAACAGCAGTTAGAGGTAAAGCCCTAGATTCTTCCTTTCTGGGTAGTTCTGGAATGAACTCTGTTTTCTCCAAAGGTTGTCTGTTAGAATTTAGGTTTCCTGTATGGTCTCAATAATCTTCACTTTTCTCCTTACTAGCTTCCTTACTCCTGCTTCCTGGGCCTATGTCTTAAATAAATCATCTGATTAAGTCCTTGACTCAATCTTAGTTTTTTCATAAGTCCTATTAAGAGTTTCCAATATTAACATTAGATAGGCAAATATTAAATAATTTCATTTATATGTGGTAGAGACTAAGCATGAAGATAAACAATATAAGGAAGACAAAACTTTAGACTCTGAAAAAATAACTGAAGTTACCAAGTGGGAGTAATGATGGGACCAGAGGATCTTATGGGGGAATGCTCTGTATTTTTTTTTAATTTTTATTTTTCGGCCACACTCGTTTGATGCTCAGGGGTTACTCCTGGCTAAGCGCTCAGAAATTGCCCCTGGCTTGGGGGGACCATATGGGACGCCGGGGGATTGAACTGCGGTCCTTCCTTGACTAGTGCTTGCAAGGCAGACACCTTACCTCTAGTGCCACCTTGCCAGCCCCAATGCTCTGTATTCTTAACTGAAAAGATAACTTTATTATTCTACTAAGGCTCATTAGTTTCTAAACAGTAATGAATCATTAGGAGGAAGGTGAGACTCAACTATCAGTTTTGTTTGTTTTTGTTCGAACTTTATGGCAATTTACCACAATAAAGTCAATGGGATTGGTGTTTTTAGCTCTATCAAGGTCAGTGGCAAAGAATGAAACATTGTAGTTTGTCAGTGTTTCAGGCAAGCCACAAACAAGAAGATAAGCTGGTCATTTTACAAATTTTAATTAAAAAACAGTGGTTTACAAAGTTATTGATAGTTGAATTTTGGGCCTATGTTATTTCAACACCATTCCTACTAGCAGTGTCAACTCTCATACTGTCAACCCCATGACCCCAACCAACCTCTCCCACCCCATGCCTGTCTCCTTGGCAAGCAATTATAATTATATGGTTTCAACTTAGATCTCATATTTTCAGTGTTGTTGAGTCTGTGCTATACCACTCTTCCACATCCCCAGTTTAACTGAAGCCCAGACCCATTTCCCCATTACTTCCCTTCCTCATTTTCTCCCTGCTTGATTTTTTTTTTCTGTAGCTTCTGGGGTCAAGAGCTATCTATTTTACATTTTCAAATACAATTAGTTTATTTGCCACAGATAAATGAGATCACCCTGTGTTTATCTTTCTTCTGGCTTACTTCACTCGACTGGATATCTTCCATTTCCAATCAGATTGCAGCAAATTGCATGATTTCATTGTCCTTTGCAGTTTCATAGCATTATGGAGGTATTTGAAGCAAGATGTCAAAACCAGAAACACTGGAAGTTAGTGAGGTAGAAAGGGTGAAGTTATTGTATGAATGTGCTGGTCATTTTTAATACAATTTCTGCTCCCACACGTTGGTTCTCTCACTCTAGATGCATGAGCCATTATTTTCATTTATGGACTTTAGAATAGTTAATAGGCACATTAAGGACAAAGTTTTTAATATTTACATACTTGTGGCCTTAGGGTGATAAACAATCAGTAAACACCTTTACAGTATATCATTAAAGTTATGGCAAATTTTTTATTTTATTTCTGCCTGGGCACACAACTTGTAGTCTGGTTGTTTAAGCTAAGCTAAATTTGTTGTACCCAGTGGACTATCTTTGACCTTTGATTTTTTATTAAAGGAATGATTTCCTATGAGGGATCACATGTAGCACTTTGGGGTTTACTGCTGGCATTGTCCTTCAGAGTCTCTCCTCGGTGGTATTTGGGGACCTATCCAGGACCAGGATTCAAACATAGGTATATCACATGCAAAACATGCACTCCAGCTCTTTGAGCTATCTTCCTGGTCTGACCATTTGGTTTAATGTCTTATAACAACACTGTATGTTGTCATTTGTAGAATAACAGTCCTGGATGGTGATGGATGATGGTGATATGGATGGAGAGTGAGGCCTTTCTCCTCCAACCCAGGTCACGCGCCTCAAACTCCCTCCAGCTGGCAGGTCTTAGCGTGGTGGCAAGGAAATGATCCACAGAAGTCAGGTTTCAGGAGACATCAACTTTATTCAGACCCTAGCCAACCCGTGTGGCTTCTATCATAACCTTTTACGCTGAATCCATAATCAGCCTTGCATTCAACCTCTTGCAGCCATCTCTCCTCTTGCTGCTTCCTCCTCCATCTCTCTTATCAATCCTCCAAATCCCCCTCCTGCCCCTGAAGTAATCCTTTTCTTACTTTCCCAAGACCCCTCCCAGAAATGGGCAGGTCTTACCATCAGGTAAGGTTACACAGGAAGGAGATAGCATGGAGGTAGGGCATTTGCCTTTCATGCCGAAGGACGGTGGTTCGAATCTCGGCATCCCATATGGTTCCCCGATCCTGCGAGGAGCAATTTCTGAGAGCCAGGAGTAACCCCTGAGCACTGCTGGGTGTAACCAAAGGAAAAACAAAAGGTTACACAGAAAGAATAGGGGTTAGGGGTGACAGCCATTCATGGGACTTACATGGAGTAACAAGACAGGAAATGAAAATTATATATAGATGAGGAACTTTTGACCCTGAATTACACAAAAGAGAGGACAGAGTAAGTTAAAATAGTGGGGGGCATGGGGCCAGTATGATAGCACAGCAGCCTTGCACGTGGTTGACCAGGATGGACCTGGGTTTGATCTCCAGCGTCTCATATGGTCCCCCAAGCCAGGAGCAATTTCTGAGTGCATAGCCAAGAGTAACCCCTGAGCGTCACTGGGTGTGACCCAAAGACCCCCCCAAAAATAGTGGAGGGTAGAATGAGGCAGAAGACTGGTGATAACATAAGGACATTGATCAAAGGTCTTGCACATTTTAGTGGTATGGAGGTAAGATTACTGTGCATGTCAATACCACAAATATCAATACTAGTGTAAAATTGTAATCCAAACTATAATAAATAATGTTTTAATTTGCTAAGGAGAGGTAGAAAATCTTGGGCTCTTGATGGAGGGACATTGACACTATTTATCAGTAGAGGTAGCTTTAGATCATGGGTGGTTTGGAATCAGAACACTGCCTAAAACTCTGTCATCCACAACTTTGTAAATTATGATAAGTAAATTAAATTTTTAAATTTCTTTTTCACAAACTTAAATTATGTTGTAAATTTTAAATTTGTCTTTGATTAAACAATTTTTTCATTTGGAACATCATCAAAACACTCAGAATTGCTTTTACGTGATTCAGAGGATGACTATCTTAGGATCTAGTCTTTGTGGAACATGAACAAGCATGTAAACGTGCTGCATTAATGATACAACAGCACATAAAGAGATGAGATGATCCTTTCTTAAACAATATTCTTTCTCATTTGAATTCAAAGTAATTCTTGAATCCCATTGTGATTAAGCTGAGTGAGCCCAGGTTTAAACCAGCAAGTTCTGAAAGAATCCTCCTTGGTGAAATTGCTTTAAAGATTGAGGGGCTGAGACCCCACATACATATCACAATATGACTTTTCCCAATGTCTTGTCTTTTTATTATCAACAGCAAATTCCTTAAGCACCTGTTCTGTCTATCTCTCTGAATTGCTTGCTGGACATGTTTTTAATGTCTATTTAAGGAGGATTTTACCTATAAGTGGTTTTCAAGGCCATTGAATGAAAGACAGTTTAGTTGCATAGGAGGTTCAGATCTAGAGGACAAAAGGACAGAGGCAGAGCAATTTGCATGGAGATCTTAACACAAGGAACTGTACTTAGAGCGCAAACATCTAATCCAGCAGTGCATAGAGTTAGGTTTGGGGTTATCCCTGACAGCTCTGGGTCTGAATCTCTCAATGGTCCTGATGTAACACCATCCCTTTTTGAAAAATTACTCTAGAAATTCTTTGTCAAATATACATATATACATATGTATGTATAATATATTAGTATATTGACATTCATTTATATTTTATATGTCAAGCATATATTTTTAATTAGGGGCCTATCCCCACTCTGCAGTAAGTCATGCTGGGTCTAACAGCTACCCACAAAACTAAAACCAGATCCTGATCCCAAACCTCTTTCTCTTCCACACCAGATGATAAATGTCTACAGTTCCCAACATAGTCTCCATTTATCTTTCTACTACAAGCAGACGAGTAACAAGCACTATAGCTACAAGCCAGAACAGAACTGTGAAAGTAGTAATTCAGAGTTCAGACATAAAACTATTGTGTTTGAATACCATTAATACCCCTTAAGAGTTACTTGCCTTGAACAAGTAACTTACTCTCTCAAAAACTGAGTTGCTAAAATCATTTCTAACATCAATATAATCATAGCACATTCCTCTGGTAAAGTGAATGGATCTTTGTGTCTATCTGGGGCAGGTTATGTGCTAAATCCAGGTTAGTGACCATTATTATCATTATTATCATCATGTATTATCAGAATGTCCTTCAATATGTCTTGGTGATTGTAGTGGCAGGGATACATGACTCCAATTGGGTCAATTTTTTTTAGGAATTTTGTTCTTAAATCAAATTAAAAGAATAAACTTCATGGACACAGCCTATCCTGAAATGGTACCTTAAAGATCTATCTAGAGTTACCTTGTGCCCTGGGTAATGCTGATGCCTAAATCAAGCACCTTCAAGTCCTATGAGCTTACCCAAGTCATTCCAACAACCCAATTCTTTTCTTTATTTGATTATGTGATTTATAATAAAAGTCTCATGCCATCACAGGGACCACCAGTAACAATAGAGGCAAAACAATCTGTGTTATTGACTCAAATACCATAAATACAGGGTAAAGCACTTTTGTTAAAATGAGCACATGTCAAAGGACTGCCAACCCCAAACATAACTTTAGAAACATTAACCTATATAGTTGAGGTATACTGCAAAGAGCCACTGCCCATATACTCTCAACACAAAACAACTGTCGCCCAATTGCTAAAAAATAAAATATCCCAAAAAAAAACTTAGTGGCATTAACTAGACATTTATATTGTTCTACCCTCTGGGGTGAGAGTAAGAAATCAATACAGTGCATAGCAGCATCATTGGCTTCTCTGCTTCTCTCCTGCACTACCTGGAAGCATTTACAATTGGGAGCTGGATTGCCTCTCATTTCACTTGCATACCAATACTGAAGCTGTTGGTCAGCTGAGACCTGAGTTGGTATTATTGACCAGAAATTCTATTAATGGCTTCTTTCAGGGTCCTGCACTTTTTTCATAATGTGGTGGTCAGGCTCCAGGGCCACTATTGAGAATCAAACAGCACCGGGGATTGCCTGATGGATAGAGGTTATGTAAGATCATTTAGAAATCACTGTCATTTTCCCACCAACTACTAGTGCATGGTATTATGGGATGGAGAAATAGATGGCTATTTCTTTTTTCCATTCTGAAATAACTTAAGGTATAAAAATATAGTTTTGGCTATATTTTGAAAATGTTTTGCTGCATACATATTCCTTTAGAAAAAAATAGGTGATGAAGTTTGGTACAGGCAGAGAACTGTCACTTAACCATGAGGATGCAGAAAGAACTAACTGTATTTCACCACATAATTGTCACACTCTGGTGTGTTTTTTTTTAGTTCAAAAGTTGACTTATCACCTTTCAAATGCAACCATTGTATGGTTTAATGCAACAAACATTGCGTTGTTCATCAAACAACTTTAAAGATAAACACAGCAGCAAAGTATTCACCATATGAATGTCCATTTATCTTCTAAGGTACTGCCTGCCACAAGCCTAGAAATCTCAGCACACAAGCATTGTCAGTTAATTTCTGTCAATGTATTTGCACGATTTTTTTCAAAGTGCTACAATACTATTATCACTCAATCCAACGAAGAACCTAAGAGACAAGGGGAGCCAGTATATAGAAAAGCTACTGTAAGTCAGATAATATGATGAGACTGATATCTTTCCCATGTTAGTGAAATTGTCCTGTTTTGTTGAGGGTTTTGTTGTTGTTGTTTTTGGTTTGTTTGTGTTTGTTTTAGGGCCACACCTGTTGGTGTTCAGGGATTACTTTTTATTCTGCATTCAGGAAGCACCCTTGGCCAGGCTCAGGGGGCCATATGGGTGCCAGAGATCAAACCCAGGTTGGCTGCATTCAAGGCAAATGCACTACTGCTGCACTATTGCTCTGGCCCCAAACTGTACCATTTATATTCCAGTGATCCAGTAAACTCTGTTTACTTTACATAATGCCTAAGGTCACATCATGAAAAATGTGAAGCAAATTCTTTTTGAAAATAAGACACAAAATGTAGTCATTTCCAGTAGCCAACATCTATGATATAGCTACTGGATATATGTGGAAACAAAGCCTTTACAGACAACTTACTCCATTTTTATACCCAATGGATCATCATTAATTGATGCCTTCTGAAAATATTATTATTTATCCTTGCAGCTGTTATTCAAGAGTTGGAACCTTCTGCATCAGTGGTGTTAAAAAAGGACAAAACTAAATATCCAAACCAGAGTCAACAGCAATGAAATCATGAGACCCAAATTTTAACAACCAAACTTAAAAGGTGCTTTTTATGATGGCAGGCTCGAGTCAGAGGTGGTGACATGGGATGGACTCTGGAAACATTGATGGAAGGAGGTTGATATTGTGGTGGTGGTGGTGAGATTGGTACTGAAACATTGTATGTCTAAAACCCAACTATGAGTAAATTTGTAAATCACAATGGTTTAAATAAAAAAATTTAAAAAGATGAAATCTTCTGCCTGACTTTCAAAGCTTTAAAAATACAAGAATTTCAAATGAAGTAGATGTATCTGAGTAAGATACTGTGGCAATGCAATGAAATAAACACATTTTATATGAGTGGTGCTGAGAATGGCTCATCAGATAACAAAACGAATGACAGTGGTGGAAAATCTTCAAATACAAAAGGTTATATTTTATTAGTGCATACTTAGTAACATTGTGGTAAATTTTCTCAAGTGTAATATTTAGACTATAATGTACAAATCAATAACAACTCATGTGTTTGCTTTTTCTTTCAGAAAAGAGAAATATTGGCTAAATGGTCACAAAGGAATGAAATGCATAAATTTGGACCATTTAGTTCTAATGTATGTTCAGCAGTATTCTGTGTATCACAATACTACACTAAAAACAGTTTAGTAATAAATGATTCTGAAGCAACGCTGATGCAGTTTAAAAAAAAAAAGCAGTAGTCCACAAAATGCCTACACCCTATGTTCTAAAATATTGGCAATGAAAGATGGTATAGAAACATCTGGATTTAAAATGAAAATATGTTGAAAATACACAAATCATATGAAATATCCATATGTTCATATCTTATACATAATAACATTAGAAAGTATTTGAAAATACCTCATGCTTAACATCATGTTACTCACTCCTAATTTGAGTCCACAATCCAAACTGTGATAACCATGGCATACAGAAGTATTACAAAAGTTCATTAAAAGAAGGATTCTATGCTGTCACAATAATCATCCAGTGACTACTGAGCTCTATGACAGAGATTGAGTCTGGGGTAAAAGATATGACTGAACCAGGCTGGTGGTAAAATCCATACTTTCACTTCACAAAAATAATCTGAGAAATGAGACCATTTCTTACTCACCTGGAAACTGATGTTATCTTTACTTCAGTAGAGGTCCTAATAACCAGCTCAACTGATCTTGGCCATTGGGGCAGGCTTGAAGAGCCTGGGAGAAAATGCTAATGCCCCTGGAGTAGTTGTCTATCTAGGACAACAAATCTGTGAGATATACACCATATCCCAGAACCTTGTAAATCTAAGACTCCCCTTCCTATTCCAGTTCCAGCTCTTTTCTCTCCCACCCACGGTACAAGCCATCATCTCTGAATGAAACATTTGCCCTTTAAACCTCAGTATTAGGTAAGATTCTGAACTAATCAAACCAAAATGCCCCATTTGTAATCCTGGAAGACAATAAAATGGGGGAAGGGAAACTTAAAGAAAAAGCAGCTTGGGATAGTTCATCTGTGTATTAAAATAATAACTGTTCCACATGATAATGATCAGTTTTTAGAAATGAACATATTTGAATGAAGGTTCACAAAATCCCATTGTATATAAATTGTACACATTATACACAGTGTATAATATATGTAACTGTAATTAACATGTACTGTTAGGTATATATGATAATTTATTTATAGATATATACTATAGGTATAATACAAAGTCCCATTAGGAACAAGGTGGGATGCCATGCATTTCCTTAACTGCTATGAACCTTAAATTATCTGTAAAATTAAAGTTAATTTTTAAATGAGTTGAAAATATATTAAGTGTTCTTACCAATCATAAAACATTGCTTGGAAAGTAGCAAAGGTTAAGTAAATATCAATTCTTTTATATCTAGGAAATTTTCCTCTTAAAAGTCAGTATTAGACACCAGAGCAATAGCACAGTGGGTTGGGTGTTTGCCTTGTACATGGTCAATCCCAGGTTTGATCCCCAGCATCTCATATGGTCCCCTGAGCCCTGCCAGGAATAATTCCTGAGTTCAGAATTAGAAGTAAATTCAGAGCATAACTGGGTATGGCCAAAAACAAAACAGAACAAAACAAAAAGTCAGTATCAGTATTTTAATGTATCCTTTTAGACTATTAAATTGCTTACAGTTGAAAAATAAGTTCAACTGTCCCACGCAATAAAACATAATAAAAAGCAACATTGTGGGTCAATTAAATATGTGACTAAATTTTCAATGAAGGATGAGATTGGGCCAAGTTAGGCCAGGAGCAGGCCTTGGTGTCTGACAGTTTCCTGGTTCTGCCATCTCAAATTGGTTCTACTCATGGCAGATTCGCTCTTATAAACTCTGCATTGACGATGTGCTTATTCACGCCTAGGGTCAATAGGGTCTCTTTCACATAAGGCCAATTCTTCCATTTTAGCATGATTGGACCAATGTAGTCTATTCATTCACTCCAGAACCAATCAGTGATAGAGGGAGTTAATAATGCTGACTGGCTTATCACAGAACCATCTGTCACTGAGCTTACTAGGCTGAAGTTACCAAAAGGGTTACACTCTGGTGGAGGGTGTTGTGATTAAACATAGTATGCATGAAACCCTATCATTAACATATATGTAAATCACAGTGCCTGTAATTAAAAAAATTAAAGAACCATCTGTCATCACAGAACAACTATGTCATACTTGGGGTGGACATGAAAACAAAAATTAGGGTGTAACTTGCAAGAGAAAAAGGATAAGTGATCAAAAACACAAGGAAGGACAGACCACAGCTACTTTTGTGTCTAATATCTCTCTTCTCCAGCTCCTTGTTTTAGAAAATGTGAGTCTTTATCAGCCAATTTCCATGATTTGCCTTGTTTTTAATACATCCTGTGGTTTCAGGGTTTACTCTTGGCTCTGTGCTCAAGAGACTATATGGGGAACTGAGATTCGAAACTGAGTTGAAAATCAGCAATGCAAATACCCCAGACCCCTTTATGAGTTTTTTTTTAAATAAATTAACCTTCTGATAAATTAACCTTTTCTACCTATTCACTTTTTTTTAGATCTATCTATAATGTCTTTATCTTATCCAGATTGATGTAATGGCTTAAGTATAAACTGATGTTTTAACAAAAGGAAAAAGTAAAGACTAAGGTCTTGGAAGTAACAAGTGAAGGAAACACCTCTTTTCTAGAGGTGAAGAATAGAAGAGGTTGAGATCATTAAGACTTAGACACAAAAAGGGAGCCCTACGCAGCTAAAATTCAAATCCCTAGAGTAAAGTCTGTCCAACATGGGATGTTATATCCAAGCAGAAGCCACCAGGTTTGCATTGCAAGTATTACAACTATTCATTGCCTGAGCTGTTGTAATGAAGTGATGTTGAGAAGACACTATCAAAATAGGAAGTAATTAAGAATTAGGAGCAGTCAGGAAGTGAGCTCAAATGATGGTCATATGAGAGATTAGAAGGAACAAACACATTTTCATTCCAGTTTTGCTGTCTACGTTGAGCATCTCATATTGAGATTTCCAGCCCAAGTATAAGCAAACAAGGTATACTGGATAAACCTGGAGTTGAGAAACAAGATATTATTCACAGATCCTAGATGAATCCTTCTTTTCACTCTTCATCTCCCTATTTACCTTCCATCTCCAGCACACCAAGTAACATCCAAATGTATTTTGGCTGAATGATAAGACTACGCATGATTCAGGAAGGAATGAGAAAATTTTTAGTAGGAAACAGTATGAGACAGGGAGGAAATCTGGATCATAGTAACCTGTCTGGAAATGAATGATGGTATACTCAACAGCCAGAATCCAACTTTGCAGTGAGTAAAAACAGATTTGGCAAAATGATCTTTGATGTGAAATTAGTCCTAACAATTCAATAATTGATTTTGTAGGATTCTTTTGGTTTTGATTTTTAAAAATATTTTATAATTGCATGAGAGCTATAATACTAGATGGCTAATAATTATCTATACATTCTTGTTTTAGTTTTCTTTAGAGGCCATGCCCAGCTGTGCTCAGGGATTACTTCTGGCTTTGTGCTCAGGAATTACTCCTGGCAATGTTCAGGGGATCATATGGGATGCTGGGGATCAAACCCAAGTCAGCCAAATGCAAGGCAAATGCCTTCCCCACAATTCTATCACCCCAGCCCTATATCTGTACATTCTTAAATAACAGTTAGATTATAATGAAAATAAGTCTACACTGGGGTCCTCTAATCTTGTCTTCAAACCACTATTTTCCCTTAAACACACCTCACTTGCTTGTCTCAGTGTGTCTTTGCTTTCTTATCTTTCACTCTGGAGAAGCCTGTGTTTTCTAAAACAGGAATTTCTCCCTCTCTATCTCTCACATCTTTCTAAATAAGTTTCAATAAAATGTTCTTGCTTCAAAAACAAATAAATAAAAAGATCCACAAATAACTCAAAGTGATGAAAGGAAAGATATCACCTAGTGGTAAGTCTGGAACTCAGGATCTGCCAGGGAGACGGGCAGTAAAGTAAATACAAGGAATTTTACTCCAGCATGCTGGGGTCTAACATCTCCTAAGAAATGAGTACCCTGAGAATGGTTCACATGGCGAATTTAAAGGATACCTAAGGCTCAATCTAGGAGATTCCTGCCTCTGTGTAGTTATCTTTAAAATTATTGGTTCTTAGTACAAGGTTGGGCTAGGATTGCTTGTAGTTCAAATGTAGAATCAGACAGACAGCTGGGTAGGCTGCACACTCCCAGATCCAGGTTGTGGTGTTATCTGGCTACCGTCCACTGCTGCAGATTCAGGGTGTTGTTGTCATCTGACTGTCAGCTGCTGTTTAGACTTATATGGATGTATTTCCTGACATTTATCCCTACAGTCTAGTTCCAGGAACTATCTGTTCTGCTGGGCCCAGTCTTTATATCTAAAACTGCAGCCTGTCATGGCTGGACTTGGGCTCAAAACAAAGCCATATTTACAGACGTTAACTTCCTTAAGCAAGCAGAGTACAGAAGCCAAAGAAATGTTATTTCTAAGCAAAATCACAACATATTCTAACAACATTATTTTGGTTACAGTTAATTCTAAATCTTAGATCCTAACACAATTAGACGACTAGAATGCTTAATTGTTGGGACCTGAATTCTGAACAAGGAGGGAGCCATTTTGTAAAAGCCACATGGCAGACTTCTTAGGTTTTGAGCAGGGAGAGATACCATTTTGTAAGGACCACATGGTGTGAGCCACATGCTAGGGCTTCACAAGCCTATTTCAATAGACCCTGCCCCAAGCTACCTGGCCATACCAATCATTTTAAGGATCATCAGGAAGCTGGAACTTTCCTAATCCCTTCCCTATATAATCTTCCTCATGACCTTGGGCGGGGCTCATCTCCTTGGGGGGATGGCCCTGGCTGACCAGGCTGGTGGGGGGTGGGGGGGGTGTCTTATTGGCAGATGGATTAAAGTATTAAACTTTATTCCAGTTTTGTGGTCTAGAACCCTACAATTGCTCTGTTCCTAGTGTTCCCTAATTCACAAGATCAGAAAATGATAGAACCTTTTAAGCGATTAAGTGTTGGACTTGCCTAAGAATATAGTATGTACCAGGGCAAAACAAGATGACTAACTCAGATACCACAAAGTAGAGGGAATGATGGGAGCAACTATAAAGCCTCAGAGAAAGGGAATCCATAGTTTTTATCATCATTCTCATTTTTCCTTTAAATGAAGAATGCCTTCCTTCAGAAGCCTTGGTGAAACACAGAGATCAGGAGGAAATTTTAAGAGGCCAGTTTTCCTACATGCTTATCTGGAACATCAATTCTATTCCTGTTTTGTAAACAATAAGGAGAGATAAAGGTTAAAGTAATCTGCCTGGGTACAGAAATCTGACTCAAATGCCTCATTTACATATCTTTCTGCCTGGAAGGGAGAGAGCAGGCCACACCTCTGAGATGCCAAATTGATACTGGAGGCCTTCACAAACCCAGCTCTGCTAGGAGATACAACACACTTAGTTTATCCTGGGCTGCCATTAGAGCTTCATGGGAAAGGCCAAACAACTCCTGGCCTGAAAATTATATTTCATTTTATTATTTTTTTAAAAGGTGTGTATAGAAAACTGTGGAAGAATGCAAGAGAGAAGAAACCAGAAAAAGGGGGGGGGGCACAGACAAGAAAGGTAAATAGATAAAAAATAAATAGGCTTGGTGCGTGCTTTTTTACATTTTTGCTCTGGTTCATTGATTTGGATTTTCCCCCTTCCTCCCACCTTGAAACTAATCAATTTTTTGGTAGGTGGGTAAAATGCAATAATTCCAAGAAAAGTCTTCAAATGGGTTGTCATTAATTTGCCTTTAGCTGGTTCTTGTTCAGTGGAAGGGAGATGTGTTTAGCTTTCTCCAACACTATTGGAAGTATATACTCTGGGGATTTTCTGGGACTGATTGGCACAGGGCAGGGAATGCAGAGTGGAGAGGGGGAGAGGAGAGCTGGTACCGACTAATGAAGGCGCTGTGTTTGCTCATCTTTACAGAGTTACTTATTACCACTAATTGGGAGGGACAGTTCAAATAAGCACAGAGAAGCAGTTATCACAGGAGCGTGATATGGTTTTAAAGAGGCCTCCAGGACTCCCTGAACTACTGCCATAGACTGGCTAGATGCCTGGGCTTCGAAACTTGAACAGAGGCAAGTCTTTGTCAGGGTCTTCCATAGAAGTCAGCCGTCTTAAGAAAGCGGTTTTGGCAAGTTTTTGCAGAGAGCCACAGACAGACTTGCAGCTGCCTGGGACACTTAGAAAGTCAACAGCTGACGGAAGGGGAGGACTCCTACTTTGGCTGGAAATGGATTTAAAAATGTGATTGGAATTAATTTGAGAAACATAGTTAGAGGTTGTTTCCTTTAAAGGACTCATTTGGTTTTAAAGAACAGTTATTTCTGTGAGTGTTAAAATATTAATAATCTAACATCTCTTAAGGCTCTGCCGCTTTATCTTTTGGATATTTTCTTTGTAGAAGACATTCATATCCTCTCCAGTCCATCAAATAGGTATGAATGAAAGCACCACACCATTCCCAATATAACAACCAATATTTGCAAGTTTTTTTACTTGCTTTTGTGCCAATCAATCATTTATTAGTAGATGCTTTAAAAAAATAAACCCTGCATTTTCCTGCTATCTACAAAGAAGGTGCCATGACTACACTGTCCCCAATTCTAGGCATTGGGGTCATGGCCATCAAAGAAGCAAGGTTTCTGCAGTCTTGAGTTTCTCTGAAAGAAACTCAGAGAATATGGAAGAAATAAACCTGGTCATTTGTTGTGAGAAAGAGGATGCTTTTGCACAAGGAGTTCACTTGGCTTTTCACACTTCTATGCTTACTCTTCTGGAAAACAAGATAAAACACTGCTGACAATAGGCACTCCAAGGAGCAGACATTTGAGTGGTTTCTAAGAAAAGGATGAGTTCAGTTGGCTGGGTTAGATACAGGAGATACAAAGCCTTCTGATTCTAATTACAATACTATTCTGAGAAAGCATGGCTAAATGACTTTGCTAGTACAATGTTGTCAACTGAGAAAATTTATCATAAACCAAGGTTTAGGTTAAAAAACATCTACTAGGACTGGCTTGGTCTGATTATGATATAAAATATCATTATCATACATATATACATACAAAAACAAATGAAAATTTGTAGATGGCAGTAATTAGGAGAAAAATTTGTTACTCATTTTTTCCTGAACCCTAAGAACAGTATTGTCTATGATATATAGATGGTACAGTTCTATATAGAATACAGCAATACAAGTTGAAAGTATTTTTAAGAAGGTGACAAACCTTCTGTAGAGACAAGAACAAAAAAAGGAAATGTTTGCTTGTGAGATTTACATAAAGACATTCCTACAAACTGTTGTATTTGCTTTGAAATTAGAATAATGAGAAGTTATAGCAAACTAATATATATATAGTCAAATGCTTTACTAGAGAATGTTAGCCCTGGTACTTCACAAGACATTAGTATGGGCTTTCTCAGCATAAAGCAATATAGTTAATTATTTGCTGGGTGATATATTCCATTTTAGATTTCCTGTGATATATTAAGAATAAATTGGTTGTTCATTGATACCTTCCAAGAGAACCCAAAGAAGAGAAAACAATGTTCCCTTCACTTCTGCATGAATGCATTCAGTTCTTTTCTTCACATCTGGAAGTCATTTATTTTGCTCTGAGACATCTGCAGGGGTTGTTGACATATGGCAGAGTCAGGGGAACTGGCAAGCATGGCGGGACCTTAGATTATTATCACTCTTGGTGAGGCCTGTCTTTGCTGGACAAAAGATGAGAACCCACTTCCCCAGTGGGTGATGAGTACAGGTTGATCAATTAAAAGGTCAATTTGCTGAGTGGTTGAGGGAGAAAGTGGGGAATTATATGGCTAAAATAAATACTTCATTTTGAAACATAAAAGAAAAAATTTCAGGTTGACCTCTCTGTGGTATTCTTTTTTTAATCAGCTTACACACAAAATGTTTTTTTTGGCAGATTTATCTGTATATATCTGAAAAGTTATGTGACATTAAAGGAATTGTTCTAAAATGACTCCACATGATGCCTGCTTTGCTCTTTTCTCTATTTTCTTTGGCCAGAAATAGACCTTGGACTCCACCAGAAACAAACTTTTGGAAGACAAATCAGGGACTGAATGAATCTGCTGGCAAAGCTGTATAGAGATTTTACTGACAGCACATGCAAATGATCCAACCCTTCTATCACAGGATAAACTGTAAGGCTGAGGCATGTTGAGCATGAGCACTGATGCTTCAAAAATGAAATTAAGGGGCCTGAGCAGTGACATAAGATGCCTTACTAGTCATCTGCCTTGTCCTAGGATGAACCACAGTTTAATCCCCCAGCGTCCCATATGGTCCCTCAAGCAAGGAGCGATTTCTGAGTGCATAGCCAGGGGTAACCCCAGAGCCTTATGGGGTGTGACCCAAAAACAAAGAATAAGGAGAAGAAGAAAAAGAAGAAGAAGAAGAAGAAGAAGAAGAAGAAGAAGAAGAAGAAGAAGAAGAAGAAGAAGAAGAAGAAGAAGAAGAAGAAGAAGAAGAAGAAGAAGAAATAATTAAGGATGTAGAAAACTCCTAGTGACTATTGACCTCACAATACTATCCACTTCCTGAGATGCCCAAAATGTCAGAGACATAGCATAGAGGTAGGGCATTTGCCTTGCATGCAAAAGGACAGTGGTTCGAATCCCGACATCCCATATGGTCCCCTGAGCTTGCCAGGAGAGCTTTCTGAGTGTAGAGCAAGGAGTAACCCCCGAGCGCTGCTGGGTGTGACACCCCCCAAAAAAAAGCCATTCAAGAAGTAGCAAGCAATGCCTTTCTTTAGCAGCTTTATCTGACATTCTATACTCCCATATGAGACCATTTTTGGAGATTCTAAAAGAATTTTGTGCTTGAATCATAACCACAGGATCCAGAAGAACTGAAAGTAGGATGCCATAAAGAGTTGGAGAGTATGAAAGGAATGCCAGAAATAATTTATTATGTAATTTTATTTTTATTTTTGGAGAGGCCACACACAGTGACACTGAGCTATGCACTCAGAAATCTCTCCTAGCTCGGGGACCATAGGTATGCCGGGAATCGAACCAAGGTTCATCCTGGATCACCATGTGCAAGGCAAACGCTCTATCGCTGTGCTATCTCTCCAGCCCCTATTCCTGGTATGTAATTTTAATAAGACCTTTCTCTGATGATAATCAAAAATGTGGTTGACCACACCAGGCTGGCTTTCAAGGCCAGGTCTGGCATCTAAGCTCTGGGGGAATGAGGAGGAGGCAAACATGCTTTTTCATACTGGAGAGGGAGGCTGCAGCTGGACCCAGAAGATCCCACATGCCAGGATTCCTGCTCCTCTCCTATGGGTATGGCTGGGAATCTGGGCAGACAGCTGGCCAATGGCCTCCTGGGCTGACCACTTAGTCCAGGAGACTGAGATCCCCCCATGCCAGACTGGCCTTCAGGGCCAGGTCTGGCAACTGGGCTCTGGGGGGAGAGGGGAGAAGGGAAACTCCTCCCATATTCATACTGGACCCCCTGCAGCGGTGTCTTTTCTTACTAAGACTCATTTTCATATGTTCTTTAGTCTAGACAGTTCCTAGGAAAGGAAACCGAAGATTTGGATGGTAACACTCAAATAGATCTTTAAAGTCAGTATTTATATATTTATATATAAAATTTATATATATAAATATATATATTGTATATATTTATATTTATATTGTATATAGCTCCTGTCATGTATTGCCTCTCCCCTACCCCTGTGTCTCTTCTATCCCCTCATCTCCTGATCTGCTATCTTCCCCTAATTTAACCCTCTTTACCCTCAGTTCCTAACTTGGTAGGCACCAAGATTAACCTCCTGCCCCAACAGACCACCTTCCAGCTCCTCAGTGAAAGACACCCTCTGGGTCCCCGTTCTCATGCCTTGGCAAAGAACTACAACCAGCAAGCCTGCTGACTCATGCTTGATGACCCCTCTTTCCCCCACCAAATCGTGGACTGTTGCACGATACAGGAATCAACCTCAGCAAAACCCCCAGCTCAAAGACACTATATGGTCTCATAACGCAGCAAAGCATCTCTCAAACTCAATTTCAAGGCCTGTGAATGGAAAAGTACCTTGGCTTTTACTCCCCACAAGAATATATCAAAAGACCTAATTGGGAGTGTTATATTGCCTACGGAAGCTCAATACCTGTATAACAATACATCTTAAGATGTGTATTCCTAAATATACAGGTAGCCTCCTCCACCACTTGTTTTATTCGAATACCTTTTCTTTTTAACTCAGTTTTATTTATTTGTTCTATTTTAATATATACATTTTTTTTCTCTATCCTTACCATTTTTGGTGCTGCTTGGTACAAAAAGCTTTGACTGGGATAAAAGCTCAGAACAAAACCAGATGACAGAGACTGTGTGTGCAGCCTGTTATTCTTACCCAGAATAGCACCAGCAACACAATATGACACCATACGTTTTTGTATGGGCACAGTAAAAAAGGGGAAAACCATAGACACAAAGACAAGATCTTATCTTCTAGGAATAAGAACTCACTTTTTATAGCAGAAGGGTGCCTCCCATCCTGAACATGTGTCATGTGGATACAACGCAGTCCCCAGGAGATTGGACAGTGTTAGTCCAATCCCAAACCCAGATCCCCGTCGTAGAAATGATACAGCTCCAGGCAACACCACCAGGAACTAAGCTCCATTGGGAGATTTATAACACTACTCTGGCACCAACTTGTGCCAGTTTTGATATGACAATGAGCAAAGGAAAACTTGACCTAAGACTAGGCTGTCCTATCACATCACCTAACACTTATTGGAAATCAGAAGAGATATCATCCTTTGAACTGTGAAAAATAAAGAGCACCAACAACAGAAAACTGACTTTGACAACCATGACTGAACAGAACCTATCTTGGGACTAATAAGGAAAACCCTACCCTAGGCTGTAGCCCAGGACACATAAACAACAACAACAACAACAACAACAACAACAACAATAAGATGTCTTATTGCAGAGGTCCAATTTGGACAACAGAGACTGAGCAGAACCTTTGGATCCATAACATCCTAGGCTTTGGCTTAGGGACTGAATGAAAACAGGGAGCAAGTGTTACAGAAGACTGAACACAACAACAACGATGGATAGAAACCTAGACTCTATCCTATACCCTGACCTATAACCAGCACAAATACCAAGATCGCTAGCTACAGTGGCTTGATTTTCTCACACACAACCGAGACGAAACTTTCCTGGCATCACAAAAAAGCCTTTGGGATGGGGTAATGAGTATATATGAAGCCAGGGGTTGATTCCATGATGGTATGCTTCAAGGATGGAGAAACCCTGAGTCTCTTAGGCCACGGGAATTCCCTTTCTTCCCCAATGCTTACTGTGCCTATGCAAAAAAAAAAAAAAAAAAAAAGTGGGGGGAACACCAAACCCTGCCACTCCAGCACCCATACTTTTTCTTGTTTTGTTTTGATTTGTTAGTTTTTTACTTTTTTCCATCTCTTTTTTCTTCCACTTTTCTCTTTCTTTTTCACTCTTGTGGTTATTATTTAGAGATTTACTTTTATTTGCCCGGTCCATTTTTTTCCTTCCATTTTTCTTTCTTTTTTTTCTCTCTTCTTTCTCTTTTCTTTCTTTCTTTCTTTCTTTCTTTCTTTCTTTCTTTCTTTCTTTCTTTCTTTCTTTCTTTCTCTCTTTCTTTCTCTTTCTCTCTATCTCTATTTCTCTCTTTATATCTTTCTTACTTTCTTTATTTCTTTCTTTCTTCTTTTTTCATTCTTTTCTTTCTTTCTTTCTTTTTTCTTCTTCCTTCCGTCCTTTCTCTTTCTTTCTCTCGTTCTCTTTCTTTCTTTCTTTCTTTCTTTCTTTCTCTCTCTCTCTCTTTCTTTCCTTCCTTCCTTCCTTCCTTCCTTCCTTCCTTCCTTCCTTCCTTCCTTCCTTCCTTCCTTCCTTCCTTCCTTCCTTCCTTCCTTCCTTCCTTCCTTCCTTCCTTCCTTCTTTCCTTCCTTCCTTCCTTTCTTCCTTTCTTTCTTTCTTTTTTTGGTAGTTGTCACCAAATTTTTTTTCTTCCCTTTTTCTTATCCTTTTTATCCCCAATGACGGTGGAATGGATGCTCAATCTACTACAAGATGTAATGTGGAGACCAGTTGCATTAGCATTCTGGGGTTAAAGGAGGGAGATATGGGCTGCATACTGGGAACAGGGGTGGAGGAAGAACATTCCCACTGGTGATGGGAGTTCATTGTCATTCATTGTCAGTATGTACCATAAATGATGCAGTGAAAGATTTGTAATGCACAATAAAAATTTTTAAAAAATGTGGTTGAAGGGTTAAAGCGTAAAAATAGGAGTAGAATATGGAGCTAACTCTCAGTAAAGCTGAATTCTTTCTGGCACTTACAGAATATATTTGAGAAAGTAGGATAAGGAGAAACACCTGTTGAAATAAGCAGTGGGAATACAATGATGGGATTGGGATAAGGAATATACAAATTCGATATGATTCCTTTAAAAATACTGAGGAGTGGCCAGAGAGATAGCACAGTGGCAAGGCTTTTGTCTTGCATGCAGAAGGATGTTGGTTCAAATCCCAGCATCCCATATGATCCCCCGAGCCTGCCGGGGGTGATTTCTAAGCATAGAGCCAGGAATAACACCTGAGCATTGCCGGGTGTGACCCAAAAACAAACAAACAAACAAACAAACAAATACAAATACTGAGGAGACTTTTTAAGGTATAGACAAAATGCTGCTAAAGTTTATGTGAAGTAATAAAAACTCCTAATAGCCAAAGCTATTAAATGATAAAATATTTTCTTTCCCCAAATGTAAGTTATATTCTAAAGCCATAGTAATCAAGACACTGAGGTAGTATAGTAGAATAAAGACTCTCAGATTAATGGAATGAATTGAGAACCCAGATATAGACCCTCAAATATATGGTCATCTAATCTTTGACAAAGAAGCTAAGAGTATAGCATAGACCAAGGAAAGCCTCTTCAGCAAAAGGTGTTGGGTCAGTCAAATGTTAAAAAATAATTTATCAGGGCCTGGAGAGATAGCACAGCGGTGTTTGCCTTGCAAGCAGCCGATCCAGAACCTAAGGTGGTTGGTTCAAATCCCGGTGTCCCATATGGTCCCCCATGCCTGCCAGGAGCTATTTCTGAGCAGACAGCCAGGAGTAACCCCTGAGCACTGCCGGGTGTGACCCAAAAACCAAAAAAAAAAAAAAAAAATTGATCAGGTCAGAGAGATAACACAGAGGTAGGGCACTTGCTTTTCATGCAGAAGGATGGTGGTTCAAATCCAGGCATCCCATAAGGTCCTCTGAGCCTGCCAGAAGTGATTTCTGAGTGTAGAGCCAGAAACCCCTGAGCGCTGCTGGGTATGACCCCCCCAAAATTTTTTTTGATCTAGGCATAGGCAGAACTCTTCATTACATTGAATTTAGAGGTAACTTTAATGATTCAATGTCATTGGTCAAGCTAACAAAAGCAAACAAAAATAAACAAGTGTGACATCATCTAAGTAATGTTTTTCCTCTGCACTGCAAAAGAAATAAGGACCAAAATAAAGAGGCACCCCACAGACTTGGCGAGAATACTTACTCACCACTCATCTACCAAAAGATTAATATCCAAGATATATAAAAAGCACTTGGGTTGTGGGGAGAGGAGTTTTGAGCCACACCTGGTGGCACTCAGGGGTTACTCCTAGCTCTGTGCTCAGAAATCACTTTTGACAGACTAGGGGGACCATAAGAGATCCTGGAAATCAAACCCTGGTTGATCGCATGCAAGACAAATGTCCTCCCCACTGTTCTATCTCTCCAGCCCAAAAGCAAGGTTTTATTTTTTCTTTTTTTTTCTTTCTTTTTTGTTTTGTTTCTTTGTTTATTTGACCACACCCAGTAATGCTCAGTGGTTACCCTTGGTCCTGTATTCAGGTATTATTCCTATTTGTGCTCGGGATACTATATAGAATACTGGGAAACAAACCCAATGGCTGTATGCAAGATAAGAGCTGTACTATCTTTTTGGTTCCTCCAAGATACTTGTAAGTGGGGGCAGAATGATAGCACAGAGAACTGGGCATTTGCCTTACACACAGCCAACCTGGACTTAATTCCTGGCTTCCCATGAGCCTGACTAGAGTAATATTTAAGTGCATCATCAGGAGTCACCCCTAAGTGCTACCGGTTGTGGCCCAAAAACTAAAAGCAAACAAACAAAACCGAAAACACTTATAAATCTGAAAAAAAAAATTATCAATTCAATCAAAGACTGATTTGATTTTTTGCAGAGATGAATGGAAACTTCCTAAAAGAAGACATACAGGTGGCCAATAAGTATATGGAAAAATACTCTGCATCATTATCAACAGAAAAATGAGAAATCAAAACAACAATGAGACATTACCTAACACAAGTGAGATTGGCACAATTGAGATGAGAGGAAAAAAAATATGGAATATCTACTCAATAAAATAAAATTCGGCTATAATAGACAAAATCATGTGACTTGTCTCCACATGGATAGAAATGGAGATTATCAGGCTAAGCAAAATCAGCCAGAAGAAATGAAGGACCTGTACAAAATGGTCTCTCCAAAATGTAAAAAAGAAGCGTAGTATGAGAATAACAAATGGCAAAGGCAACAGAACTATAATACTGGTCCTTAGAAGTAAGCTCCCTGCTAAGCTTACTCTTGCAGTGAGACAAGGGAAAGTCAGTATGATCAAATATGATGGGGACCAAAGAAATCCTTAGAGTAACACAGAAAAGGGTAGGGCCTAAGAACCAGTCTTATGGAGCATGCCTTGATCTCAAGCACATGTGATGAAATAATAAATATTTTTATCTAAATGTCAGGGTTTCTTCCAGCCCCTATGGATGAATCATATCCTTTTAAATAACGAACCTAATTGTATTGCTTTCTGTATAACAGTACAGAAGGGAAGCAATTGTCATGAACAACAATCAAAGAATCAGAAGCATCACTTACGAAGTTTTCCTGCCCTGGAGTTAAAAATATAAATTTCTGTGAAATTCAAAATATAATCCATGGAAAAAATAGAGAATTAGCTTAAGAAACCAAAAGAGACCTCTAGAATATGGTTATCATCTATAAAACATTCAGAAGAGTTAAAGGGAAATCAATTTTCCAATTATTTGACAAATACTTATTGGTTATGGGGATAAGCCACTTGCTATTCTCAGAACTTGGAATATATCTATGAAACAAAACAAAAAAATCAAAAAAAAAACCCTCTCTCATAGAGCTTTCATCCCAACAAGGAAGATATACAAAAGTAAAAAAGTTTCACAGATCAAACAATAACAAAAATAGAAATATAAGGAGTGGATATTTAAAGTGGGTTCAGAGAGTTATAATTCAAAATGGGTAATGGTGAAACTCTTGAAACCAAAGTGAGTCAAAACATGAAAGTGATGAGACAATGGGGTAGGTAGAGAGTGAGACCCTCACGACCCATCATGCTGTACAGAAAAAAATTATTTCCTGTTGACAATCCTTCAATGACATATTTTGGAATGAAACTTGTTATATCCAAATTTTCTTCAGTCCTTCGTGACACATTCTGCAAAACTGATCACTTTCAAACAATTCAGAACACACCTAGAGTAAGCTGACAAAAGTCTTACAAAGTATTGATGATAAAAGCTAAATAAGGGGCCAGAGAAATAGCATGGAGGTAAGGCATTTGCCTTGTATACAGAAGATCTGTGGTTCGAATCCTGGCATTCCCCATATGGTTCCCTGAGCCTACCAGGAGCAATTTCTGAGCATAGAGCCAGGAGTAACACCTGAACACTGCTGGGTGTGACCCAAAAACAAAAACAAAACTAAAATAAAAATAATAAAGCTAAATAAAACAGAAACATATGACCAACTTGTCTGCTGAACTAGGATACAGAGTCAAAGTAGAGTCCATCAGGGCTGAAGTGATACCACAGCAGGTAGGACAAACCTTGAATACGGCCAACCCAACTTTTATCCCCAGCATCCCTATGAAATTCCTATGGTTTCCCCAAGCCTGCAGAGAGTAATTTCTGAGTGCAAAGACATGAATAAGCCCTGAGTGTCACCAGATGTGCCCCACACCCTAAAAAAGTTGAGTCCACCTGCTTTAGAATATCTAAAACAGCTCTCCAAATATAGGCCAAAGTGCTAATACAAAGAAAAGGAATTTTCCTTGCACCTAGTCAACCCAAAGTTAATTCTCATCATAAACACTAAACATCATCGTGTGTAAGCAAAAAAGAAAAAAAAGAAGAAGAAGAAGAAGAAGAAGAAGAAGAAGAAGAAGAAGAAGAAGAAGAAGAAGAAGAATCCAAATGATCTTTTAGATATAGATATAGAGCTGTTTGTTTTGTTTCTTGTTGGTTATCTTATATTTTATAGTTGATATTTTATTGTCTATGAGGCTCAGCCTACAGGTTCTAATATAATGATATATTTTTCTCTTTCTGCTCTTATTTCATTTGACCACTGGATCATCATACCTTCTAATAATTATACATGTCACCAATATTTTTACTTGGCTCAGATTTTATCAGTTGTTCTACTCATGAAGTCACAAATTCACTAGAAATAAGATGACAAAGCTAAATCCAAAACGGATTAAAGTAACTAATATTTACCTTATATTCCAATTTTTCTTAACTTAGGTCCAGAGAGATAGCATAGCATATAAGTCATTTGTCTTGTATGCAGCTGACCTAGATTCAATCTCTAGCATCCCATATGGTCCCCTGAGCCCTGTAAGAGTGATTCCTAAGTGCACCGCTAGAATTATGCCCTGGGCACTGCCAGGTGTGGTCACAAAACCAAAGAAACATTTTTTTTCTAAACATTTTTTTTTCCTGAACTTGACTTGATTTTAAGATTTTGCTACCAAGAGCATTTCCATTACTTCTCTCAGTTTCTCATGCATAAGCAGTCTGTAAAAAATTTTTCTGACCATATGTAATCAGGAATCTTCTTTTCTTCCTTAGAGTGTGTGACCATAAAAGAAGCATGAAAGTGGTGTGTGTGGTACATCACAGGAGGGTTGATGTCCACTGGCACTCATGTCATTTCATTTTAAAATTTGTCCTTATTATGTGGCCTCAAAAATATTTCAGTCTTTCTATTTTTCTTATTAGAAAATGCAGCAAAAGTTAAATCTTCCAGAGACTGAGTTTTGGTTTCTAGAAACTTAATCTAATTTTCCACTAGCCCTGTTTTTCGCTCCTATATCTTTCCTTTCACCATTTTGCAACACGAAGAACAAAGTAAACAGACAAATCAGGATCCAATATTTCTGTAATGCCTTCTAATATCAGGGAATAAAAATAATTTGAGCCTATATAAAAGAGAATAAATTTTGTCAAAGTTTATATAAATTAAAAGCCTTCTTCCTATTATAAGTGCAACTATCCACACACAGTTTGACTCATCAAAATAGCCTGCCTAAGGAAGTAGGGTGTTTGCCTTGCATGTAGCCAACCTGGGTTCAATTCCCGGCATCCCATATGGCCCCCCAAGCCTGCCATGGGCGATTTTTGAGTGCAGAGCCAGGAGTAACCCCTGAGCACCACCGGGTGTGCCCAAAACTAAAAAAAAAAAAAAAAACAAAAACCCAGAAAGCAAAAATCCAAAAACAAAATAGCCTACCTACAAAACAAGTATGGTCACACTTCATTTCCATTCAAAGAAACCTTATTTTATATGCTGTACTGTGTGATCCACATAACCTTAGAGAATTCCAGATAAGCCTCCATTTTCATCCACTTATTGTCAGTGAAGTTCTTTTTTTTTTTTTTTTTTTGATTCATCGTGGTTTTTTTAAATAAGACCTTTATTTAAACACCGTGATTACGAACATGATTGTAGTTGGGTTTCACTCATAAAAAGAACACCCCCCTTCACCAGTGCAACATTCCCACCACCAATGAAGTTCTTATATCCTACATCAACAGGTTTGGTTGTACTATAAAATCCAACTATCAATATGGAGGGAAAAAAAACATGATATAATATTAAGAAGAAGAGTAAGAAATAGTAGCTAGAGTATTGAGAACCCCACCACATATGCAAGCTATAGCTGAGAGTGCTAACAATTCTGGTCTAAGTGGTCCATCTTTATTTTCTTAGATGTGAAGCCATTACTTCCTGGCATTTTCTCCCTTCTCATATATTGCTTACCATAAAATCAATATAAGTAATAGTGATGATTATAATTAATAGATGCAAAACATTTTAAATTATCTTTTCTGTTGCTACTAATTAAAAATAATTGCCACCATCACCCCTCAAAAAAATGTTAGTATATACAGCAAAGGCTGCCCATGTTAGGAAAACTCCAGAATGAGTAAAAAAGTACAAGTCACAGAGTGACTATTTCTAAAATGCTCCATGTGGTGGTTGTTAATCCTCTGGATCCTATATTTCCTATTGAAAAATTGGATTGGTAAGACCTTCCTTAATCTATCTCATACATTCTATATGAAGAGATGAAAAAGTGCATTGAATGATATTTTCTACTCAGAACAAAACAAAGCAAATTCACATGTCATACATCTCCCTTGATGGAATATATGGAATAATCTATATGACAACATGCTGAGCAGTCTTAGGTCTTCCTTTACCAATTTAAGTATGTGATGATGATAATGGCAAAGGGGAAGGGAAGGATAAATAGCCTTTCTTTATAAGTCTTCAAATAAAATTTACAAGTATTAAGTGCCTACTATGATCCAGGCACTACTAGAACTACCTTCTCCAATAAAATCAGCACTGGCAATGGGGATGTTCTAGATTTGCACAGTTTGATCTCCCAGCTCATATGGCCATTGCACATAACATGAATAATGTAGTTAATGTGACCGAGGATAAACTTTTTTGGGGGGCCACATCTAGCAGTAGTCAGGAGTTACTATGACTCTGCACTGAGGAATCACTCCTAGTGGGCTTGGAGGATCATATGCCATGCCAGGAACTGAACCCACTTTGACCATGTGCAAGAGACAAGCACCTATTTACTGTACTATCTCTCTGGCCTGAGGATAAACTTTTTATTTTGTTTGATATTAACCTAAATTTAGGATAGATTTAAATGACTACTTGTGACTATTTTATAGTGTTGAAAACAGTGGGGCCAGACTCAGGAGAAAGAAAAAAAAATAGAACAGTTTAAAGTATTTGCTTACCTGAGACTTACATCCCAGTGGGGGTGAAGATAGACAAGAAGATAAATAAGTAAATTATACAGTTAAATCCCACAGTAAAATGTGCTTTATAAAACTAATTGAATAAAATTAAATTAAGAAAGGTCACAATTCTAAAAAGAAATAATATATTTAGCCTTTTTGTCGCATCTATTGAATGTTCCTTAAAGGTGAGTTTCACAGGTACCATATAAAACCAACTATTGAATCCAAAGCATATAGTTGGTTTTTTGATGGTTTGTTTTTGTTTTTAAATTCATTCATGAATCAGCTGTCTGATTTGGATAGCTGCTTTTATCCTTCTCAACTCTCTACTCCAAATACACCACTTCTCACTTGGTACAGTAATCAGGAATAATGTGTAGCTTAATGGAACTTCTCCATTAAAAGGTTTTGGAAATAATCTATAAAATTAATGGTTTACAGGAATAGTTTTAAACACTTGAAAACATAGCTAACCTAAAGACCTTCACTGCACCGTGAATACATTCAGTCCCTGACTAAAAATGAATCCTAAAATTGGTTTTGATTTTTATTTAAAATTCAAATGTCTGATGTCCTTAAAGTGAACAAATGATATTTAAAAATATCTATATCAGCCTCCAACATCTGCAGATTGTGATTTGCATTTGGAAATTGGCTGCTTAAAATGAATGGGATGAGCACTGCCACTCTTACTTTCCTCCCTCAGGTTAGCTAATGAAATGCAAGAGGTCAACCCTTTGTCCTTAAATTAGTTCCCATCAAAATCTTTTTGTACTTTGCAGCTTGTTATGATGTCTTGAAGCTGAAGGAACCGTTGTCATTAATTATGTCTTTGTTGAATATGGATATCTATTCAGAGTTAGTTGAACAATTTCAAACAAAATTTGCATTGAGTGACACTGGGGCCAGCTTTGGGTTGGTTATCAAAAATATTTCTCTCTTTTTTCCTTAAGAAAAAAATTTTTTAAATAGCTAAGAGAATGCTCTTCCAGCAAGTGTGTATTATCTAATATATTCAGTTTTTCAGTTGCTACTTTTTTTTCCAGATGAAGATGAGCTTAATTGAGGTTGTCCTTTTAAGTTTGTAGAGTCCTTCAGCATCTCACACAAAAGCATCTAGAGGCTTTTCATTTGTCTTGAGTATGTTTCAGATGTACAAATATTATTTACTTTAAACTCAAATCAAAAGGTGCACTTAACTGTTTTAAATAAAACATTAGTAAGACTAAAATTTATATAACTTCAAAGCAAGCCTATTTTTTTTACAATATTAAATTATTTAAGGGAAGGGAACTCTGCTAATAATATTTAGAATACACACTTGAAGGAACTATTTAGCAACATACTAAAAGCAAGCACTTAATAAATACATTTATTTTCAGTTTTCCAAAGAGAAATATTACAATATTATGGCTAAACAATAAATTGGGTTTCCAATTCAAACTCTCCCAAATATTTGCATGAATAAGATGGGGCAAAGCTTGATTTTAAGGAAGTGAAGCTAATTTGTGAAATGTGCCCAATATTATCATCTATGAAGGCATTTGGAAGGAGGAATGAAGAAAAACATTTAACCATGGTTGCAGTTCCATAAAAACAATTTGTAATAGGAGGGACATAAAGCCGATAAATAGAATGGTAGCCCTGGGAGGAAACAAAACCCTATTTTGTAAAATTAAAATATAGCCTAGGGAACATGGATAAAGCTGTGAAAAACAGAGTACTATTTTTTGTGTGTGGTGGTGTTTATTAATAAAAGAAAAACAAAACTATAAATACTATACCCACAAAATACAGAGCTAGTTTAGGAATAAAATTCTTAACCCAATGCATGATCATTATTCGCTATTGTAGAAAAGACAAAGGATGTGGATCTTTTATACTTCCCTTTAAGGAGGGGCTTGTTTCATATCTTAAAGGTATTTTGTAGTGATTTCTATTTTCTTTCATTTTCCTCGTCAGCTCCTTCCCTGAATATGGAGCCCGAGTGTCCCTTATTGTGAAACATTCCCAGGGAAGAGGCACTAACCTTGTATCGCTTTTAAGTGTAATATACATTTTTCATTTTAAATGGGAGCTCATAATGACATTGTGTGGAAGGGATTCCAGGCCCCCCTGATTATCACCATGTCTCCTTGAGCTACGTCTCTGGAAAAAATGTGAAGGAGGAAGCTCTCTGGAATGAATAAATTCTGTAGCTGCCAGTAATTATTTATTAAAATAGATTAAAGAAATAAGCTAAAAAGGAATCTGCCACCCATGTTAGCGATAGCATAATAAGAGTACACAGAAGGAGAAAATTAACACCCAGGAGGAAAGAATGTGAAAAATGTGCATTGAAGAATACAGCCATCTCTGCATTGTTGCCTCACAGGCTGACACACTCCGGAGGAGTTTTTCATTTGGCAGGGTGGGCTGTGCTAATGAAAACATGGGTTACTAATACGGATGTGTATGTCTCTAATTAACATTAGAATTGAGTGGTAAACATAACCAGGAGAGAATTCAAGAGCGAGATGGACTAAAAGAGAAGCCAGTGTATTGGGGTAGGGCAAGGAGAGGAGGCAGGTTCCAGAGAAGAAAATGGTTAGCCCTTGTTCAGATGGGTTTAATTTTGTCACTAGAGTCAAAATTTGGAGACCAATTTTTTAGTACATTTGCTTCTACGTTTAGTGAGTACTGTATTAGAGGGTCTTTTTCTATTACAGGAGAATTTTATAAACTTAGCACACCATCATCAAAGCATCTCAGGGATCAACTTCCACTTGTACCTTTTGCTCTTACACAAGCACTTTTATAGTATCTTCTAATATATAGGATTTGTCTTCGGTTCAGAGAAGAGCTTTTAAACTTAATCCCTTGCTGGAGTACTAATTTGTTTCTTCATCCTTAAAACACTACTTGTGATTAACTTTCATCAGATGCAGTAGACTTCTTTAGAATAGACCCTCAAGAAATATAGGTTCATGTTAATAGTTTGTTGTGCTTTATTGCTGTTGTAGTTTGCCATAGTTTGTAGTGGATATCGGAATGAAGTGGAAGTTTGGATAATAGGTACTAATATTATTCATGCATTTTTTAATTAAAAATGAAATGTTTGTGGACAGTTGCCTTAACATTGTTTGAATCATGTTGACTAAAGAAAATAAAAAAAAGAAAGAATCTGTCATCTACTCAAAAATAAATAAATAAATGGGGTATCAAGAGATATACTTTAAAATGCCACATTTCTTTTTGCACTTTATTCTGACTTTTTCCATGATGTTTCATTGGAACCTTCTACTTGACTTTTATATATAAAAGAGAAATGACCCCACATACTTCAATATTGTTTTAGAAAAAGGGACTGTGTTTTTCTTCTTTTGCTTCAAAAATGATTTTCAGAGTAAGAAAATGACTCATTGAAAAGAAGCAATTTTAACTGTAAAAACAACACATTTTACTTCTTTTCATACTTCTAAAGTTAATGCAACAAAGATATTGCAGGAGCCACATTCTTAGAATTATTTTAATCACATGAATATATACAAATTTTATTAAAATGCACAAGTAACTTCTTTATTTCTTCAATTTAAAAAAGTGTATATCTTTTACTAATATGTAATATTTAATGTCCAAAATATTGCCCAAAGGAAATTTATGTTTTTTTTTACAAAATATCTGCCTTTCCTTGTTAACATATTAGGGGGGAAATCTTATTTTTTTGTTAGTTTTTATTAGAGAAAAGCTTTGAATTTATTCTTCAAAAATTGATAGATAACTATGGCAAAAGCATCAGGACCCCACTTACACTGAACAGATAGCAGAGCCTTCCGGGGTCTCTGTTCAGAAAAGGAAAGAGCTTATAAAAACATACAGTTGGAAATGTCATTCCAGTGGATGTCCCTACCGCAAAGTTATTACCGCCTGAACAACATTCATTAGCTTTGCCAATATTGTGCTTCTGTTTATCTGCCTATTACCATCTTAACAAAGTAAATCATTCCAATTCTGCCCAAATCTTTTCCCTCCCTCCGCCCTCTGAAAACCAACATTTGTTACCCATAAACAGGGGGGAGCTCACTCAGTGATAAGTATAATAGCTTAAATTGAATTTCCCTCTGAATGATTTAGTGAATACGAGAACCCATTTTACTTTGTTGTTTAGACTCAAGAAGGCATAAAATCTCCTCCATCTATTTATCATGTAGTTATTTTAATGTAAACATGTGTCCATTTAGATGAAGTGTTTTCATTATTAAGCTAATTCCAACGTGTCTCAGATATACCAGGAGAAGGGAGCAGAACTGGCTGATGAGGACCAGGAATCTTCCTCTGCTTAGCCTGCTGTCAGATATGTCTTCATTAGTTTTTTGTCATTCACCGGTGGCAAAAGCTATATAAATAGAATGACGATCAGGCCCGCCTTGATAACTTGTCTTATCTCATTAGTTTTCACATCAAAGTTAATCAGCAATGTGAATTGTAATTGCTAGAGGAGACAATGTGTAGATCACTGGTCTTTTTTTCCCCCTATATGGCATCTTGAAACATCAGCAGGCTGGTTGAAGCAGATAGGCTCAGAAGGAAAATGATGTGGAAAGCATAATAAGCAAGCTGCTCGGAATTAATGAGCTAACCCAATAAGAAAAGAATGGCCAATCAATGTGAGTTGGGCAAATATAATTTAGAAATAATTGCTTGATTGGTTGCCTATAGTAGGCTGATTTGACCACACACAAGGATTAAGAATTAAGATGTCAAGGCAAAAAAATAATTTGGCAACTGAGGGCATGTAATTTTTTGTTTCCTACCCTTATGATGGGAAGAGATGGGCGTTTGATATGCTACTCACAAGAATGAAAACATTAGACACCCTCTCATTCTCTTTCTTTCCCCCTCACAAAGCAGGCCCACTCAGAACTCCTGGACAGACATGAAAAAGGTACAGATTAAGAGAGACGGGAAGTGAGAGAGAGAAATTGTTCCCATTTACGTGGCAGTTATGCCTGAAGAATGAATGGATAGGTGCAAAGCATTTGCATCTGCACTGAGCTGCTGCATAGATGATGCAGATGTTTGCAAAATTTGTCAGTCCTCTCTCCAAGGCTTGGAGAGTTCTGCTCACATACTACATGATCCTATGCAATTTTCCCTACAGCTATTCACCAATTAGTAAAGGGTCCTTGCTATATTCTTCTGTCTAAACTATTGGGAAGGTTCAGCCAGAAGGTAAATTTGCTTTGATCTACATTACACCTAATTGAGTCACCAGCAATGTCTCTATCCCAACATCAAGAAATGTGAAAATGTTAGATTATTTCACTGGGGATTAAACCTAATTTTCGCGTGTTCTGCATTAACCTATTAGGCTGACTAATCTGCATTGCTAATGTGGCTGAGGCAGCTGTCACAGCTAAAGAAAAACATGATCGTGCAATCCTTGAATGAATGATTCCCAGCCTGATTAGTCTTAGTGAAGTTAGCTGAGCCCTGGTGATAAGGAAAGAAAATTCCCAGGTTGCCAATAGCTTTGAAAATGATCAGACTGTAGGCAAAAATATACCTCATGATTCACAGGCTTCGGTCCAAATGCCGAGTTGAGTGACATTATTTAAGACTGACTAAGGCTAACTCGAATTGTCACTTGCATAAATGTTTGTGTTTATTTTAAGGGACTAATGTAATGGATGCAGATTTAAATGCTAATAGAAACCAGCCAGACACATAAAACCCCAGGCGTTGTTACTCTGTTGGTCTTTTATTAACAAGATTAAATTGTAATATTTTCTAGATAAATTAGGAAAAAATCAGAAAGATGCATTGCCCCCCAGAACACTAAAAAAGAATGACTTTTGCGAGACTAGTATTTTTTTCTCTCGCAGATACACATAGCATGTTTATACTTTTACTATCCCCTTTGTTGCTTTTTTTTAAGATCAGGAAAATAAATAGATTATGTAGCTGTGTGAATTAAATTGGTTTTTCCATTTGGTCAGAACTTCTCTCTGCTGCCAGTTAATTGCAAAGAGTAAGCATGTACTTTTCCTCTTTCTTGCATCTTCCTCTCTTGGAGAAAGGCTTTGCTGCAATTTCAAGCCCTTACTAGCTTCCCATTTGATTTCATAGGCAAGAGAGCCATCAAGATGGGTTCTCTTCAGTGTGGAAAATGTTCAAGAGAGTTTGGTAGCCGCAAATAGAGCTAGGACTCAGTTTAATCCGATTAAGGGTTTTGCACAATGGGCCTGCCTAACCCATTGTGGACAGAAGCCTTTACTTTATTTGTTTCTATTAGCTAAGAATCAGTTTTCAGAAAAGTGGAATTTTGCCTCATCAGATTGCCCAGAAAATCAACAGAAGATAAATGAGGAAATAGTCTAATGTGTCAATATTTGTCCTTGGGCCCTAATTGTCCACTGAGTGGACCTGTTGAGCATGCAGAGTTGGCAGCCCTGGTTTAGCTGTGTGCTCTTGAATCTTTCTCTCATTGTGTGGGCATCATCGCTACTCTTCACATGTTAATGACATCTCAGGCCAAGAGTAGAGGCTGGAGAATAAAGGCACGTTAAAGAACTAAGAACATTGGATTGGAGAGCCCAGGAGAATCCTGATGGTCAGGGAGAAAGATAAAGCCCAGCAAATTACATGGCGTTAAAGACTGGTTTTCCAATGCTGGGAAATATAGAATGAAAGGAGTAAAGAGTTGGAAACTTCCTTTCCTGCCCAGGATCTTTTTTCTATTCTCATTTTCTTGGGAAAATTGGTTGCTCTGGCTCCTAGGAATGCAACTTTGTCTTGCCCCCCCCCCCCCTTTTTTTTAATCTCATGTTGGTTGCAAGGTTATGATGTCTTAAAAAGCTCTCAAAATGCCTTTAATGAAAATGAAATCATGGTAAATAGCATTAATTGAATTCTGACACACACACACACACACACACACACACACACACGATATCCTTCTAAGCATCTACCATTTGATTTTCCCCATGTCCCATAGAGGGCTGCTATCATGAGCTCTATTTTATAAACATGTAGCTTCAGTACCAAGGTGGCTGTAGAGCCAGATCATACCTACATACAGGCAGTCCGATTTCTTGCTTCTATCACTGGGCCCTAGTTTTTAGGCCCTTACCAGAGGACAAGTGTCTCTTTATGTTGTGCCCCATGCATGTCAGTTGTCTAAGAAATGACCAGAGTCCATTTTCTTCAAAACTTGCTTCCCTGGGGAAGACTGATCTTCCTTCCTATTCTCTTGAACCCAAGTCACAACAGTGATTAAAAATAAAAAAGTGTATAATCCTGCCTTTCACATTGACCCACTGTTTTCAGTAGCATAAGCCACTCATCTGTACACAGAAGGCAGAAGAAAAATTTCCTCTACCCGAGCCTTCTTTCGGCCTCTCAGACCACAGTGACACTTGAGTTCTAGGTCAGGAAAAATAATTCACAAAGAGTTATGTCTCTACAAGTTATCTGAGTCACAGACAATGCCTGTGAAGTGACCCCTAGTTCTAGTTCGTCTGAAAGGCAACCTTCCCCACCTCATGCCAAAGATGAGCTATAGCTCCTTATTCTTTCCAAAAAGATAACAAATGGATCTAATCACAGAGTTTTGCACACACTGGATTGACCAGACACAGAGCTGTAATCTCTTTTCTGTCACAGGAGCCAATTCTTGGAAGTTAACGGGCTCCTTTTCCTCCTGTTAGATCTGATAACATTCCAGAAAGTCTTTGTATCTCTGTATCACAGGATCACCATACCTGTGGGAGAATGTTAACAAACCCACAGTTATGAATTCCTGATATTATCTTTTAGTAAATTAGATCTGCCTTCCCTATGAATAGTAGAGTTAAGAAAGCAGAAACAAATTCTATTTTTCAAGAAAAATATTTTCTTGACTTCTATATTATTCATAAGTAGATTCTTTTCTTTTTCTGGCAGTTCTACTGGGTTCATTCTTTCACAAAAAAATGCTATATGCCATGGAAATAATGCCTACCATATTTTTTTTTACTTCAAATAAGAGCGTTCAGGGAGACAGGTGAGGGTCATTAACATTAGTATCAATCTCAAAGACATGTAATGCCTATGAAATGTTTAGATATGGTTTGTGTGGGTAATAGCTTTTTCTTGCTGTTGTAACTACCACAAACAAAAAAAAATTTTAATTATACTAATGTAGTCTCTTCTAGTTTAAGATCATGAGTCTAAAATACATCTTACACGTCTAAAACCAAGGAAGAGATCACTGGTTTGTTTTTTTCTGGAGTCTCTAAGAAAATACTCATTACTTCTCTGTTTGTAGGGACTGTCTTATTCCTTGTCTTATCACATTACTCCAATCTCTGCTCCACCTATCTCACCCTTTATCCCCATTCTCTCCTTTTTTCTCCCCTTTTGCCCTCAAAACCCTTATGAGTATACCAGATCTACCATGATGATCCATGATAATCTCCCCATCTCAATATCCTTACCTTGATTCCATTTGAAAGATTTATTTTACCATCTGAAATAAATTTCACAGCTTCCAGGTGGAATTATTCCATGTACCACAATAGGCAAAAGATTCTTAGAAGAAAGGCACAGTGCTTGTCAATTACTCATTCATATGGGCATCAGAAAACATTGACTTATCTACGATAATTGGCTGCAGTGGAAAGGTCAGGTTCATTTATAGAGCTTTATATCTAGGGAGGGTGTTCACCATCACTAAAAAATAGCACTGAAAGTCCAATGTTTTTAATTTTTGAGAAGTAAAAGAATCATAACTGCAGAAAATAACAGGAAATTAATCCCAATCTCAGTTGGGTGATATTGTGATATTGTTAAGAAAATCTTCCCTAAGTAAATGATAATGAAACCAGGATCTAGTAAAGTACCACATCAGATGAAGAGGTCAAGGAAATAACAAAACAAAAATCATCACTTGAGTATTAAATAATTGTCAATATATAGAAGCATTAAGTTAGCATGACAATTATTTTGATGTTGTCTACTGTGATCAAAGTCAGTGTCCACATTCTAAGTGTACATTGATATTTATATCTACAAAGGGTTTAGGACCCCTCATAGTATGGGAAAGAAAGGGCAAGCATTGTGTGTGCAAAGGACATAAAAATGTTCCTCTTTTTTCATTTCTGAAAAATCTCCCATCCTTGATCTGAGGGGGATTGCTCTTTCTCCACTCACTAGCAAGATTAAAATGGGTGCAGTCAATAGGTCTTACTTAATAGAAAGGTCAGGTGTACAAGAATTGGTAATTGACCAATTCTGATTGAACTCAGGTGTTACACAATTTCCATGACTAAAATGTTTTTCAGTGTGATTATTCATGCAGCTGTTGAACAATCCTCAGCAAGATACTTATTTAGTGAAAAGGGGAAAATAATAAATTCTAGGTGAAAAAAATACTCGGTATGCACCTCTTTGATAAAGTAATCGGTTAATATAACAAATCATAGGGCACTTAACATCACTGGGGTACTCTGAGAAGAAGCAGTAGGACTTCTCAGGACTTCCTGCATCAAACAAAGTTCCTTTGTATAAACATAAGACTATTCCAACAAACTCAAACAAGTGAACTTTTTTGCAAAGCTATTTATTGATCTATGTTCTTCAAAACTGCCTCAATCACAAAATATAAGTAAGACTACTTTTTATCCTCCTTGCCTAGTCTATTTGCTATAAATAGGAACATATAATATCTGGTCTTGTGGTAAGCTTATTTCATTTACAATATTTTTAAAGTTTTTTCTACCCCATTCTTTTGATTATGGAATAATATTATGTTATATAGCTATATAATATATATATTTTGTTTAGCCATCCATTGGTTAATATGTTTGTATCATTTCCTTATTTTTGCTATTATTCATAACTCGTCTATGAACATTCAAATACTTGTTTTATGTTGATGATGTTTTTGTTTCTCCTGAGTATATACCTCAGAAGAAATTGCTGGAAATCTGTTAATTTTATGAGGCATTGTCAGGTTGTTTTCTAAAATGGTCACACCACCTTACATTCCCAACAATAATGTTAAATATTCAATTTCTTCACATTTTGTGTCAACATGACTTTTCTATAGTCTAGTCTTCTTGGTATGTTTGGAGGGGTATTTTATTATAATTTTTTTGTATTTTATTTACATGCTAGAAGTATTAGCATGTGGCTGGGAAAAGGTTTTTATGCTCCCAGTTCTGTGTTCAGGAGCTGCTACCAGTAGTGATCAAGTACAATCAGTGCCAGAGATTTGAATCCAATCCTCCCACAAAGCATTTACTCATGTTCATTGTACTATCTCTCTGGCCTGTGTGTGTGTGTGTGTGTGTGTGTGTGTGTGTGTGTGTGTGTGTGTGTGGTTTTGAGTCTTTTCTTTTATGTTTTAACCATACCTACTAATTCTCAGGGATTACTTCAGTCTCTGTGCTCAGGAATAACTTTGGGTGAACTCAGGAGACTATATATGTTATCCAGCATTGAACCTGGGTAAGCCACAATTAAAGCTTGCATACTATCATGTATATTATCCTTCTGGCCCCTATGAAATCCATGTGCCACAATTACTCTGTAAGAAAAGGTCTTACAGAGAAATTTTATTCTTTGATCAGGCTGATCTGATGAACAAAGAAGTAGATCCTGAACTAGCAGAGCTAGTTCTATAATTTGGTTATTTCCTGGAGTCAGTGTTTCTATTGATTCAAAAAAATTTTTCCAAAAGGGTACAAAGATAGAAAATGGTTGAAGTGTTTTCCATGCACTCTTCAAGACAATTCCTAGCACCAAATCTGGTTCCCCTATCACTGTCAGGAGTGAGTTCCAAACAGAGCCTAAACAAAGCCAAAAGTAAGCCCAGAATGTAGCTAAGTGGGCTCCAACATTCTCCCTCACAACACAATTTATCAAGCCTCAGTAATAAGGTAAAATTTGTAATTTTGTTTTTCCCACTACAAAAGTACAGTTTTTGAAGTTCCATCCTGATGAGTGTTGTGTATGTAAACATTTGATGGGATTATTATGTTACTGACCCTACCCTGATCCGTGATTGTGCCCTACCCTAGGCTGTGACCTGGCATTCTGCCCTCACCCTAGGTGGTACCTGATTCTGCTTCCACCATTGGGTGGTATCTGATCCCACCATTGTGTGGTACCTGATTCTGGGGGATAAAAACAAGGATCTGTGGAAGGCGAGAGGCTTTTTGCTGGAACTGAGGCTGAGACCTTGGACTTCAGTCTTGTCCACCGAATTAAGCTAATATTTCCACAAGCCTGACTGTCTGCGAGCTGTTTACCCGCCGTTTCACCTCAGAACCGTCGGCTGGACAGGGTGGCAGATGTGTGTTCCGAGCTGGAGGGGAAAGACCTCATCCTCCATCCCTCCATCAGTCAACCTCTCCAGGGGCTAAATTGCAACATAATAAGGTAAAATTTGTAATTCTGTTTTTCCCACTACAAAAGTACACTGTTTTTGAAGTTCCATCCTGATGAGGACAGAAATAGAATATTCACAAGAAAATATGCATACTAATGTGAAAGACTATACTGACCTGTTTAAGACACCAGTTGCAGAATTGCTACAATGAATGAACTAATAGTTACATTTTATCTGCCATAATTCTTCTGATATTTATTCAGTACAGGTGAATTGGATGAGGATCTTACAGAGGCCAACTTTTTGCCTTTTTTAAATACATTTTTATTGAATCTCCATGATATATGCAGTTACAAAGTTGTTGATGGTTGAGTTTCAGTCATACAATGTTCCAATGGGAACATTGGTGACTGGAAGTGTACACTGGTGAAAGGATGAATGTTGGAATTTCTTTGTATTATTCAAGTTTCTGAGAGTAATGTCATTTCCCCTGTGGTGTGTTCTTGTTAATCTGGCCAGGATAGAGAAGAAATAGTTTCTGGGGCTTCTAGTTCTTCTCTCCATCCAGAACATCTCTTAATATATGTATCAAGGGATCAATGTAAATATTCTTCCACTAGCGAGTATCTCCATGGTTATCATGCACATGAGTACTAGGAAAATAATGTTAAATGTATATGAGGATCCATTGGAAATAGCATGAGTCAAAACATAATTTGCATCTGGTATGCATTGTGAAGACCAGAATACTGTTTTATATTCACTAGTAGTTAAATCATCTAAGATCAATAGCAGAATCAATGCCCAATCTACAACAAGCTGTACAAGTGGGGACAGTTGCACTAGCATTACGGGGAGTAAAGGAGGGAGAAGTGGGATGCATGCTGGGAACAGGGATGGAGGGAGGACAACACTGGTGGTGGGTATGCCCCTCATTCATTGACACTATGTGCCTTTAATATTAAATATTACTGTAATATTATGAATATAGTTTATATTCATAATATTAAGTATTCACTTTAACCACAATAAACTCATCTAAGATCAATATCAAATACTCTCTGAAATTCTAGATATTTCCTTCTTTTTGGTGCAGTCACTCTGGTCAATTATCAGTAATAATACTGTTCACTAAAACTCAGATAAGAGACAGGGGAAATTCTATATAAAAATTAGGAGTAAACTAAAAAAGCCCAGACCCATCGAAAGAAGGCTTCTTTTTTTTTGGGGGGGGGCCACACTCGGTGACGCTCAGGGGTTACTCCTGGCTATGTGCTCAGAAATTGATCCTGGCTTGGGGGACCATATGGGACTTCAGGATATCAAACTGCGGTCCATCCTAGACTAGTGCGGGCAAGGCAGACACCTTACCCCTTGCGCCACTGCTCCAGCCCCTGTATAGGCTTTTGTTCCACATATGATTGGGTTAGATATGTGTGCCACTACTAACCAGCTAGGTAATACTCAATATCATAAAATTAAATTGTTAATACTCACTCTCCAAAAAAAAAATGACTACTAAAAGATGTAAACCAGAAGGAAAGGACACAGAGCAATCCTCTCAATAATCTCAACTGCTTCTATTACTGTTCCCAATAGGCTATCTCTCTAGTAGTGGAAAATGGCTCATGTAAAACTATATGTTCTTGTGTTGCTGTGTTTTGGCTATTGAATTTTAAGAACTCTCTAAGTATGGAATGATGTCTTCCAGGGAAAAAATACCTGCATGTTATTAAGGAAAAAGACTAGTAAAATGTATTAAGATTATTGTAGTTGTGGGCACCTAAGGCTCAGTTCTATTAGCCAATCATGTTGAAAGCAGCTCTGCATTGTTTCTTCCAAAGGTAAATTTGTTTATAACACCCAACAGTCTCATCTTTTGGATTGCCTGTTCAGTTATGATTTTCAGATTCTCCTTAGGTACACTCATGGTTGTGTAAGTTTGTGTGAGTCCAAGAACCCAAAAAAAACAGGAAACACTGCAATTAATGGGTTCTTAAAGTCTGATGCTAAACACTGCCTAAGCAATGTACAACAACTAAATTCAGAGACAATTATAAAGCATGTTGTACAGACAAAAAGTAATCTACATATATACAACATTTTCAAATTTCAGCTTATTAACTTTGACTAAGCCACTTTTGCACTGTTTTAAATTAATATGTCAAAATAACTATAACATATAAAATTGTAACTAGTCATATAGTTTTTGGCATTGATTCTGATGATGCTACCATAGGTCAAGAAATTGCTTGAGAATCTTTTAAATAAGATGGCCTATCCTAAAGGGTAATCACTATACTTTATATAAAGCAAAAAGCATAGGGTAATAGATCAAACACAAATAAAAGAAGTAAAATATAGCACTTAGATTTGGAAAGTGTTAAGGATTTGAGTTCTATAAACAAAACAGCCTTGACTTAAGGTAGGCTCTAAAACTGTGTCCGTAAATTTCATTATATTTTAAGGAAAATCTGTGTCTATTATCCTTGTGCTGATGTCGACATTCTTTAATTATGAATAAATTAAAAAATGTGAAATTTCATTTCACAGAATGAATAAATAATGAATAAATTCAAAATGTGAAATTTCATTTGGCTCTAACATAGAAATATCCCAGTTTCCTATTTGGGGCCTGTGTGCTGTGAAAATAGCGTTCATTGAATTGACTATAGAGTGAATTACAGACATTCTTTTACTTGGGCCTTGAAGCTTTGGGAGGTAAAAAAAAAAGTGTTGTAAAAAATGTGTTGTGGTGACTGGCTCTTTGACCTGTTTGTTACTCAATAGGTGTATACAAGGCCATGAGACTTCTCCACCTCTTCAGAAGTCTAGGAGTCCTGGTAGACTGAAGGGGAGTTGAAGGTTTACATTGTGCCAATTTCCTTGTAGTTAAATCCTTCCTCAAAATAAGAAAATACAAAATAATAATTATTATAGGCCCCAGTAATTCCCAACACCATCAAATAAAAATAGCACTATGTTGCCAGATCTGAGCACTAGAACCACCAGGCCCACAATATTGGGCTAAACATAGCCATGAATGGGCCTCCAAGATGCTAAGTTCTGTGGGGAAGACCTTCTATGAAAGAAAAAAGTGAATGAAATTTCTCTGAATAAAATTTTTACTATAAAAACCTTCTTATGGGGCTGGAGAGATAGCATGGAGGTAAAGCGTTTGCCTTTCATGCAAGAGGTCATCGGTTCGAATCCCAGCGTCCCATATGGTCCCCTGTGCCTGCCAGGAGCAATTTCTGAGCATGGAGCCAGGAGTAACCCCTGAGCACTGCCGGGTGTGACCCAAAAACCACAAAAAAAAAAAAAAAAAAAAAAAACAACAAAAAAAAAAAACCTTCTTAAAGAGCTATTATGTTGACTATAGTTAAATATATACTTTTGCCATGTAATTTTTTTATAAAAAGAAATTCATAATCAATATAATACAATCTAAATTCCAGGAGTCATTTTTCTCTCTTTAAAAGTTGAAACTATGTCTGGAGCCTTACTTAGTACAGCAGAATTGCCTTGCAGTCAACTGACCAGGTTTGATCCTTGACATCCTATATGGATCCCAGAGCCCACCAGGTATGATCCCTGAGTGTAGAACCAGGAGTAAGTCCTGAGCATCAGGACACCAGAGAGGTAGTCCAAAAAAAAAATAAAAAACTTTAACATATTAAGTTGAAAATAGAACTCTCAGGATGTGGTTCAGTTTTATAACATTTGTTTTGCATGTATGAGGCCCTTCCTGGAAACTTTGAACACTCCACACACACACACACACACACACACACACACACACACACACACACAGAAGAGTGGAAAAGAAAATGTAGTGATGCGTATGTGAGGCCCTAGGCTTAATTCCTATCATCAAATACCCACACTCCACCAAATGTACTTCTGGTGGTTCTTGTTTTTAAGCAAATGTTAGGACTACCCTTCTCTTGAACACCCCCCCAATTTGGAATCCTTTACCAAAACTTTATATCTTAAATGCAAAGACATCCTATATAAATCTTATACTATTCTTTAATAACAAGGGTAGAAGAAATCAAGAGTCTTGATAGTAATTTGCCTGACCTCAGGAACAAATGAAGGACACACATGGTTTCTAGTGGACTCTCTTCATCTGCTGTCTATTCATCTCCCTGAGTATTTCTGTGTGTGTGTGTGTGTGTGTGTGTGTGTGTGTGTGTGTGTAATTCTGCCTCTCTTATTCAGAAGATTAAAATATATTATTTTTGATAATTTCCAAGTGTGTTAAAATATTTGACTTTCCAATTGAATTAAAATATCTGACTTAGCAAATACATCCCAAAATACAACACCCAGAAGTTTCTAATTGGTTCACTTTAACCCAGTCAGCTGCAGGCAGAGTTCATCGAACAAGATAACAATTTCCTCTCTAATTAAGGTGAATTCAGAGAAGTCTCAACCCTCAATGCAAGAAATCATAAGTTGTCAAACCATATTTGTCTTTTACCACTCATCTGAATCCATTGATTTCTGTAGTTCTTCAGTTATTTACTTACATTTGTTTCAGGGTGAGCAGCTTTAATATCCCACCCTGCATTATCTGCTCAACTCAAACTTTTAGCTTAAGAGAACCATTGATTTTATGTTTCACAAGACAGAGAAACTAAAAGCATCCTCAGATGAAACCAAGTCCCCTCCACCTCAGAGCCTTTTATTTCAGGAGCCATTATATAATCAAGATTACAAAAAGCTCTCTCAAGCACACTCTCATTCCCAAAAGAATATCCTGCTAGCTAAGACTGTCTCTGCTCTGAGTCAGAAATCAGTGCTCCCAAGATGGAAGCCATGTTATTTCCAACTCCAGACTGAAGAAATATTCTCTTTAATTTTTATCATATAACAACAAAACCTGTGAAAATAATAAAGCATTCATTCATTCTGCAATTCCCTATTACTTCCTTACTTAGGATAAATAATCTGGGATTTTTTTTATAAGTCAAAGTATCTATTAATATATGGCATATAGGTTTTTCTCTTCATTTCTCTTGAATACACTTCTATTGATTCACATATCTTGAATTCACATCTCTTGAATACAACAAACGAAAAGAAATTCAGCAGGTTTAGGAGTTAGATGATGAAAATTTTATGACAATTTAGAATCTGGGATGCACTGTTCTTTACTTAGCACTAATAAAAAATATTTGAAATATTATGCACATTCTTGGAATAACCACAGGACTAAACTTTTGCCCTATCTATCATCTATCTATCTATCTACCCATCCATCTAATGGGCTTTGGGCTATACTTGGCTGTTCTCAGAGATCAGTCTTGTTGTTGCTCAAGAGAGCATATGCAGTGTGCCAGAGATCAAACCAGGGCTAGCCATCCTGTACTATCTCCTCAACTTTTCCCCTTTCTATATGGCCCTCTTCTACAATACAACTGATGGTGCACAGAGCTTACTCCAGGTTCTACATCCAGAAATTACTCCTAGAAGGGCTCTGGGGACCATAATGGGTGCCAGGGATTAAACCAAGGTATGCCATTGCATACCCAGTTTTCTGTCCACTGTACTATCTCTCTGGCCCCTCTATATTATATGTGTAATAAAGCTACAATGAATTTTTGTTTGTTTTACAATTATATTTTTGAAGAGAGGTTTGGGACATATTAAGCTATACTCATAGCTTTCTGTATCTATACTCAGAAATCACCCATGGCAGAATTCATGGCATCCTATATGGTGCTGAAAATTTTTTTTTAATTTTTTTTATTATTATTATTATTTTTTATTTTAATTATGACAACAAAGATGCAAAGAAAGAGGACAGGGTAAAGTTACAGTGGAAGCCCAATCACCCATAAACAGAATTCTCGGTAGTCCCATCAATGATATCCCAGCCTTGAACTTTCAGCCAAAGAACATTAAGAAAAACAAAACTGAACCCATGTACAATACAATTACTTTGTCCCTCAAATCCCCAGTTGTAGTACATACTATTTATACTATACATATACATATACATACTATTTATACTATACATATACATATACTATACATATGTATACTATACATACTATTTATTTTTATTTAGCAGCACACAATATAATCTAAAGACATTAGACTTATGTAACTCCTTAAACATTGAGGGCAAAGTACATTTCTCTAGTTCCATGCACATGCTTACTAGTTCAAGTTAGCCTCAAAAGTTTTAGTGGGTTGTTTTTCTTAAGGATTGGAGTCAAGGGAACATAGTAAAAAACGGTATTAAAGTGGCATTTGTTTGCATAGGCCCACCAAAACATAAGGGATATGGAAAGGCAAATTATGGTCTAAATACAAGGAGACCTTACCCCTGAAGTTTCCTGGCACAGGACTGACTCTAGGCTCCAGGCACACTAGTTTGTCCAATTCAAGTCATCCTCTGTAGTGGCAATACACCTCCATTCCTCACTTAGTCTCTGTTGTTGTTGGTATCATGCTTCTGTATTAAAGATCCTGGAGTCTGCATATCCCATATTGTAGTCAGGATGGTGCAGAGCATCCTCTCGTTTCACCTCACTTAAGGGGCAATAGAGAGAACCATGTCCTGTAGAGCAGGTCATTGTTGTTGTCAAGTCTTCTCAGTGTAAACGGAAGTCTCTTTTTAGGAGGTCGATGTCAGACCCTTGGTAGAGTCTTTCCTGGTAGAGGACTGCTTCCAGCTGTTGCTATAGAAGACCTTGGATGTTTCGTAGATAGCTTGCCTGGTTCCGGCGTGAATGGAGCATGCCCATTCTTCTGAGGCCTGTGCCAGGTCATTCTATCAATGTTCAGGGTGTAAGGTACATTGTACTGAGATTTATTAGATAAGAACTTATCTGTATGTATGGTATTTTCCCATTTTAATGTGTCTATGCAAACAAGGATCAATGCCATGAAGCGTTATTGGTGCATCTGGAGGCAATAGGAACAAGACCAGCAATTTCCATGACATAGTTCAATCATAGGCATCAAACTGAGGGACAGTTCCACCAACAATCCTTACTGAACAGCTTACAAAGAAAAGACAAGATGAAAAGTGGATAGAAACATCATAGTAGAAGAATATATAGAGAGTTACATCAGTTAAAGAAAATACCCATAAAATATTCAAAAGATATATGTGTTCAATATGTGTTCAATTTCTGTCCTTCTAAGTAGTTCTGGGATTTGTTAGATCTACTGTATGTCTTTGGTCAGAGAATAGAACTGTGTGTTACTGAAGTTAAGAAGAGTAAATCTGGGGTACTAATGGTTGGGAGGAGCATATGTTCGAGCGGGGGCGCTAGCCCCCGCGCGGTTTCCAAAATGTAGACTGGTATGAAATTGCCAGTGACAGCCTGAGTATAGCTGAGCAGCTATCTGCCACCCCCCAGATCAAACTCCACCCCCTTAGCCAACCTCTGTAGCCAGCCTCGGAGTGGGGAAAACCCAGGGTGCCCCATCAGCTCCTTCCAGAAACCCACGTGGAGATCCGGAGGAAAGGGGGAGAGGGGGGGTCGGGTGACCCATGTCCGAGCCCCCCTACCCTAGGCCGGGCCAAGAGGCCGCTGGCACATGCGGAGGCCTGCCAGCTGCCCGCCCATGCCGGCTAAAAATCCTGCTCCAGGAAGGGAGAGAGACCCTCCCAAGCCCGAAGGACAGGGATTTAAGCCCCACCCTAGGCCAGTGTCCGGGCCCCGGCCAGGGAGTGGGGAAAACCCAGGGTGCCCCACCAGCTCCTTCCAGAAACCCACCTGGAGATCCGGAGGAAAGGGGGAGAGGGGGGCCGGGTGACCCATGTCCGAGAGGGATTTAAACTATACAACATGCATGGGATTCAGTTCTCTAAAGTAAAAATACCATAGACTTGGCAATTAAATAAGCGATATTTTTTCATAGTTCTGGAAGGCTGAAACATAACACCAGTATCATCAGGTTCTATTGACAGTCTGCCTCCTGGCTTCCATTTATGTGTTAAGAAATGCAAAAATGGGGACAGAGAAATAACACAGTGGAGAGGGCATTTGCCTTGCACACGGATAACCTGGGTTCAATCCTCGGCATCTCACATGACTTCTTGAGTCTGCCAGGACTAGTTTCTGAGCACAGAGCCAGCACTAACCCCTGACCACTGCTGGGTGTGGTCCAAAAAGAAAATAACAAAAAAATTTAAAAAGAGAAAAAAATGCAAAGGATTAAGAGGGAAGGCAAGATCTCTTACGTTTTTCTTAGAAAAATTCTAATCCTGCCATGAGGAATCTATCTTCAGGGTTTCATTGTCTTCCAAGGTTACTCGCCACAAGTTCCATCAAATTGGAGAGATGGACAAGAAAATGGCTCCCCAGACAGAGAAGTCAAGCCCTGATAAAGAATATAACAAACCTGTGAGTGTGAAAAGGCCCCAATCTCTTCTATTTCCAGCAGAAATTACAACAAACAGTAGAACCATTAACTAAAAACTAAATTACTAAAAATATAATCTTTCTTATCTTTGCACAGCGGTCATGCTAATCTTCTCTGTATCATTCCAATTTTAGTATACGTGCTGCTGAAGTGAAAATTTTCCTATCTTTAACAAAACTGTTATCTTCAACTCACAATACAACTGGTAGTTCAGCCCAGAATGAAGCTGAGAACACCAATTTTCAGCGAAGGGACCTTTCCCAAAAGATCACCATTCTAAAAACTAAGTTTACTATTGAAAGGTAGAAAATATGTGCAGGCCCAAATCTAGGTATTGTAGGGTAATGCTAGCTACAACCAACTACATGATTTAACTTGTCCTTCCCTTTATTATAGAAAGGAATAAAACCAACAGTTTTTATACTTGCGGTTAATTTTTTCAGCAACTGCTTCTAGCTCTTGAGATGTTCACTTTCCTATTCTTTAAAAATAACTCACTCAGTATTTGAAAATATCTGGGGTTTCCATATATTTCTTTATAATTTATCCCAAGAGCTTATTTCTGATATATCTTTGGGAACCAGAGTTTTAACACGTTGGTTTTGGAAGAGACGAACAAACTTCTGGACCATGATGCATTGTTGAAAAGATAGATATTAATAGGTATTTGTCATAATACATACAATATGCAAATATAAAATTAAGCTGAATGATGGAAGAAACTGTTATATGGGAGAAAGTGGAAGCTAAAGGACTCACAAAAGAACTCAAGAGAATTGATGTTCAAAACTAGATATTCATTGCTGCACTTAGTACAATAACTAAAATATGGAATAAACATAGATGTCAAACAACAGACAAATGATCCAGGAAGATGCATTATATGTACAATGAAATACTGTACAGTTTCAAGAATGATGGGATCATGCAGTTGCTGCAACCTGACTGGAATTGAAAGATATGTTGATTGAAGTAAGTCAGAAGAAGAAAGACAGGATGATCTCACTTATCTCTGAGGGAAATGAGAATGAATGTGAGAAGGGATACCTGTATAACCTCTATTGACCTCAGAGGAAAGGGATATGGGAGAGTTAGCTATTTATCAAAACACAGACTCAACAATATTAAGATCTAAACTGCTACACCAAACTTTATAATGTGCCTATCAAGGTGGTGGACAGGGATTGATGGAAGTAGTGGTTGGGGATGGAGAACTTATGGAGTCTGTATGACTGGTAGAAGGAGTTGATATTGGTGACTGAATTTAATTTAAATATTAAATTACTTAAACTTAACTATTAATAATTTTGTAAATCATAGCTCTTTAAATAAAATGCTATTTAAAAAAAACTATATAGGTAGGAGAAGAAAATAATGCCCATTGATATCTCTTTAAATAAAATGCTATTTAAAAAAAACTATATAGGTAGGAGAAGAAAATAATGCCCATTGATACTTCCCAGGTCTGAGCTGATAACTCTGTGGCAGTTTCAGAAAAGACAGGTGCAGATTTTCTTTTCTGCATAAACTACAGCAGCCCAACACCACACCAACACCCTCTGACAACAAGAGCACTACAAGTTAATATTATCAAATTTCCAAGCTGCCTGATTTGTTTTAGATAGATAGATCTTGGACTGCACAGCCACAAGTGACCACATGATACTTCAATAGCTTGTAATGTCAGTCCAGTAGTATCACAGAAAATTTGATGGTAAATCTCCATAATAATCAACCCACCTCCATGCAGTGGGAAAGTTTCATAGTAATCAACCCACCACCAGTAACACTAAAAGCTCTATAACAACCCAGAAAATCCTTAGTCACTGGCTTTAGTAATACCATGGAGAGATATAACAATCATTTTAAATTGACCTGTGTTAATCTAATATTTGATAGTTCCAATTGTCTTTGTGTTGTAACAACAATATGATGTAAATTTATTTGTGCTTACATGGAAGACGATACTATGAACTATTGTTGTGGGTAGGTGAATAGAGATACTGGTCACACTGGTGATAGGGCAGGTATTTGACTATTTAATGCCTAAAATGGCTGTATTATAAACAAAGTGCTAAATCACAATGTTATAACAAAAATTAGAAAGAAAAAAAAGTTTAACCTCTGAGCACAGACAGAACTCATAATGCCTAGGAAGTGGATTGTGGCCTGAAAATGTCCAGTGATTTGTGTTTAATGGATCAAATGCAAGGTGCAATAGCTTTATAACCCTATAGTATATAAATAGTTACAGTTTTATAAACCCAAATTACCTCACTAAAATTTAAATTAAAAAAATTAGATAGGGAGCCTGAAAGATAACACGGAGGTAGGGTGTTTGCCTCGCATGCAGAAGGACAGTGGTTTGAATCTCGGCATCTCATATGGTCCCCCAAGCCTGCCAGGAGCGATTTCTGAGCATAAAGCCAGGAGTAGCCCCTGAGCGCTGCTGAGTGTACCCCAAAACAAAAACAAAACAAAACAAAAATTAGATAGGCTGGAATGAGTAATTTTCCAGAGTGCCATAGAAGAAGAAGAAGAAGAAGAAGAAGAAGAAGAAGAAGAAGAAGAAGAAGAAGAAGAAGAAGAAGAAGAAGAAGAAGAAGAAGAAGAAGAAGAAGAAGAAGAAGAAGAAGAAGAAAAGAATTTCAAATACAGATGAATGAGATTTTCTAAAAATTGAAAGGATTACTAAAGTATAACATAAAATCATTCAGTTGGTAAGAAATCTTGCCACATGAATTTGAGGGTTTCTCAACTTGGCTGGATCTGGAGGATATCATGTTAATCAAAATAAGTCAGAAGGAAAAGGATAAATAGTAGATAACCTCACTCATCTGTGTTATATAGGGAAAAAGGAAATAGAAGGTTAATAAAAAGTGACAAACCATTGCTCTTGTATTATATAACTGAGACTACCTAACAGAATGGGAAGTGATGGGAGAAATAAGTAGGTGGACATGAATAAACATAAGGGCATAATGAAGGGTCATCAGCACTTTATTGGTGATGAGTTCTAGGAACTTTGCATCAAGACTATATGCTATATATAAATTATAAATATGCTATATATAACTATTATAAATATATATTATAATTATGCTATATATAACTATAATAATAATGAGTAATAAAATAATGTGTGCATATCTCATATTAGAATTTAATCATCCTAAGTGTGTGTTGTATTCTCAAGATATTATGTATTTATTTTAATTTTTATTTTGATCATATTGGCTTACATATCTTTCACAGTGGTATTTTAGGTACATATTAACATTGAATCAGGGGAGTACCCATGACTAAATTTGTACTCCCCCAATCCCCATTCTCTTCCTGCAACCATATCCCCACCTACTCTAGCAGCCCGATGGGGTGAGGGTGGGGGATATGGTTGCAGGAAGGGAACGGGGATGAAGGGGGAGGACAAATTTGGTATTCCCCTGATTCAATGTTAATATGTACCTAAAATACTACTGTGAAAGATATGTAAGCCAATATGATCAAAATAAAAAAAACAAAAACAAAAACAAACAAACAAACAAAAAACACAAGAAGCCATAGTACAGCCATTAAAATGTCATTAATTATTGGTGGGTATAAACTGCATGAAGTAGTACATGGTCTAAATGGTAGTTGTCTTGAACACTGTTGGCTCCAGAGTACAGTGAGGAGAATAAAAGAAACTGAATTTAAGAGAAGAAACACAAATATGAAAAGATGGGGGCCAGTGGTCATTGGTAGTGTTAATAAAGGACAGGGGCCAGAGAGATAGCATGGAGGTAAGGCATGGTAAGGAGGTAAGGTAAGGTCAGTGGTTACCATATGATCCCCCGAGCCTGCCGGGGCGATTTCTGAGCATAGAGCCAGGAGTTACCCTTGAGCACTGCTGGATGTGACCCAAAAACCAAAAAACAAACAAACAAACAAACAAAACCAACAATATAAAACTCCACAGTCTTCCAATCTCCAACCTCCAACACTACACAAACTTCCTGGGATTATTTCTCTTAATAGCTGTCCAATGAACAAAGTCTTCTTTGGTGTCATTTCTGTTGATAAATACACAACCTTTCCTGACATTTAACCATTTGACAGTGCTCAGGATTTGGATTTCCAGTATCTACTTGTTCCTCTGACCCCTGACTTGGGGCACAAGTGTTGCTCTGTCTGAGCTGTTTTCAGACTGAGTCTGCAGAGATGGTAACCAGCTCATCATCCTTGGGAGATGTGGGTCTCTCTGATTTAGTGCCAGTAGTGAACAATAAATTATCAGCCCTAAGAAGGCCTTTAGATTGAGAACTCATCACCACTGGAAAGACCCTCTTCCCCTCTTAAAGCATGTGTGTGGAAGAATCTTTAAAGATCCTGGCACATACAGTCAAGAGTGAGAAATGCAAGTAGATGGACCAGAACAACATAAAGCCATTCAGAATGGGGGCTGTGTGTACCAATGTTACAGTGAAAGGCATGGTACATTCAGTCCAGCTCAACAGGGCCATCATAGTAATTATTCACGTGAGGGTCAAGTCACTCACTATCATTGGGGTTTTCTCCGGTCTTTGGGTCCCTGTTGGGTGCCAGGTGTAATGTCAGATCCCAAGATGTAAAAGTCACTGATGAGATCAGAATCACTGCTGAGGTCAGAGTTGCTAAATATAGAAGTCACTGGTGAGATCACTGTGAGAAGTCACAGGCGAGTAGAGCACTCACAAAGAAGCATCCACCAGCCACTTCAGGAGAGTAATTTCGTTTATTTTAGGTGGGAAGGGATATTTATATCGAGGGAGCGTAAGGTGGAGAGTAAGGTGTGGATTCTGTGTCAGCCAATCGGGTAGTTTCTATGCAGAATTATTATGAATATTTTATTTTCTAAAGTATATAAGGGTAGACAGGCTCAGAAAAAAACTGGACAAATATAAACCAAATCAAAATCAAATCAAAATGTAAATATTTATCTTTAAGTAATGGAATTGGGCAAGTTTTTGCTTATTTGTATTTTTTTATAGTTGGTTTCTTAATGTACATATTAAAGAGGGGGATATTTATATATGTGTGTTATGGTTTTGTGCCATAATTGGCTGTATACAGGGTGTACTCCTGGGATCGCTCCTGATTATTTAAAGCAAGCATCCTACCATTGTATATATCTCTACCCATTAGAGTTTCTTGACTTGAGCTCAAGTTCTTGTTTTAATGTTCTAAATTCTAATAATGACTCTTATTAACGTACCATGGTACTGGCAATTGGCATGTAATTGCAATTCAATCATTCAAAGTTCGGCCTCTTTATATCCATTGTACAAATACAAAAATAAAACATTAACTACTTTGTTAGATATCATGTATGGTTCTTTAATTCTGAGGACAGGCTAATCACACCCTTCCTTTTTGGTGCTACAAAAACAGCTTTATGGGAGAACGTACCTGTCTTCTTTTTGGGTGGGGGTGGTGTATGAGAGAGAGAGGACACTAGTACATATTAATTGCCATACTACATACCACAAAGATATTCAACTCAACCATAAAAAATATCACTTTGTTGACTCATACTCAAGACAAATGTTCTATGGGTAGAAGAGAAAGCTGGCAAATATCATGTAACCAGAGAGTGATCGTATCTAATTAATATTAAATCCTTGAAAATAAGGGATTGTTTTCTAAAATAATGCTTCAACAGTGTTTCTGCAACAAATTTAGGTCATGTTTGCATCTAAAATAATCTTATAGCTTATCAAAGGAAAAATAATTTCTCTTCCTGTTATCCTTTTCTTTCCTTTATACTTGGGGGAAAAGTACAATGGCTCTACTCTTTGGTTCTGAGTGTTTTGCAAATAAATTCCACAGAGGCTAATAAAAACCACATAATTATTAACAAGGATATTCATCAGCTTCTATGATTTTGGAGAAAGATATGGAGTTTTTTAGTTCTGAACCTCTTAAAATAGATGGTTCATCTTGACCACTCTCTGGAACTGGATTCTCCCAGAGCAAATATGTAATGACATGATGGTAATTCCAGGATACCCAGTCTGGGAGCAAAATAGGGTAATAAGGAAGGGAAGGAGGCATACAGAGAGAATGGACAAGCAAACTAGTAATTAGTTCTGCTGTGGCACCTGGGTCTGTCAGGTTCTGTGTTCAGAACATGTTATATTTAAGAAAACAAAGACTGCCTTGCCCAGACAAGCAGAAGGCCAGTCATCTCCTTACTTTGCCTATCCCTCTACTTTCTGGTTATCCCTATGTCTTTCACTTACCCTAAAAATAGACCTTGATACCAGGAAAGTACAGACCCACTGTCCCAGTCACCCCAGGCAGTTTATGAAGCTCAGCTGTATCCAACTTGCCTGAGCCAGGCAGGAGACTCCAAATCCATTTGGGAATGGTTGTGGGAAGACCCCAGACACACCTCCATCTCTTCTTAGTGGAGATGGGTATATAAACCTTGAGAAAATGAGCATCAAATGTCACAAAGACCTGTAGTTCATATCAGGCTGACAAGTGCTTAGCCACTGGTTTACTATGTGTTGATAGGAACAGCTTTTGGTCAACAACCTGTTCTTCCCCACTCCTCACTCCACCACCACCAAAGAAGGGAAAAGAATTTACATCGGCTTCCTAATCCAAGGCATTGCCTTACTTTGTTGGATGAAAAACCTTGTAACCTAGAGGGAGAGAACAGGAGCTAATTTAATCCTAGAATCATTAAATATCAGCTAAACTTGGGAGACTGTATTTTTTCACTGATAATAGTGGCAAATGGTTGTCTTCCTCCATGTAACCCATGCAGAGGGGATTCTCAAAGCAGTACATCCTGTTCTCTACCATGTGTGTTTTTCTAAAGCAACATTTAATATCCAGTAAAGGACAAACAGAGACAGAAACAAAGATGGAGTGAAGTGAGGAGAGAGAGAAAAAATGGAGTATAGCAGCTATTTTAAGACTTTATATATATATAATAAAAGAAGTAAGGGAGGTAAAACAGACTTGAAAATGTATTAATATCTAATCCTGTTAAGACTTTCTCCACTGTATGCAGCACCATCACACACTGGAAATGTGTACTAATTACCCCTGCTGGTGCGTGTGTGTATGCTTTATATGCCGCCCATGACCTTTTTTGTTAATAACTTTACATTATATTCATTGACCTGAAACAAATTGAATTCAGTGGCACTCACTCAAGAATTGAATTACATAGTCTTCTTAATTGGTCTCTTATTTAAATGTGAAAAAGTAATAGCTTGCCACCTGTAATATTTTTCCAACAAAATAACATTCGAATTCTAATATTTTCCCCAAGCTAGATGACTTTCTTCGTCATCTAGTCATGAATATATATTAGCCATGAAACCATAGCCCTGGTATTATCTCCAAAGAGGATCTCTTAATTTTCTCTTTCACTGCCAGTGCTCTGGAAAAAATGCTGATATTAAAATGTATTAATTGGAGAAGACTTATGCAAATCAACTGGGTAGGGAGACTTTTCTGGGAAGTGGTCCTCAGAAGAGGCAACACTCCATCTCGATCACCAATGGTTATACCGTCTTACCCTCTCCAACTCTTTGGAACCTTCTTATGTGATTTAATACATCTCTAGCTGGCAAAATAAGGAGCATTAAGGCAGGAAAAGGTTAAGCACACCAAGATATTTTCCATTGCGTTTGTTAGTTTTTAAGTCCTAGGGCTGCATTGACTGTTGGCAGGAGGGGTTCAGAAATTTAATTTTAGGAGTTTATTGATGTTCTCCTATCAACGGTTTCACAGGCCATAGATACTGCAGGGAACATTGTTCTTAACACCATTCACTCATCTCTTTCCTTGAGGATTCTTGCAAGTAAGTGATCCAAGAGATAGGAGAAGCTAGAAATTTAAGGCTTTGCTTTCTAATTCCAGTGTGAAATTAATTGTCCCAACTGGAAAAAAAAAACTACTTACTCCTACTTACTCCTTCACTTATTATATTTAACTTAAAAATGCAAATGTTATTAGTGGACTGATGACTGATAAGGACGCCTTTGTGCCCAGCTTTAACCTCTATTAGTGGGGATTATGAGGACGTAGCCACACTGGCATTTTCTAAGTGTCACCGTGACAGCACTTGCTGCACAAATGCCTAGCTGTCACCGTGAGTTTTATCACTCAGTTTTCTCTCCGAATGTAGACTAATAAGCCCAGAAATTACAATTGCCTCCCTGCCGAATCTGTGATAGGCGGAAATAATGATATCAGTGCCCTGCTAATCTTCTTGCCTCTGCGCTTGCCACTGTCCTATTGAGTCACCTGTCACACTGGCTTTGATGAGGCGAATTCAATCTCCCTGCTGTAATGACAATGGGGCCATTTTAATGTTTGGAAATGATTATGCGCTTCGTCTTGGCAAGCCAGCCAGGGCGCTGAGCACACCAGGAGAGCAGGCTCTGGTTGTTGGGCAGGTAGTGGAGACACTCAGTTATTGCAAAGTCAGTTTCATTGTGAGTCTTCTGCACTGGCCTTGCAGGAAGGATCTGGAAGGGAAGAGGTGGGTTCACTCTTGCAGAAGCATAACCATTGGCTAATCTCTCAGTTGTCTGAACAAATTTGCCTCTACAAGGATTTCCCAGGACTATCGGTGTTTTTCAAAAAGGTGGGAGTATCTAGGATCTATAATTACTTCACATAACCCACATATTTTGCTGAATTAGTATCAGGGCGGTGGTATATACAGTGTGGAGTACTTCTCCAAGACATTCACCAAATCAAATTACTCTTACTCTAGGCTTATTATTTCCTTGTACTCTGAGAGTAATGTTGCTATAAAGCCAAAAACTCTGAGACAGAAATGCTTAGTCAGATCTAAGTCAGATCTGGATGAGAATCTGAGGAGCCAGAACTATCTTCAGCTGGCATCCACTTCTATTAAGTGCTGCTAAAGTCAGATCTATGCAAGACACATAATTTTACTTGTAGATGCAGCATCTATCATGAGATCACCAAATCAAAATTCATTCAAATCCACATCAGGAACAGGTGTAGAGTACAATACAGTCATCAGAACAAATTCATAAATATCATGCTAGATGAAAGAAGCCAAATTATAAAAAGTTCATAGGTAAATTATTCCATTGAAAGAAGTTCAGTGGCAGGTCAAACTATACTTTAGTGTAAGAAATTGGGATGATTGTTTTTCTTGATTGGAAAAGGACATGAGTTTCCTGGGACTGACAATGTTCTGAACACTGATTTTAGTACTGAGTATAATTGATGTCTGAAGAGTCATTTGTCTGTGTACTTTTGTATTTAAGTATACATTTCTATTAAAGTAAAATATACTTAATTAGTGATTTTAAATTACGTTTATTTTTCTCTTTGACTATTATTATTGTTGAGGGGGGAGCACATGGTACTAGAGATGAAATCAAGAGTTCCCCATATGCTCTACAACTTACTTAAAGTTTTTAATGTAATGTTTGAGGCATCTCTGTATTCTCTTTAGCACATGTGGAAACTAGAGACAAAGGGATGTCACTTTGTAGATAAACCTCAGATTCTAGCCAACAGTTATGGTTCTCTGAATATTTCTCTGACAGCTTAACTTGTATTAACTCAAAGAAGCACATTTGTTGTTAAAAAAAAAAAAAGGAGAAATAGCCTTAGGTGGGGGGGATAGTATTTTGGGTAGGATGCTGCCTTGTATATAACAAACCTGACTTGGATCTCCTGCATCCCAAATGGTCCTCCAAACCCACCAGCAGTAATTCTTGAGTACAGAGCTAGAAGTAACCCTTAGAACACTAGGTATGACCCCAAAACAAAGAAACTAAAAGTCTAAAAAGAAGAGAAATAGTCCTGTCTCAATGCTGGCCACTAAAACTAGAGGGGGTAAATGCTGATTTCCCTGAATCTCAGTACCTTGGATCTGAGTACCTGGATCTGAGTACCTTGCCAAAATGATTACCTGTAGATCATTGGTCAAGAGAACCAAGATGCTAAAAGCTAAAGAAGCGATGTCAGGACTCAGAAAAGTTGCTACAGGGGATGAAGAAATAGCACAGAGGTAAGGCATTTACCGTGAGTGCATCCTACCTGGGTCGGACCCAGTTTCAATTCCCAGCATCCCATATGGTCCCTGGGACCTGCCAGGAGCTATTTCTGAGCATAGAGCCAGGATTAACTCCTGAGCAACACCAGATGTGCCCCCCCAAAATAAAAGTAGAAAGAAAGAAAGGGAGAAAGAGGAAGGAAGGAAGGAAGGAAGGAAGGAAGGAAGGAAGGAAGGAAGGAAGGAAGGAAGGAAGGAAGGAAGGAAGGAAGGAAGGAAGAAGGAGAGAGGGAGGGAGGGAGGGAGGGAGGGAAGAAAGGGAGGGAAGGGAGGGAAGGGAAGGGAGGAAAGGGAGGGGGAAGGAAGGGGGAAGGAAGGAAAAAGGAAGGAAGGAAAGAAGGAAAGAAAGAGAGAAAGAGAAAAGAAAAGAAAGAGAAAGAAAGAGAAAAAGAGAGAAAGAGAAAGAAAGAAAAAAGAAAAGAAAGAAAAAGAAAGACAGACAGAAAGAAAAAAGAAAGAAAGAAAAGGAAAGAGAAAGAGAAAAAAGAAAAGAAAGAAAGAAAAAGAAAGAGAATGAAAGAAAGAAAGAAAGAGAAAGAAAGAGAAAGAGAGAGTGAGAGAAGAAAGAAAGAAAGAGTGAGAGAGAAGAAAGAAAGAGAAAGAAAGAAAGAAAGAAAGAAAGAAAGAAAGAAAGAAAGAAAGAAAGAAAGAAAGAAATAAAGAAACAAAGAAAGAAAGAAAGAAAGAAAGAAAGAAGGAAGGAAGGAAGGAAGGAAGAAGGAAGAAAGAGAGAAAGAAGAAAGAGAGAAAGAGAAAAGAAAAGAAAGAGAAAGAAAGAGAAAAAGAGAGAAAGAGAAAGAAAGAAAGAAAGAAAGAAAGAAAGAAAGAGAAAGAGAGAAAAGAAAGAAAGAAAGAAAGAAAGAAAGAAAAGAAAGAAAGAAAGAAAGAAAGAAAGAAAGAAAAAAGAAAGAAAGAAAGAAAGAAAGAAAGAAAGAAAGAAAGAAGGAAGGAAGGAAGGAAGGAAGAAGGAAGGAAGGAAGGAAGGAAGAAGGAAGGAAGGAAGGAAGGAAGGAAGGAAGGAAGGAAGGAAGGAAGGAAAGAAAGAAAGAAAGAATAAAGAAATAAAGAATTAAAGAAAGAAAGAATGAAAAAAAGAAAGAAAGAAAGAAAGAAAGAAAGAAAAAACGAAAGAAAGAAAGAAGAAAGAAAGAAAGAAAGAAAGAAAGAAAGAAAGAAAGAAAGAAAGAAAGAAGAAAAGTTGCTACAGTCTACTGGATTGAGTCAGGCACCTCATAGCTCCTTCCCAGCTAGTCTTCTAAAAACTCTTCCTGGCTTGCCTCAAAACAGCTTTTCTGAGATTCATGAAAAACAATTCACATTAAAAAATATGCTAGTTTTTGGAACCACTACTTATACATGGCTTCTTTATTTAAACAATTACATTTGAAAAAATATTTTTATCTCTAATAACATCCCAGAGAAATAGCAGCACAGAAAAGGTACACAACTCACAGTGTCCAGTTCTTTCTGAAGGGAAAATCCTAAGCTCCTGTTAATAGGAGGTGGGGATGACATACAGAAACAAGCCATAAATCAGCAGTCCAATTATGTGCAATTGAACAGAACTCCATAAAGTAAATTGTTTAACTTATTTCCAAAGCAAAATAAAGGTGCACCTAGCCTATTAAGTAGTCTCCAAACTCACTCTCTACCAACTGTTTTATTCATTTTTTCCCCTCTTTGGTGTTTAGACCATACTCAACTATGCTCAAAGCTTATTCTGGCTCTGCACTAAGAGATTACTCCTGGTGGTACTCAGAAACCACATGGAATCCTGTGATCCAACCTAGGTTAGCTGTGTTACCCCTCCCCAAAGACAAATGGTAATCTTACCTAGATGGTTAGACCCTCCCACAGCTAGGAGGTGTCTGTAGTATATATATATAGTAATATCAGATGACATAGACTTTAGATTCAGAAAAGTTGTAAGAGACAAAGATGGATGTATTGTACTAATCAAGGGATATTACAACAGGAAGAAATCACACTCCTAAACATATACACACCCAATGAGGAACCAGCAAAGTGTTTAATACAATTGTTGACAAATCTTAAAAAAGATATCAATAGCAATAAATTGTTGGAGACTTCAACACTGTCCTCTCACCCCTTATAGGTCAACCAGACTGAAACCCAACAAAAATATATACTAGCTCTGAAAAGAGAAATGGAAGAAAGAGGCCTAGTATATATATATAAAACAATCCATCCTCAGAAACCTGGATACACATTCTTTATCAATGCACATGGGCCATTCTCCAGGATAGACTATATGCTAGCCCCCCCCTCACAAAAAACATATCTCCATAAAATCAAGAAGATAGAAATAGTGCAGAAGTGCAGACTACCTTCGCTGATTACAAGGCACTGAAATTAGAAGTAAACTACAAAGGGACACAGAAGAAAAACTTTAACACCTGGAAATTAAACAGCTTACTAATGAACAACCAGTGGGTCAGAGATGAAATCAAAGAGGAAATCAAAACTTTCTTGGAAACAAATGACATAAATACACAAATTATCAGAATTTATGGGATACGGCAAAAGCAGTACTGAGAGAAAAATTTATAGGTTTGCAAACACATCAGGAAGAAGAAGGGGCCTACATAAATAACTTAATGACACAGCTTATAAAATTAGAAAATGATCAACAAATGGAATCAAAGTAGGTAGGTTGAAAAAAATAACAAAGCTGAGAGCAAAAATCAATAAAGTGGAAATCCAGAAAACAATCCAAAAGATTAATGAAAGCAAAAGTTGGTTCTTTGAAAAAAATAAACAAGATTGATGAACCTCTGGTAAAACTCACAAAGAAATTGAGAGAGAGAAACTTGATAAACCCAATTAAAAATGCAAAGGGGGAAATCACTACAGATATTGCAGAGATTCAAAGGGTAATCAGAGACTACTTTGAGAAACTCTATGACACGTAACATGAGAACCTGACAGAAATGGACAAATTATTGGATTCTTATAACCTCCCACAGTTAAATAAAGATAAGGTAGCATATCTGAACAGCCCTATCACTATTGAGGAAATTAAACTGGTGATCAAAAATCTTAACAAAAACAAAAGCCCAGGCCCAGATGGATTCACTAATTAATTCTTTCAAATCTTTCAAGAGGAACTTCCATCAATCTTTTTCAGGTTCTTTCATAAAATTTAAGAAACAGGAACATTTCCAAATAGTTTCTTGACACCTTGACACCAAAACCAGACATAGATGTTGCCAAAAAAGAAAATTACAGACCAATATCCCTGATGAACACAGATGCAAAGATTTTCAACAAAATTCTGGCAAACACTGGGGAGTGCTGGGAGGCTTGGCAGGCACCCAGTTGTCCTTGTCTTTTTCCCCTGACTCCAGGCCTTCCCTGGGTGCCAGCTCAGATGGCCAGAAGTGGGTTCAGGTGGACTCTTAGTGGTCCTCAGGTTCCCCCCCTCCCTCCGTACTCTAGGGGGGAGGTGCATGGGGAGGAGGGCGGGCAGACATTTGGCTTCTGATTTTGTCCTTGATTCTGGAGACCAGCTCTTGCCGGTATAGGGTTTTTCTCCCCTGGACTTCAGTCTTTCCCTGGGCACCGGTCTAGGTGGACTCTATAGGGGTCAACAGGCTTTCTCCCTATCTCTCCCTACACTAATGGGAATGTGCTCTGGGATGAGAGCAGGCTGTTCTAACACTGGTTTATATTGGGACAGTCAGTGGAATTTTTTTCTCTTTGTTTTCATATTGATAGTATTGTGTGCATATATTCTATATATCCATAATATCCATCTTGTATTTGGGACCTTGATACTGCCCTACAAAGCTCATTTCTAATATTCTACTGCCTCAGTCCCAACCCTTACTTCCCTTCATCCTCCCATGTAGGTGCAGCTAATGACATGAAGCTCACCACATAGAATGATAAGTGCAGTTAGAGAAATAACTACACTGAAAACTATCATAACAATGTGAATGAATGAGGGAAAAAGAAATCCTGTCTCGAGTACAGGTGTGGGTGGTGTGGGGAGTAGGTAGATCTGGGAAACTGGTGGTGGGAATCCTGCACTGGTGAAGGGGGGTGTTCTTTACATGACTGTAATCATACAGCTACAATTATATTTGTAATCATGGTGTTTAAATAAAGATAATTAAAAAATGTAAAAAAAATTCTGGCAAACAGAATTCAATGCATCATCAAGAAGGTCATTCACCACTACCAAGTAGGTTTTATCTCAGGAATGCAAGATGGTTTAATATTTGTAAATCAATCAACATAATACACCAGATCAACAAAAAGAAAAACAAAAATCATATGATCATATCAATAGATGCCGAAAAAGCATTTGATAAGATCCAACACCTATTTTTGATTAAAAAAAACCCTCATCAAGATGGGAATGAAAGGAGCTTTTCTTAATATAGTCAAGGCCATCTACCACAAGCCAATGGCAAATATTATTATTAATGGAGATAAACTAAAAGCCTTTCCCCTAAAATCTGGTACAAGACAAGGCTGCCCTCTCTCACCACTCCTATTCAACATAGTACTGAAAGTACTCACCATAGCAATTAGGCAAGAAAAAGAGATCACGGGCATCCACATAGGTAAGGAAGAAGTCAAGACCTCACTGTTTGCAGAAGACATGATAATATATTTAGAAAACCCTGAAGACTCTGCCAAAAAAGCTTCTAGAAACCATAGATTCATATAGCAAAGTGGCAGACTACAAAATCAACACACAAAAGTCAATGGCCTTCTTATACACTAATAATGATAGGGAAGAAATGGGCATTAAGAAAACAATTTCATTCAAATTAGTGCCCCACAAACTCACGTATTTTGGGGTCAACTTAACTAAAGAGGTGAAAGATCTATATAAATAAAACTACAAAACCCTACTTGAAGAAATAAGAGTGGACACAAAGAAATAAAGATATATACCCTGATCAGGGATTGGCAGGATTAATATAATTAAAATGGCAATATTCCTCAAGGCATTGTACAGATTTAATCCAATCTCTCTAAAGATACCCATGACATTTTTCAAAGAAGTGAATCAAATAGTCCTGAGATTCATTTGGAACAATAAACACCCTCAAATAGCTGAAGCATTCCTTGAGAAAAGGAATATGGGAGGCATTACTTTCTCCAATTATAAACTGTGTTACAAAGCAATGATTATCAAAACAGCATGGTATTGGAATAAAGATAGATCCTCAAATCTATACATTTGAATAGACTTGAGTACTCAGAGAATATTCCCCAGACATACAATCAACTAATCTTTAATAAAGGGGCAATAAATCCAAAATGGAGCAAGGAAAGCCTCTTCAACAACTGGTGTTGGTACAACTGGTTAGCCACTTGCAAAAAAGCAAACTCAGACCCCCAGATAATTGCCATGCACAAAGATCAAATCCAAATTGACTAACTATTTTTATATCAGGCCTGAAATAATAAGGTATATAGAACAACACATAGGTAAAATACAATATGACATTGAGACTAAAGGCATCTTCAAGGAGGAAACAGCATTCTCCAAACAAGTGGAAACAAAGATTAAACAGATGGGACTATATTAAGCTGAGAAGCTTCTGCACTTCAAAGGAAATAGTGCCTAAGATACGAAAGTCACCCACAGAATGGGAGAAACTATTCACCCAATACCCATGAGACAGGGGCTAATATTAAGATATACAAGGTACTGACAGAACTTAATAAGACTAAAGCATATAGCTCCATCAAAAATTGGGGAGAAGAAATGAACAGATACTTCCTCAAAGAAGAAATACAAATATTTAAAAAACACATGAAAAAATGCTCCACATCACTAATCATCAGGAAGATGCAAATCAAAACTACAATGAGGTACCATCTCACACCACAGAGACTGGCACACATCACAAAGAACCAGAACAATCAGTGCTGGCCCGAATATGAAAAGAAAGGAACTCTTATTCACTGCTGGTGGGAATGTCGTCTAGTCCAGCCTTTATGGGAAACAATATGGAGATTCCTGAAAAAACTGGAACTTGAGCTCCCATACGGTCCAGCTATACTACTCATAGGGATATACCCTAGGAAAACAAAAATACGATTTAAAAATCTCTTCCTCACTACCTATATTCATTGCAGCACTGTTTATTTATAATAGCCAAACTCTGGAAACAACCAAGATGTTCTTCAACAGATGAATGGCTAAAGAAACTAAAGGTACGTATCCACAATAGAATATTATGCAGCCGGCAGAAGAAATGAAGTCATGAAATTTTCCTATACATGGGTGTACATGGAATCTATAATGCTGAGTGAAGTAAGTCAGAGGGAGAGAGATAGACACAGAATAGTCTCACTCATCTATGGGTTATAAGAAAAATTAAAGACATTATTGTAATAAGGTCCAGAGACAATAGAGTTAAGGGCTGGAAGGACCAGAAGGACCAGCTCACAATATGAAGCTCACCATAAAGAGTGGTGAACCCTTTTAGGGAAATAACTACACTAACAACTATCATGACAATGTTAAAGAATGAGAGAAGTAGAATGCATGTCGCAAATACAGACAGAGGTGGGGAAGTGGTGGGGCATTGGTGGTGGGAATTTTGCACTGGTGAAGGGGAGTGCTCTGTTTATGGCTGAAAACCAACTACAATCATGCTTATAATCATGGTGCTTAAATAAAGATTTAAAAAAATAAGGATACTCAAAGGCACATGAAAAAAATGTTACACATCACTAAGCATTAGGGAGATGCAAATCAAAACAACAATGAGATACCATCTCACAAACAAAGGCTGATACATATTACAAAGAACAAGAACTATGAAATACTAAGCAGCTTTTAGGAAAAATGATAAAATTTTCTTATACATGGATGGATATAGAGAGCATTATGGTGAGTGAAATGTGCCAGAGAGAGGTTAGACATAGAATAATCTCATTCATTTGTGGGATATAAAAAATAATAAAATTGGGGCTGGGACAGTGGCGCTAGAGGTAAGGTGTCTGCCTTGCCAGTGGTAGCCTAGGACGAACGATCCCCTGGCGTCCCATATGGTCCCCCAAGCCAGGAGTGACTTCTGAGTGCATAGCCAGGAGTAACCCCTGAGCGTCACCAGGTGTGGCCGAAAAACCAAAAAATATAAAAATAAAAATAAATAAAAAATATAGTATCATAAAAATATCCAGAAAAAATAGAGATGAGGACCTGATGACAAGCCCATGGTAGGAAGCTTGCCACAAAGAGCAGTGAGTGCAATTAGGGCAGAGAAGGTTTACTGTGACCATGATAGTTGGAACTAATCACTCTGGATAAGAACTGGTTGCTTAAAGGGAATAAAGTGATATGCATCATACCCCTTCATTAACAATAGTGCAAATGACAATATCTAAAAGGGGAAAGAGAGAAAGACAAAGAGAGAAGTAAAATGTCTATACCGGAGACAAGCAGGGAGGAGAATAAGAGGGAAACTGGGGACATTGGTAGTGAGAAATATGCACTAATAAAGGATGGTGTATATTGTATGCCTTAACATCAATAATGAACAATTTTGTAAGCAGTGTTTAAATAAAGAAATAAAAAATGTAATATAAAAAATAAACAACAATGCTGACCCTATATAAATGGTAATGAAGATGATGCCACTTATATGAGTAAAGCTTGTCAACAAGTTTCTAATGCAGGAAAACAAGGCCCCAAACTCTGACAACCTTTACAGAATGATCCCAGCTGGTTGTTCAGGCCTAAATCACAATCACATTGAACTTCTCTTTGTTTTCTAAACCTGCTGTTTCCTTCAATCAACTATTTATCGAAATTTTGCTTTCATTCCATTTATTTCTCCTTGTTATGGACCACCATTTCTCCAAGACAGTGACAAGAAGCTCTTTGCTTTCTAAGATTTTTTGTGTGTGTGTGTCTCTTAGGTTGATATGATATTCAGACTCAGGCACACAGCAGAGCCTTAAATTTGTTTTGTGGCACAATGCATAACTCCATTGTTACTCACATGATGCCAAACACCTCTCAACCTCCTTAAATGTAACTTGCTTTTTCCAATAGAAAAGATGAGTGATAGTCCCTAAATGAACTCATATTCAGTTCTTTAGTCCTTTCTTTCATTAGTCACAGCTACTTCAGAATCCACCATCACATGAATGGATTCATGAGTGACTGAGGACAGCCTCAATCCCAAAAGAATATGCAGAACTTTTGTGTGGACCACTGATAAGCAAAAGTTTTCTGGAGCTGCTGAAGCTAGTTAATAATGCATCTTCCTCCATTGTGAAGATCCTCCTCTTTCAGAATCATATATTAACAGTTACACTATAATAAGCGGGGATGTATTTGAACACATAGGTACACATTTCTATTCTTCCAGAAGTCAGGGATCAGGTTGACTTCATCTTTGACACTACCATATGCTGGAAGAGTTCTGAAATAGTTGTCTAATTGATTATTGTTCTGAATTAAGACAAAGTCCAAGTAGGTAAAAGTGCAGTTTGGGTGAGACTATTTCCCACTTATATGTAGTATCAACATGGTTATTTTATTACTTGGAAGATCTATATTCAAAGTAACTAACATATTTTTTCTTTTAACAACAAAAATGTCCCCTAGAGAACACCAAGTTGTTTCAGATGTCATCACAGAACCTGAGTTTTCTCAATGCCAAGTCTCCTTCACCTTACAAGAAAATGTTCTCTGCCTCAAGACTTAGTTGGAAATCCCCAAAATTCCCAAGGACAATGAACTGAGACAAGTTTGTTATTTCAAATAGTCAAATGGGGCTTTTTTTTTTAATGCTGTCCTCCCTATATAATTGTATATGTTAGTCTTATTATAAGTCGTTTTAACGCTTTCATAGTGAAACAACAAATAGCAGGGTTAAATAGATATAAATGATGGATTTCTAGAAGAGGTGAGACCACAGCACCATGTTGCCCTGATGCTAGACCACACCTGGTGACTCAATGCAATTGAATGTGTTTCATCAAGAAGACACTGAGAAAAAGCATTATATCTATTAGAGGACAAGAGAAATAAAACACATACACACAATGTTTTGAATGATATTCATAATTGCAGATATCATTGAAACCTTCAAAAACAGATGATATATAAGCATTAATGGAGACTGAGTGTATTTCTGTTCTTACTATGAAAATTGGAAAAAAATACCTTTCAAATAGTTGAGTAGAATAGCAGAGGTCAATTCTAATGTAGAAAGTGGGTTTCCCAGTTTTGTACAAAAACGTTTCTAAACTCAGTAGGAATAGAATATAAAAACATTTACATAAACTGTTGAGTATTAAGTCTAGTCACCATAAACAAGAGGAAAAGAATAGTAACATATATCTTATCAATGATGACAGTACATAAATTACCCCCTAAAAACAAACCCAAATATGGATAGTAGAGAAAAATTTTTAAAAAACAGGTTGTTGATGATTTCCTTCACACCTTGAGAACGAAACCCCTTTTCCCACACCCCCCCAATACACTTTTCTATGTTTGTATACTTCCTCCACCAGCCTTAGAAAACCCAAACTCCATCCTGAAAGTAAGACTTTCACTGTCTACTCCAATTGTCAGCAACTGAACAAACCTATTTTTTCTCTTACCAATCATTGTCTCTCATAATTGGTCTTGAAGGGGCAAATAATGAAACCTTAGCTGTTATAACACTCTAGTGTTTACAGATTTTGAGCCCCTTAAAAAGGATTAGTGAACATTAGAGAAATTCTTAAAAATGTGGATATTGGAAAGAGAACTCTCTCCTACCATAGTCATTCACAGGCTAATGAAGACTTCTCCAGAGATCTTCCTTGAGTCTCTGATGAAAAGCTGGAATCTTAATCATCAACAAGTACCAGATGATCAAGGCCCTTTGCTCATCTATGGACACATTTCTATTTTTGGAGACAGCGATTTTGAGCTCCTTCTTCATATTTCCAGAGACCTGGAAGTAGCCAAGAGGGCTCCTAGAGAAAGGTCTGAAGTGAGCTTAAATAGCTCCTCACTGCAGAGTACTTTTAGCATGTGCCCTTCAAAAAGTTAATGACCCTACTAATGTGTTGTTAGCACATGATGTTGGGCTCTCTGACCCTCTTTAGTCTCTCATGATCGTGGTGCCTTAGCAGACAAGCTAGGGGAAAATGATTTAGCAAGGCGCGCCTGAGATGGAGAGCCAGAGAGGCTGACTTAACGGCTGACTCGGCTCTGGGTGGGGTGGCGAGTAGGGGGTGTCATCGGGCCTCGGGATCAGGAGGTGCACCAAACCACTTATAAGTGGAGACCAAGCAGGACCAGAAGCCAAAATTCTAGGAGAGAGAGTTCTGTGTTTTTATGGGCCTCTTCTTTATGAAGCAAGAGTAAAGATTGCCATAAAGGACAAACAAATGTTTCTGTAGGTTGGTGAGCACTGTTTTCTGGAACTCATTCTTCCCAAGCTGCAGAAACAGCAAGAACTTCAAACAGCTAACGAGAAGCAGTTTGCAGAGGGGAAACTAAGAGAGGCTGCCCCAGGAAAAAAGACATCTGGACTGTAACAGAAAAATTTCGAAGTGAAAGGCCAGAAAGATAGCACAGCGGTACGGCATTTGCCTTGCACACAGTTGATTTGAACAGACAGTGGTTCTAATCCCGGCATCCCATATGGTCCCCCGTGCCTGCCAGGAGTGACTTCTGAGTGCAGAGCCAGGAGTAGCCCCTGAGCGCTGCCGGGTATGACACAAAAACAAAACAAAACAGAACAAAAAAAAGAAAAGAAGACAAATTTCAAAGTGAAAACAAAAAAGAACAGACAAAAAACCTCCTGGGAATGGAGATGGTGGCAGTACCCGAGACAATACCAGGACCAGAGACAGTTTTGCCTTTCTGGAAGAAAAGAGCCCTAGTAACTCTTACAGTTGAAAATGAAGAGACCTCCATGAACTGAGTTGAAATTAAAGTAAAAATTCCTGAAGAACTAAAACGATGGCTGATTGATGAGTGAGATGTAATTACTCAACAGAAACAGTTCTTCTATCTCTCTACTCTCACCTTCCAAAAATGTGGATTCCATTCTAGAAGATTATGCAAATTATTAGCAATTATGCAAATTATTGGAAAATTATTATATGGAAATACATATTATAGGGAGTATGCTGTTGATGAAGTTGTGGCAGTGATTAAAAAGATACTTCAATGTGATGTTGGCTACTCAGCTGCTCTGTACAAATTTGAGAGACCACAATATGCTGAAATCCTGGCAGACCCTCCTGATACCCCAGGCAGATGATGCACCACACCTGCTGAGATTGTTTGTAAGAATTGGAACAATGTTGGCCTATACACCTTGGATGAGAAGAGCCTTGATTATTACTGAGTTACCTTTATGGTTTTCTAAAGTACTTGCCAATGATTATGAAGTGGCACCTCCCGAGTATCACCAGAAAACGGTGTATGAGCACTCACTCACTCACGTTGTTTGGGATCTTTGGAACACTAGTTCTTTAAAAATGTTGACATATAACAAAATCAATGTTTGTTTGAGTTTAAGCTCAGAAAAGAAAAGGGGTTATAGCTCCTTTGTTCTCTTTCTTTTTAAAGTTTAAAGTTGCTACCAGTATATTTAGTGATAGATGGTGAAGAGATATACTGTAGTATTTCATTGACTGGTTGTCAAAGCAGCTTGTGAATATTGGTGGCCCTATTCTCTTGACACTATGCACTTTGATATTATGTGTTAAAGTTTTACAGCAAATGCTCTGATTGCTATTGCCAAAGGTTCAGTTTAGTGAATATACCTGAACCCTTGCACCCACTGTGGTCCTTTTTTCTCCTTTTAATGATCATTAAAGTGCCCACCTGTTGCAAGTCCTTCATAGTGTTCCTTAAGCATTATACCTTTGCTCAGATTGTAGAACAGTGGCTTATTTCATTATGCTTGTGTTTGTGGCAATACACGTTTTGCCATGACAGATGCAATGTCTTGTGTAGCTGTAGTTTTCTGGGACAATCTTTTAGGAATCGTTTTTCAGATTTTCAATAAATGTTTTCTTTAAGATTCAAAGAAAAATGATTTAGCAAAAAACTACATGCACAGCATATTTTCTGATAGTCGCTTAGTTTTTGTTATTTTATAGGTGTGTCTATTTTAAATTATGCATCATTGAATTTGAAATCTTGAGTAGTAGAGGCCAGAGAGGTGGCACTAGAGGTAAAGTGTCTGCCTTGCAAGCGCTAGCCAAGGAAGGACTGTGGTTTGAACCCCCGGCATCCCATATGGTCCCCCCAAGCCAGGGGCGATTTCTGAGTGTTTAGCCAGGAGTAACCCCTGAGCTTTAAACGGGTGTGGCCCAAAAAAACAAAAACAAACAAACAAAAAAGAAATCTTGAGTAGTCTTAAAAGAAATTCTTTCTTATTTGTTTTCAATGGGGATTTTTAAAAATATATGTAGCTTATCAGTATGAGCATGTTGTTTGTTTTAATACCAGCAGTTCTTGGAACAGATTTCCCAAAGCAGACACTGAAATTCTTTTTACAAGAACACCCTGAGGGTATTCAAGGAAAGAAGAGAAGAAAAGGAAAGGAAAGGAAAAAGAAAATAAAGGAAAGAAAAATAAAAGAAGCAAAGAAAAGAGAAGAGGAAAGGAGAGGAGGGAGGACAGACAGAGGAGGGGAGAGAAGAGTGGGAAGAGAGGAGAGGAGGGAAGAGGAGAGGGGAGATAGAAGATAAAAGGAAGAGAGGGGAGAGAGAAGAGGAGAAGAGGAGTGAGAAAGGAAAAGAGAAAGGAAAGGAGAAGAGAGGAGAGGAGAAGAGGGTAGATGGGGAAGGGGAGGGATTGGGAGAGGAAGGTTAGGAGGGGAGATATAAGAAGAGAGGAGGGGAGAGGAGAGGAGAAGTGTGGAGAGGAGAGGAGTGGAGAGGAGTGGAGAAGTGAGGAGAGATGAGAAGAGAGGGGAGGGGCAAGGAGAGGAGAGGAAGGAGAGGAGAAGAAGGAGAGGAGAAGAGAGGAGAGGAGAGAAGAGAAGAGAAGAGAAGAGAAGAGAAGAGAAGAGAAGAGAAGAGAAGAGAAGAGAAGAGAAGAGAAGAGAAGAGAAGAGAAGAGAAGAGAAGAGAGGAGGGGAGGGGAGGGTAAGGGGAGAGGAGAGGAGAGGAGAGGAGAGGAGAGAAGAGAAGAGAAGAGAAGAGAAAGAAGAAGAAGAAAGAGAAGAGAAGAGAAGAGAAGAGAAGAGAAGAGAAGAGAAGAGAAGAGAAGAGAAGAGAAGAGATGGGAAGGGAAGGGAAGGGAAGGGAAGGGAAGGGAAGGGAAGGGAAGGAAGGAGAGGAGAGGAGAGGGTAGGGTAGGGGGAGGGCAGAGGAGAGGAGGGGAGAAAGAAGAAGTGAAAAGAGAAGAGGCAAGAGACTGGAAATGAGGGGAGGGGAGAAACGGGGAGGAGAGAGGAGGAGGGGAAAGGGGAGGGGAGAGGGAGGGGAGGAGAGAAGAGAGGAGAGGAGAGGAGGGGAGAGGAGAGGGGAAGAGAGGGAGGAGACAGGAGGAAAGGGGAGGAGAGGGGAGGGGAGAAGAGAGGAGAGGAGGGGAGAGGAGAGGGGAAGAGAGGGAGGAGAGAGGAGGAAAGGGGAGGGGAGGGGAGGAGGAAATGGGAAGGAGAGGGGAGGGGAGGAGGGAATGGGAAGGAGAGGAGAGGGGAGGGGAAGAAGGGGAAGAGAGGATAGGGGAGGAGAAGAGAGGAGAGGAGAAGTGAGGAGAGGGGAGGAGAGAAGAGGGGAGAAGTGAGGAGAGAAGAGGATTTTTTAATTAAAAATTTAAAAAATTTAATTAAAACACTTATTTACACAGTCATTCATAGTTGAGTTTTAGAAATACATTATTTCAACACCAATCCCACCAACTATGTCAAATTCTCTTCTCCAGGTTCCATCTTATATTATTCTCTACCACAGCATGGCAAGTTGACAGACACCTTTTTAGTTTCAGTTGTTAAAATTGTGTCTCCTGATTTCAGTGGTGTTGATGGTGGTTTGGATATTTAGCTCTATCATTTCTTAACTAGCCTACATACCTGAATCCCTTTGACCCCTGCTCCCCATTACTACTCATATGTTTATGCTCAAGTGAAACCTTTAAGACTCCTTTGTAAAGTGTAAAATTATGAAAATATATCCTTATGCTTTCTTCTGTTAGTTTTGTAGTTTTAATTCCTACTGTTAGATCCTTGAACCATTCTGAGTTAATTTTGTATGAGGCAAAAGTCTAACTTAAGTATATTATATGTAGCTTCCAGTTATCTCTACACCATTTGTTGAAAGATTTTTTCATGCTAATAGTGTCAGTATCTATGCTGGAGCAGTGACTCAACAGTAGGACATTTGCCTTGCAGGCAGCTGACCTAAGACAAATCTTGGTTTGATCCCCTTGCACCCCATATGGTCCTCCAAGCCAAGACCGTTTTCTGAGTGCACAGTTAGGAGTTACCCCTGAGCATCATTGGGTGTGACCCAAAAACAAACAAACAAACAAACAAAAAATAGTGTCAGTACAGTCAGTTTCCTTGTTAAAAATCAATTTATATGGGGACACCAACTTGACCAAACTTCAGGTATGCCAGTTTGGGGGCTGATATCACCAGGGCTTTTTGGAGCAAATTTAGGTACCCTCCCTCCATACCTTCCTTCTTTTAGGAAGCCTGGCACCCATAACCACACCCACAAAGGCAATTTCAGGCCAGATTCATAAACTCACTCTTCTCAAATGAGATGGAAACCAAGCCATGAAAGATTCTGGGTACACCAGCCCATGCAACAAAGAGCTGGCCATCTCTAGAAAAGATGACAGGTCAAGCTGCCACCCTACTGAAGCCATGCCTGCTGCCTCTATCACCGAGTTTTTCCTATGGGCCTGTCTCATCACCTCTCTTAAATTCCCTTGGGAAAACCAGTATGACCACACTTCAAATATGCCTATCTTTGGGCTGTTATCACCAAGTATTGCTGCGAGTGCAAGCAGCCTCACCCCATATCTTCCTTCTTCCTAGATTCCCAGCAACTAACACTCAAATGTAAATCTTCTTTCAAATACACTACTGTACATCACCACCTGACCACAGATATGGAAGAGAATGCTTCTTCCTTGAGTACTTCCCAACTAAACCAAATTGACAACCAAATTCAGGGGCTAACGCAACTTTCTTTTTTTCTCTTAAATCAACTTTTAGGATGATTTCTTACACAGCCATTTGTGTGATGGTGAGTAAACAATAGATATTCAAGCAAACTCGAAGGTTTTTCCCCCTCACTGATATGAAATCTGGAGCAGTTTGGCCTAAGGTTCATTAATTTACTTCCTCCATGAAGTCAGGTCCTCAAGTTAGCATCCTTGCACATTTTTGTTTCTTTTTACTTTATTACTTTCTTTTTTTAAAAAAATGCATCACATGGTTGACCATAATGCATTTGTTTCTGGTGAGAGCAAAGTTATTGAAAAAATAGAAAGAAAAAAATTAAAAAAGAAGAGAAGAGAGCATGCCATTTTTACCCCTTAATGCACCAACAATATAATATGGCATTGTTCCTTTTTGCATAGGTACACTAAAATGGGGAAATATTTTGTATAGAAACAACTCTTATATACTAGGGATAAGAACTCCACCTATGTATAGGCAAATTTCATGACTTCATTTTTCCTAACAGCTGCATAGTACTCCATTGTGTAGATGTACCACCATTTCTTTAGTCACTCATCTGTTTTCAGGCATATGGATTGTTTCCATATTCTGGCTATTACAAATAGTGCTGCAATGTATATAGAAGTGCAGAGGACATTGTATTGTGTTTTAGTGTTCCTAGGATATATCCCTAGGAGTGGAATTGCTGAATTTTATAGGAGTTCAATTTTTAATTTTTTGAGGAATATTCATATTTTTCCAGAAAGGCTGGACTAGACAGCATTCCCACCAGCAGTGAATAAGAGTTCTTTTCTCTCCACATCTCTGCCAGCACTGATTGTTTTTATTCTTTGTGATGTGTGCCAGTCTCTGTGGTTTGAAATGACACCTCATTGTTGTTTTAATTTGCATCTCCCTGATGATTAGTGATGTGGAGTATTTTTTCATGTGTCTTTTTGGTCATTTGTATTTGTTCTTTGAGGAAGTAGCTGTTCATTTCTTCTCCCCATTTTTTGGTGGGGTAGATGGTTATTTTCTTGTTAAGTTCTGTCAGTACCTTGTATATCTTAGATATTAGCACCATATAAGATGGGTTTTGAATGAACAGTTTCTCTCATTCCATGGAGATGGTCTTTGTATTCTAGACACTGTTTCCTTTGAAATGCAGAAGCTTTTCAGTTTAATGTGGTCCCATTTGTTTATTTCTGCTTTGATTTGTTTGTACAATGGTGTTTAGGGAGCCATTTTAGTTAAGTAAACTGAACTTAACTAAACTTAACTCTTGTTAAAAAGTGCTTCCATGGGCAGGACAGCTAGCCACAGGCCCCTTGGGCTGACCACTTAGTCCAGGGGACCGAGATCCCCCCACACCAGACGGGTCTTCAGGGCCATGCCTGGTTAATCAGGCCCTGGGGGAGGGGGATGAGAAGTTCCTCCCTATGCATCCAAAAACTACAGAATTGCGTGGGGGCACGAGTGCACACTTTATGCATTAGGAGTATTCCTTATCCTTATGTTATGTTTTGCGTATCCAGAATGTTCATTTTGTATTCTGCCCTTCCCCACACCCCTACAAAGCTCATTTTTACTCCTTAACTCTCTAACCCCCCCAAACGTTACTAACCTACATTACTCTTTTTAACTTCAGTACTGTACAATCCTAATCACAGACCAAAGCCGTGCATTGTGTGTAACAACCCCAAACTGTTTCAATATACATAAAATGGACACGTATTTCTTTAGAATATTTTGTGTTTTTTCTCTGACACCTATAATTCTTACTAAATGTTGTCTTATACAGTGACGATTCTAACCACTTTTTATCTTCTCTTTATGAGCTGTTTAACAAGGAATTTTGGTGAAAGAGTCCCCCAGTTTAATGCTTATGATTGAACCATATCATGGGAATCAGTTGGACTTGTTTTTATGGCCCCCATATGCGCCAATTACACCACGTGGCATTGCTCCTTTTTTGCATAGGCACATTAAAATGGGAAAATACTATACATACAAATAAGATCCTACTTAATAGAGATTGGAACACACAAATCTTGTAGTGCAAAGGGACCTTAGACCCTGAACATTGACATAACGACCTGGCACAGTCCTCAGAAGGAAGGGCATTTTCCATTCACCCCTGAACCAGGGAAGCCATCCACGAAACATCCAGGCTTCTCTATAACATCACCTGGAAGCAATCCTCTACCACAAAAGACCCTACACTGCTCAGACATCGACCTCCTCAAAAGAGACTTCCCTTAACACTGAGAAGACTTAACAACAACAACGACCTGTTTACGGGACAGGGCTCCCTGCATTGCCTTTGATTGTGAGGTGAAACGAGAGGATGCTCCACATCCTGACTTCAATGTAGGATATGCAGATTCCAGGATCTTTAATAGAGAAACATGATACCAACAACAGAGACTGTGTGAAAAATAAAAGTGTGTTGGCACTACAGACAATGTCTTGGATTAGACGATCTAGCTTGCCTGGAGCCTAGATTTGGTCTTGTGCCAGGAAACTTCAGGGGTCGGGTCTCTTTGTATTTAGGCCAAGGTTATTCCTTCCCATGTCCCCCATATTTTGGTGGGCCTGTGCAAACAACAATTGCCACTCTAACACCATTTTTACTGTGCTCCTTTGACTCTAATCTTTAAAAAGAACCCACTTAAAATTTGAGGTTAACTTAAGCTAATATGCATGTACATGGAAATGTAGAAAAATACTATGCCTGTAATGTTTAAGGAGTTATGTAAGTTTTATGTCTTTACATTGCCTTGTGTGCTGTTAAGAAATATTATAATGTGTTACAATCTGGGGACTTGAGGGACAAAGTAATTGTACATGGATTCTGTCTTATTTATCTTAATGTTCTTTGGCTGAAATTTCAAAGTTAAGATATCAGCAAGGGGACTTCTGAGAATTATGCTATGGGTGATTGTCCTTCCACTGTAACTTTACCTTGTCCTCTTTCTTTGCATCTTTGTTCTCATAATTAAAAATAAAAAATTAGGGACCGGGAAGGTGGCGCTAGAGGTAAGGTGTCTGCCTTGCAAGCGCTAGCGTAGGACGGACCGCGGTTCGATCCCCCGGTGTCCCATATGGTCTCCCAAGCCAGGGGCGATTTCTGAGCACATAGCCAGGAGTAACCCCTGAGCATTATCGGGTGTGGCCCAAAACCCAAAAAAAAAAAAAATTAAAAAAAGAAAACAAAAACAAAGAACACAAAGCTTTAGGAGCATTATAATACAAAATATTTTTTGTTGAAATGTTTTGTTTAGTTAATCAGCATAATCTCTTTCATAGAAAGACTTATAACACACTCTTGTGTAATCAGGAATGTACCCGAAGGCAGACTACCTAGTCTAAAAGCTAACAAAACTTTCTAATGCCTGAAGATGACTTCATTAGCTGAATATTTATTTTAATAAATTTATGTTTTTAGAGTTGCTCATCACCACATAAATTATATAAAATCTGAAGTTTTAATTCTAAAAAAAGTGCTTTCAAAATGAAAGAGTAAGTGTATTATTTTATTTCTCAGATGTCACTAAAAATTAGCAATAAACCTGACTCAGAATTTTTAATATCTGAATCAAGAATTGGTTGTAAATTAGGAAACCTATAATCTTAGTTCTAAAGTATCAAATGTGGGGCCAGAGCAGTGGTAGGGCATTTGCCTTGCACACGGCTGACCTAGGTTCGACCGTGGTTCAATCCCCCAAAGTCCCATATGGTCCCCCAAACCAGGAGCAATTTCTGAATGCATAGTCAGGAGTAACCCCCGAGCATCACAGTGTGTGGCCCAAAAACAAAAAACAAAACAAACAACATAAAAGTATCAAATGTATATAAGTATATGTTTTATTATCTTCATTTTACAAATCTAGAGCATGTCATGCTGAGTGAAGTAATTAGAAAGAGAGGGACAGAAAAAGAATAATTCATTTAATATACAGTCTCATAATACAGAAAAACATAGCAAGGAAATAAATGTCTTCAGTGGGAAACTTATCATAGAGAGGTTTTTGGGGAGAGACTCTAGGAAAATGCTACAGGAAAATGAATACTGGTGGAGCATATCATGCTAAAATATTTTATGCATAAAACCAACATTAACAGTTTTATAAACTAGAATGCCTAAAGTAAAAGTAATGATAACAGTAAATCTTTCCCTAGTAGTAAATTTCCTATCCTCATTATAGACCTCAATTTCCTAGTCATCTGTATAATAAAAATCTCCTAATATTATTTCTTATGTTTCACATTTATAGTTGATTAAACCATATGAAATAGCAAAAGTTAAAATGTTTGACCTATTAAACAGCAGTGCTGTCAATTCAATCAAATATTTCATTTTCTAACATAAATTATAACAGAAAAAATATCTCGTAACACCTGTCATGTTGTTTTACTTATCCTAGTGTTCTGAAATCAAGTACATCTGCAGATAAAGCTGGTATTATTCTTTTCCATTAATACATAGGTAAGTGTGCATACTGTAGTTTATTTGACCATTATGCTCTCATTCCTTCTCTGACACACAATTATAATTGTTTAAGTTTTATTATTAGAAATACTTCCTGAATATTCCATTGAGCAGTTGAATCTGGGCATCTTTAGAAAGACAGATGAATATTTGCTAAACCAGCTCCTCATTCTCTTTGGCTTTATAGATTGTTGGTTCAAGCTATAAAGTATAATTTTAGTTATTGGTTCCTGTGTCACATGACTTACTAACTGGTATTTATAAAAGATACGAGAACCACTAAAGTTGTTATTTGTCCTCTATAGTTCTTACAATAATTTTTCTCATAAAATCAAAAGTATTTGCATGTTAAATACCTAACAAACTGTTTTAATGGGCAGAATCTTTCTTATTTAATTAGAAGAGATACAAGTTATGCCAGAGTCCTGACTGAGGCAATTGCAATTGAATGGGTCTTCTGGAATCATAACGAAAGACGATATTCCAGACTCCATTTGAGCTTCAGTGCAAGGGCCAAGACCACTAACCACAGAAGACAGATTAAAATGACATCGAGGAAACAGAACTTCTAAAATCACAAAGAAAGTCATCCCTGGGGGGAAGAGTGGAGGATATGGGAGGCAGGATGGGAGCGGGTGTGGGAGGACAATTCGGTGGTGGGAATTCCCCTGAATCAATGTAAATATGTACTGGAATAATACTGTGAACGATATGTAAGCCACTACAATTAAAATAAAAATTATGTTAAAAAAAAAAGAGATACAAGTTTTTCAGGCAAACCCGATTTTGGTTCTTGACTGTTTTAAGTAGCTTGTGACCATGGGTGATTTACTTACCCACACTAAACTTCAGTTTACTCCTATAAAAGTATCATATATCCATCTCACAGGGTCTAATAAGAATTAAATGAAATGATGTATCTGTTATAGTGTAAGTTACTTGACCATCTTCTCCTTAAAAACCATGTCTCAAACATCCAAGTTTCTATGTGGGCTAAAATTAAAATGGGAGAGTGAATGAAAGAAAATATTTGTACACAATATTCAGATATATAAAACACTCACAAAAGTCATGATTTTAAAAAGCCAATAAACCTATCAAAAGTGGGGAGAAGAGGGGCCGGAGAGATAGCATGGAGGTAGTGTGTTTGCCTTGCATGCAGAAGGATGATGGTTTGAATCCCGGCACCCCATATGGTCCCCCGAACCTGCCAGGAGCGATTTCTGAGCGTAGAGCCAGGAGTAACCCCTGAGGGTTGCCGGAAGTGACCCAAAGAAACAAACAAACAAACAAACAAAATGTGGGGAGAAGAACAGATCTGCTATCCCCTCCCCGTTTAACCCATTTTAACCATAGTTCTTAACTCTTCAGTAACCGGGATGCTCCCCCCACCGCAGCCAGCTGCTAATTTGCTATGACAGAGTGAAAAGACAGATTCCCAGTCCATCTTGCTTCAGTCCATCTACCTTCACCCAGAGAAGAAGCTGCCACTGACTGATTTGCACTCAGCGTCCCTTTTCCCCTCACTTCCCTTTACTATGAAATGTTGCTTGCTACCAGATTTCGTTTCTGAGAAGCCTCCAGCTGGAGGATATTTCCTGATATGTGACTGCTGGTAGCCATTTTTCAGACTCCACAAGACCATGTCTCAGGCTGAAGCTGTGCTCCAGATCTTTTTCCTCTCCCCTAGACTATTTAAAAAGACTTAAAGGGACATGCATATCTCCTTCAAACATTTCTTTAAACGTATTTCCTTAGGGGTGGAGCGATACACAGCGGTAGGGCTTTTGCCTTGCACACTGTTGAACGGACCTGGGTTTTATCCCCAGCGTCCCATTTAGTCCCCTGAGCAAGGAATGATTTCTGAGCACAGAGCCAAGAGTAACTCCTGAGAGGCAATGGGTGTGCCCCCCCCCAAAAAAAAACCAAAAAAAATATTTCCTTAAATACCTATTTCCTTAATAGGTATAATTCTTTTTTTAATTTTTTATTTAAACAAATTTATTACATACATGATTGTGTTTGAGTTTCAGTCATGTAAAGAACACCACCCATCACCAGTGCAACATTCCCATCAACAATGTCCCAAATCTCCCTCCTCCCCACCCAACCCCCGCCTGTACTCTAGACAGGCTTTCTATTTCCCTCGTACATTCTCATTATTAGGATAGTTCAAAATGTAGTTATTTCTCTAACTAAACTCATCACTCTTTGTGGTGAGCTTCCTGAGGTGAGCTGGAACTTCCAGCTCTTTTCTCTTTTGTGTCTGAAAATTATTATTGCAAGAATGTCTCATTTTTCTTAAAACCCATAGATGAGTGAAACCATTCTGCGTCTTTCTCTCTCTCTCTGACTTATTTCACTCAGCATAATAGATTCCATGTACATCCATGTATAGGAAAATTTCATGACTTCATCTCTCCTGACAGCTGCATAATATTCCATTGTGTATATGTACCACAGTTTTTTTAGCCATTCATCTGTTGAAGGGCATCTTGGCTGTTTCCAGAGTCTTGCTATGGTAAATAGTGCTGCAATGAATATAGGTATAAGGAAGGGGTTTTTGTATTGTATTTTTGTGTTCCTAGGGTATATTCCTAGGAGTGGTATATGGGAGCTCGATTTCCAGTTTTTGGAGGAATCTTCATATTGCTTTCCATAAAGGTTGAACTAGACGGCATTCCCACCAGCAGTGGATAAGAGTTCCTTTCTCTCCACATCCCCGCCAACACTGTTTATTCTCATTCTTTGTGATGTGGGTCATTCTCTGGGGTGTGAGGTGGTATCTCACCATTGTTTTGATTTGCATCTCCCTGATGATTAGTGATGTGGAATATTTTTTCATGTGTCTTTTGGCCATATGTATTTCTTCTTTGTCAAAGTGTCTGTCCATTTCTTCTCCCCATTTTTTGATGGGATTAGATGTGTTTATCTTGTAAATTTCTGTCAGTGCCTTGTATATTTTGGAGATTAACCCCTTGTCTGATGGGTATTGGGTGAATAGTTTCTCCCACTCAGTGGGGGCTCTTGTATCCTGGGTGCTATTTCTTTTGAGGTGCAGAAGCTTCTCAGTTTAATATATTCCCTTCTGTTAATCTCTGCTTTCATTTGCTTGGAGAGTGCAGTTTCCTCTTTGAAGATGCCTTTAGTCTCAATGTCCTAGAGTGTTTTACCTACATGTTGTTTTATATATCTTATGGTTTCGGGTCTAATATCGAGGTCTTTCATCCATTTGGATTTAACCTTCATACATGATGTTAGCTGAGGGTCTAAGTTCAAGTTTTTGCAAGTGGCTAGCCAGTTGTGCCAACACCATTTGTTGAAGAGACTTTCTTTGCTTCATTTAGGATTTCTTGCTCCTTTATCAAAAATTAGGTGATTGTATGTCTGGGGAACATTCTCTGAGTATTCAAGCCTATTCCACTGATCTGAGGGCCTGTCTTTATTCCAATATAATAGGTATAATTCTTATTGTCTATCTTCTTATATAGTGGCTGTTTTCCCCATTCCTTTTTTTGAGGGGGGGGATCTATTTAGTAGGATATTCTAGTAGATAAGTTCCTCTTGTGTTCCAAGTTCATGTTAGAACCAAGATATTGGGATTGTTTGGCTTAATATTTTTACCTCCACATGCACCAATTGTACCATATAACATTGCTTCTTTTTCATAGACACATTAAAATGGGAAATCTTACATTTGGAAACAAGTTGTTATCTAATGGGGATAGGAACACATAAATTTTATATTGCAGTAGGACCTTACACCCTGAACACTTGTCATAGTGTAACTAGACTTATGCTCCAGAAGATCGCATATTGGCCATTTACCCCTAACCCTGGGATCCCATCTATAGAACCACCACAATTTTCTATATCAGTACCAGTAATAGGTTTTCTACCAGGGTTGGCCTTAATGCTTTCCTAGCAACAACTTGCTCCAAAGTGGGTTCATATGACACCTTGATGACTTGATACTAGCAACAACTTGCTTCCAAGGCAGGGATCCCTGAATTGCCACCTAATGGTGAGATGAAACGAGAAGATGCTCCATGTTACCCTGACTTTGACATAGAATCTATACAAAAATCAGGATCTCTAACTACAGAACCTGATTGCGACAATCGCAATTGTGAAAAACTTTTTACTGGGACCACAGAGAAAGACTTTAGGGTTAGACAACTTAGTATGCCTGAATCCTGTAGTTAGTCTTATGCCCCGATGCTTCATGAGTAAGGTATCCCAGTTTTTAGGTCAAAGGTTTTTCCTTTATATTTCCTCCATAGTTTGCTGTTACTATGCAAAAACAAAGCAAAACAAAACAAACTGCCACACACACATCTTTTTTTTAATTGGGTTTTTTAATTTTCTTATCTTTTAATTTGGGGCTCCTGCCTTTTTTATAGAATCTTGGGACATAGATTACTTTATTTTACCACATATTCCCACATTTTTCTATAAAGCTAAGAAAGATTCAAAGAAAGGCTGGGGGCTAGGGGCCAAGTGGTTTTAGATGCATTGGCAGGGAAATAAATAAGGACAGAACTAAATACCCAAGCTAAAGGCAATGATCATAGTATCAAGGGATCTAAACTTTAACAATGTAAACCTAAAGGGGCCTGTTATATTGGCAGGCCAGGGAGCAAAGGGTGGTGGTATAGAATGCACTCTGGGGCCATTGGTAGAGGGAGGTGGACATGGGTGGTGGGAAGGGTCCTGATTCATTTATATCTCAATTTCAACTATGAAGGATGCTAAGTTTTTTTAAATAAAGGGAAAAAGAAATGGAAAGACACTTCTCTGAAAAAAATAGTCAATAGGCATATGAAAAGGTGCTCCTAAGGATATCCAAGTCAAGATGACAATGGTATATCAGTGATAATGGCAAATATCAAAGAAAACTAAAAGCAATCACTATTGATGGGGATATGCCAAAAAAAAAAAAAAGAGGTCTTATTCACTCTATACTATAGAGTAGAAATGTTTTTTAGTTTTCAGCTTCTATGGAGAACAGTGTGGAGATTTCTCCAAAAATATAAGAATAGCACTTCCATATAAATCAGTTATTCCAATCATTGGTTTATATCCCAATACAAAGATACCTGAATTGACATATACATGTCAAATAATTAGACAGAAGCACAAGTACCAGATGTTCTCTGAATCCATAAATTATACTGAGGAAAACATAGGAAGAACACTTCATAATGTTGAATCAAGAGATAACTTCAATGCCATTGGCCAAGCAAACTGAAGCAGAGAAAAACAAATGATATTACACCAAACTAAGAAGCTTCTGCAACACAATGATTGCCAGTATCAGAGGTCATCCCACAGACTCATCTGACAAAGGGTTAATATCCAAGATGTATAAATCACTGGTAGAATTTAACGAGGAAAATATAATCCCATCAAAAAATGAGAAGAGGGCTGGAGAGATAGCACAGCGGTGTTTGCCTTGCAAACAGCTGATCCAGGACCTAAGGTGGTTGGTTTGAATCCTGGCATCCCGTATGGTCCCCCATGCCTGCCAGAAGCTATTTCTGAGCAGATAGCCAGGAGAAACCCATGAGCACCACCAGGTGTGGCCCAAAAAAACAAAAACAAAAAAAACGAGAAGAGATGAACCAAGGCATAAGAAAATATGTTCTTCATTACTAATCATCTGGGAAATGCAAATAAAAACAAAAATGAGATATCCTTTCATATCAAAGAGACCAAAACACATCAAAAAAGGACAAAAACAACCAGTGTGGGCAAGGATACTGGGAAAAGAAATCCTCATCCACTGCTAGTGGGAATATTGACTGGTTTAGACTTTTTGGAAAACAATATGGATATGCAAAAATACTAGTATTATATCCTTAGGGCCCAAATACACTTTTTATAACAGACATTTGCACACCTGTATTTATTGCAGCATTAGTCACAAAGTCAATCGAAGTGCCCAAGAAAAGATAATTGAAGAAAGAAACAATGGTAAATATACATGGTAGAATTCTATTCAGCTAAAGAAAAGCTTAAATCACACCATTTATAGTTAGGTAGATGGATCTGGGAATGTCAATGTCTTTAATTCATTTTAAATTGACTTGTGAAAATGTGAGAAAGGGGCATGAGTTCATTTTTTCACATGTGACAAATAAATTTTCTCAACATCGTTTATTCAAAAGGCTTTCCCTTACTCCACTTTCATAGTCCTTGCTTCTTTGGCAAATGTTAAATGTCTGTATAACTGAAGATTTGTTTCTAGATTCTCAATTCTATTCCTTTGGTAAGAGTCTGTCCTTGGGGCCGGAGAGATAGCATGAAGGTAATGTGTTTGCCTTGCATGCTGAAGGTTGGTGGTTCGAATCCCGGCATCCCATATGGTTCCCCAAGCCTACCAGGAGTGATTTCTGAGCATAGAGCCAGGGTAACCCCTGAGCATTGCTGGGTGTGACCCCCCCCCCCAAAAAAAAGAGTCTGTACTTATTTCAGTACCATACTATTTTGATTACTACTATTTTATAGCTTAATTTAAATTTGGGGAGAGAAAAACCTCCTAATTTCTTTCCTAGTATTACTTTGACTTTTCAGGGATTTTGTTGATTCATATAAATTCCAGCATCATTTGATCTATTTCTTTGAAAAAAAATCATGAATTTTTCATAGATTTTATATATATATATATATATTGGTTTTGGGGCCACACCTGGTGGTGCTCAGGGGTTACTCCTGGCTGTCTGCTCAGAAATAGCTCCTGGCAGGCACTGGGGACCATATGGGACACTAGGATTCGAACCAACCACCTTTGGCCTGGATCGGCAGCTTGCAAGGCAAACACCGCTGTACTATCTCTCTGGGCCCAGCCGGTATATTTTTAAGGCAATATGAAACATTCTTCTGCAAGTTTTTTTACTTGTGAGCATGTGATAAATAGTATTTGTTATCTAAGAGATATCAAAAGACTGTGTAACTTGGGACTCTTCTTTGGTTTTAGTTTTGTTTGTTTGTTTGTTTTTGCTTGCTTGAGTGCCACACCTAATTGTACATAGTGATTACTCCTGAATCTGTGCTCAGGACTCACCATTGGAAATCCTCAGGGGCCTATACACAATACTAGGGATTAAATTCAGATTAATTATGTGCAAGACAAATGTCTTACCTGCTGTACTCTCTCTCCTGCTCTCAAATTCCCTAAAGTGTTCCAGAGAATTTAGCCTGAATAGTATTATTCCTGAAGAATTAATAGTGTTAGAATAGTAATTTTCCACATTATTCTATAATCATATCATCACCATTAGATGACCCTCTCTACCTTAGGTTAGTCCAAATAGCTGTGGACAGGTAAAGCCTCTAGAATCTAGATCTAATTGTTTGTGGAACCATCCATGAGGAGCAGAGGAGGCAAAGAAGAGTTATTTTTATTCATTTTAGAATAATATTTTTATACTAAAATGTTTGGGGTTTTGTTTTGCTTTGTTGGTTCATTGGTTTTTGTTTTGTTTTGCTGTGTCAAAAACTGAGCTCAAACCTCACACTCTCATCAGAGTTGTGCCCTCTACCACTGAACTGAATTCCCCAGTCTTTATTTTATGTGTTTAAAGTCCCAGCTAATTTTCAAAGAAAATACCTTTCTACTGGCTTTTTCTTTTTACTTTTATATCACAGTTTTCACCATTTGGTGAACATCAACTTGGATAACTCTCCATGTGCTCAAACATTCACATATTAAGAGGTGGTCTAGCAGAAAGGTAAATTATACTAAATATTTACTAGTTCACTTGCTTTTTTTGTTTTGCAAACTTTCCCCATATTTCTCTCTGCCAGCCCTATCCCAGACAAACCTTAAAATAGTAAAGTGGCAGGACAGAAACTTTGATTACTTTGTTCATAGTGGAATCCACAGATCTAATACCAGTATGATACTATTGATGCCTGACACAGAGTAGACTTTCATAATATGTCAAATGACAAAATATTTTTATCTATATTTCTAATTAGTGATGTTGTGACTCTCAGGGATTAATCCTGGCTATGCACTCATAAATTGCTTCTGACTTGGGGGACCATATCGGACATAGGGGGATCAAACCGTGGTCTGTCCTACCTCAGTACAGGCAAATGCCCTACTGCTGCACCACTGCTCTGGCCCTGGGATCATTTTTTATAACTGACTTTTGCATTTCAATTTGTATCATGACTTTCAGCCTACATATCATCTCTTTATTTTTATATAGTGTCTCTCTGTATCTTTTATTAGAAAATAATAAATCCTATTAATGATTTTTTTTCTGGGTCTTGCATTTCTAGACTATGTACAGCTGAGTCTGTACATATTTCTTTAAGTCTTTAAGACATATGCCCTCATGATCAAGTTGTTTCACTCTGTTCATCACCCCTCTTCTAGCTTCCTATTTAGGAGTTTTTCTTGAGTAGAAGGCCAAATCACACACAACAGAAATAGACTACCAACATTCCAATTTATTTTTTAGATAGCCCTTCATTCTTGACCTTTCTATAAGCAATAGATACATTCTCATACAGATAGGGCATTTTCTGCAACAACCTTGACCAACCCATAAAGTGGAATTCAACTATGTAAGAAACCTTAAATATGTTATTTTGGTGTGAACAGATATTTGTGAGATAATACGCCCCCTTATTAGATCTGAGATAACATGATCAGTGAGGCTTACTCTCTTTCCTCAGTCCAAATTTCTTGGCATTTTCTAGGCATATACCATAGTTTGTGCTGGGATGCTACTGCCAGTTATTACTTCACTGATAATAGTGTTCCCCTATCTTTTGTTCCTTTTGTTAATTTAGATGGAGTTCAAATGAGGAGTTGAACAAAGACATTACCATTTTTACACCACTCTGAGGGTGATTAGAGAGCTCAGAGTTGAACCAATGTGAAAGAGATTTTTGCAAGTGGGAATTATGGGTCTGAAGCCAGTTGAATGCCTATGATGCTCTTACTTCTTAAGTTTATCCTTAACAGCCATCTATCTCTATGGTAAAGATGCTGCTTAATGCATACACCACATACCTCACTAATGATGTTTCCCAAGGTCGTGCTGCATTCTCTTCTCTGCTGTAATAAGTGCTAGGTGGCCTTCAGTGCCTGGGACAGGCATCGCATTAATATTTATGCTCCCTGAGAGTGATGGGATGTCCCAGTGATTTGCAGGCATGAGCAGGTGCCCCTAATGGAAGAATAAGTAGAAGTCCCCTCTTGGGGAATGGCAACTTTCAGTCTTCCTGTCATCGAAAAGATTTGGGCTGGTGGGGGAAACATGTATAGCCCTCGGGGAGTAGTTGCCAATTTTCCAATTAGCTGACTTGAACCACTGCTTCAGCAGAGGTTGAGAAAGCTGTGGAGAGGTAGCTGATGCCCCCACGTGGAGAAAACGAAGCTCTGTTTCCTTCCCCCAGGGAAGTTTCCCCATTGGCTGGGAGATCTGGTGCAAAAACTTTCCTGGTGGCAAATTTCATATATCTCAACTTTTCTTAATTTCTTGTCTTGTCCATCTAGACGCCAACTCAATATCTCTGGTCTGCTGTCTCTTACTCAAACTTTCTTTGATGATAACTTGGAAAATTATCACTAGTCACACTTTTCATATTGGTTATAAAATGTCTTATTTACTTCAGTTTTTATTTAGTTATCAAATTATTATAAGAGAAATAAATAATTTATCCCAGGAGGTTAAATCATTCTTTCAATTTCCAACCATACATTGGTTCAGAAGTCACTTAGAGATTAACTCTGAGAATAGGACATGTTGGGGTAACCCCATCCAATGAATTAACAATACTGACATTTTTATATTTTATGTAGTTTATATTGCCTTTTAATATCAGGCAATGAGTTGTCGATCAATGTTGACAACATACAATGCCTTCCTCTGTGTCACACTTAGTGAATGTCATTTCTGCCAACTATATTAATGTGAGAAGTTCAAGCTGCTGACAAGACTTGTGTCTACTAAGACCTTGGTTAGAACAACAATGTTGCTTGATTTGCCTCATGTGGTGATTTTTACACATCTGTAATTTTGTTTAGTTTTGTTTTGTTTTTACTCCTTTCTCAAAGAGTGGAAAGTCTAATTACCTAGCTGTGGAATAGAAAGTGGCCTTTGTAGCTCATTTCTAATGCAACAGAAATGTCTCTGAATGACTTTGGAGGTAGGTCATACAAGAAGCACTTTCCATCTAGCAGTTTCCACTCTCAGAACTTAGACTCCATTTTTTAAGAATGACCAGGTATGAAGAGTGTTAAAGACTTCATCTTGTTACACATTTGAGAAAACAACAGAGATGGTAAATTATTGACTCAAAAATAATTTTTTGTACAAAACCAGAATGCAAAGGATGAAGTGAGGTCATGAAACTTCAAAAAGTATGTACATTTTCCACTCAACAAAATTAAACATTAAGAGCATCAAAGGACTTCTATTCAAGAAGGCATATAGAATGTATGTGTCAACAGAGCTGCTGTGCTTAAGGAATACTCCTGTCTCTGCACTCAGAATTGCTCCTGGCAATATGTGGGGGACAATATGAAATACTGGAAATTAAATCAGGCCAGTCCTTTGCAAGGCATGCATCCTACCCATTGTCCTAAAAATGTCATATTTTCATACTTTTCTTGTGATGGATATCTTCTAATCTAATCTTTGAAATCATTGTGTGCTATTGATATTTCTTCCTTAAGTATTTGGTTGAAATTAAAAAATGATTATATGTAGTCAAAAAAGAAAAAAGACGAGTTATGACCAGTTATAAATAGAGGTGAGATGGAGGTTTTTTCAGCTAGTCTAGAGTACTAGTGTGAGGTTCTGCCAACAGATATATGAGTTATCCCATACAAATATTATTATCCCATCCAAAAATGAGAAATATCGATAAGACTTGTTCAAAGAAGAAATACAGATGGCAAAAGGCATATGAAAAATGCTCCACATCATTAAACATCAGGAGGATCCAAATCAAAACAATGAGACAGCAACATCACATTACAGAGAGGGCACATTAAAAAAGAACGAAAAGAACCAGAGCTGGTGTGGATATAGAGAGAAAGGGATTTTCATTCCTACTGGTGGGAATGTCAACTGGTCAAGACATTTTGCAAAACAATATGGACATTCCTCAAAATAGCTAGAAATTGAACACCCTCGTAACTCAGCAATACTATTCCAGGGATTATCCCCGTGGGGATATCTTATTTTCATTACAGCTCTATTCCCAATATCCAGAATCTGTTTCCAGAATCTGGAAACAATCCCAGTGACTAAGAACAGATGAGTGGCTAAATAAACTATGGTACATATACAGAATGGAATACTATGCAGCCTTTAGGAAAATGAATTCATGAAATTTGCTTATACAAGAACAGATGTGGTGGGCATTATTCTGAGTTATGAATTGGAGGGAGAAGGATAGACATATAATGATCACACCCGTTTGTGGGATAAATCTTTAAAATATCCAAAGACAGTAGAGACAAGGACCAGGGGGAACAGTCCAAGATAGAAAGATTGCTATAAAATGTGAGGGCATGCAATTAGGGCAGAGAAGGAACCACTATGATAATGAGAGTTGGAAATGATCATCTTAGACAAGAATTGGATGCTGAAAGGAGGTAAAGTGACATGCATGATACCCCTTCAGAAACAATATCACAAACCACAGTTTCTGAAAGGAAAAAAGGGAGTGAGAGTGAGACAGAGAAAAGAAACATGTCTGCCACAGAGGCAGGCAAGGGAGTTGTCAAGGGGAAGGGCGGGAGGGAAACTGGGAGATTGGTAGTGGAAAGTGTGCACTGGGTGTTATACATTATATGACTGAAAATCATGAACAACATTGTAACTGTGTGTCTCATGGTAATTCAATTAAAGAATTTATTTAATTTAAAACATTTTGCTTTTTTTTCTTTTCTTTATTTTGTTTTTGTTTTTGGGTCACACCTGACAGCACTCAGGGGTTTCTCCTGACTCTATGCTCAGAAATCTCTCCTGGTAGACTCCGGGACCATATGGGATACTGGGATTCAAACCACCATCATTCTGCAAGGCAAACAACCTACCACTGTGCTATCTCTCCAGCAACATTTTGCTCTTTGTAAGGAATAAAATCCATATATGTTGTCCTCAGTTAGGAAGATAGGAGGAAGTAATTGTGGAAAAACAAGCATGAAGCAGCAGAGATGCAGTGAGACAGAAACCTAAGACCAGACACAAAATTAGCATCGAACTGCATGACACTTTGCGACCTGTTCTGCTTCAAGGAAGCCTGGAAATAGAAGTTAAACACAGGACCAACAGCAGACATTCCTGAGCCAGGTGCCTGCTTCAAACCTGGCTCCAAAAATGGCCTCTTCATGTTTTTTCTTATCTATTAAAATGGATAATGCTAGTATTTAAAACCTGATCTTGTAATCTAAGATCATCTTATAGTTTTACTATTACCTTTATTAAAAAAAAAAAAAAAAAAAAAAACTTTTCCTGAATGTTTCACTTCAGATTCTTTTCAACTGACTTCCTTTGTGACTCAGGGTTGCTTCTCCCCTTTTAAACATAATTGGGTCATTAATTCAACATATAGTTACTAAGAGGGTCTGAGCGTGTAGATCAGTAGTAGAGTACTTATCTTGGATAATTAAGGGCTTGAGTTTAATCCCTGGCACTGCAAAATAAAAGAAAGAAGAGGAAATAAAAAATGTTTATGAAAACCTTTTATGTACTAGGCATTGTTCTAGGCCTTGAGTGTATAGCATTGATCAATCAGAATGTTATCCTTGACTTCAGTGGGCCTCACTATATATCATTCTCTTTACAGCTGAAGACCTATATTATGGCTTTTAAATAGCCATTTCCACCATTTACCTGTGCATTTTTCCTACTTCTTTTCTTAGTGCCTCCTTTGACAATCCAGTGCTGCTTGAGCTTTATGGTGTAAGGATTACTCAAGCCACCCTGACATGCTTGGCAGGGATCTCTGGCTAGACCTGGTTATGCTCGAGAGATCGTGTAGTACTAGGGATTGAGCCTGGACCCAAGAATATACAAGACATGTACCTTAACCTCTCTCTACTATTTCTCTGGCTCCCTAGCTTGAATTCTTGAAAGAGGCACTTTTTTCAAATCAAGTCACAATTTTTTTCTAAACAAACCTTTGATTGGTTATCTGGTATAAGGAAGACCTGAGATCAAGAACATTGTTCCTCAGTAATTGTCAGACGACACAGATAACTGTGATGGGCAATTCCAGTGGAAGTCTTTAAAGCATTACCTTTATGGTGAGCAGAAATCACCACGAAGTCCAGTTAGATTCTGCACCAACCCTCAAGAAATTGTATAGTCAATTTTACACAACAGATCAAACAAAGGAGGATTCATGAAAACTAGGGCTTCAGGCTCACAGTGCTAGCTGCAGAATCATGAGGAGCACTGTGACGTCATGTTTCTACAGCCTTCCTTGCATGATGGAGTTTGAGCTGTATTTTCTCTTGGCACTTTACCATTACTCTTCACAATGACTCCATAAAAGGCTTTCTCAGTCTGAAGTGGGTGTACATGATCCTCAGCCAATGACAACCAAAATTAATGGATACACATCCAGATCTTCACCCCTTAGGGAGGGCAAATTCTAAGTCACTTTCCATATAAGCTGCTAGAGCAGGGGTCTCAAACTCGTGGCCCGCGGGCCTTTTGCAGCCCTTCATACAACATTTTGTGGCCCGCGGCCAGCCTTCAAATATTGCAATATTCGCAATTATTCGCTTACCAAATAATCGCAATAAAAATCACATTAGTAAGAAAAAAAATCCCATTAAACATTCGCATACCCCGAGCAGTTCCGTTCGAGGTATGCAAATGTTTTAATGCGATTTTCTGCGATTTTTTTCTTACTAGTGCCATTTTAATTGTGAATATTCGGTAAGTGAATAATCACGAATACTTTGCGCCTAGCACAGACGTCATTTCCGCTGCTCCTGCCTGCTGTCCCTTGCATTATCGGAGGCCTATGGGAGAGAAGAGAGAGAAGTTTATTACAGAATTAGATTTTGTCATACCTTCATCATGACTTCATCAAAGCCTGCAATGAAGAGAAAGATTGATGATGAGCACAAACAATTTCAGGAAAAGTGGGAGACACAGTATTTCTTTGTTGAGCACAGGGGCATCCCCACATGTCTCATTTGCTTAGAGAAAGTTGCAGTGCACAAGGAATACAACTTGAAACGCCATTATTCAACTAAACATGCTGAGGAATGTGCAAAATATCAAGGAAATGAGAGAGCCAATCAGGTTGCCAGTCTTAAAGCATGTCTAATGAGGCAAAAAGATTTCTTCAAGAAAGCAACCAAAGGGAATGTTGCATCAGTCGAAGCTAGTTACATGGTTAGTGAGACGATTGCTAAGGCAGGGAAACCATTCATAGAACGAGAGTTTGTTAAAAAATGCATGTTACTTGCCTTGCAAGTAGCTGATCCAGGACCAAAGGTGGTTGGTTTGAATCCCGGTGTCCCATATGGTCCCCCGTGCCTGCCAGGAGCTATTTCTGAGCAGACAGCCAGGAGTAGCCCCTGGGCAACGCCGGGTGTGGCCCAAAAATTTAAAAAAAAAATGCATGTTACAGGCTGCAAGTATTATCTGTCTGGAAAAGAAAGGTCGGTTTAGCAAAATCAGCCTTTCCGCCAACACTGTGGCAGAACGCATTTCTGACATGTCAAGTGACATTTATCATCAACTGTGTGAGAAAGCCAAATGTTTTGATGCATACTCAGTTGCTCTTGACGAGGGCACAGATATAACAGACACTGCGCAGCTCACAATTGATGTCCGTGGTGTTGATTGCAATTTTGAATTGACAGAGGAGCTGCTCAGAATAATTCCAATGCATGGACAGACCACCGCTAATGAGATATTTCAGTATCTGTGTGATGCCATTGAGAATGCAGGTTTGCCATGAAAGAGGTTTGTTGGAATAATAACCGATGGAGCGCCATTTGATGACAGGGAGGAAAAATGGACTGGTGGCACTTGTTCAAAAAAAAAAAAAACTTGAAGAGGAGGGTGTATAGAGAAGGCCATTGCTCTTCACTGCATTATCCATCAGCAGGCCCTTTGCAGTAAATGCCTGCCATGTGACAATGTGTTGTTGTGAAATGCATCAACCAAATCAGAACCAGGGGCTTAAAGTACAGGATGTTCCTTGCTTTTTTAGAGGAAATGAAGTCAGAATATGGAGATGGGTTCTATTTCACCAAGGTAAGTTGGCTCAGCAGGGGAAATGTCCTGAAAAGATTTTTTGAGTTGAGAGAAGAAGTGAAAGCCTTCATGGAGAAGGATGGGAATGCTGTTTCTGAGTTGAGTGATCACAAATGGCACATGGACTTAGCTTTTCTTGTTGACATCACACATAACCTGAATGTACTAAACAAGATGTTACAAGGCCTGGGGCAGCTTATCAGTGCTGCCTATGACAACGTGAGAGCATTCTCCACAAAACTTGTGTTATGGAAATCCCACCTCTCTCAGACAAACCTTTGCCATTTCCCAGCATGCAAGGAACTTGTGAATGCAGGCATACCATTCAATAATGAGAAATATGTTGATGATATTTTTTATTTTATTTAAACACCTTAATGACATACATGATTGTGTTTGGGTTTCAGTCATGTAAAGAACACCACCCATCACCAGTGCAACATTCCCATCACCAATGTCCCAAGTTTCCCTCCTCCCCACCCGACCCCCGCCTGTACTCTAAACAGGCTCTCCATTCCCCTCATACATTCTCATTATTAGGACAGTTCAAAATGTAGTTATTTCTCTAACTAACCTCATCACTCTTTGTGGTGAGCTTCCTGAGGTGAGCTGGAACTTCCAGCTCTTTTCTCTTTTGTGTCTGAAAATTATTATTGCAAGAATGTCTTTCATTTTTCTTAAAACCCATAGATGAGTGAGACCATTCTGCGTTTCTCTCTCTCTCTCTCTCTCTCTCTCTCTCTCTCTCTCTCTCTCTCTGACTTATTTCACTCAGCATAATAGATTCCATGTACATCCATGTATAGGAAAATTTCATGACTTCATCTCTCCTGACAACTTCATAATATTCCATTGTGTATATGTACCACAGTTTCTTTAGCCATTCGTCTGTTGAAGGGCATCTTGGTTGTTTCCAGAGTCTTGCTATGGTAAATAGTGCTGCAATGAATATAGGTGTAAGGAAGGGTTTTTTGTATTGTATTTTTGTGTTCCTAGGATATATTCCTAGGAGTGGTATAGCTGGATCGTATGGGAGCTCAATTTCCAGTTTTTGGAGGAATCCCCATATTGCTTTCCATAAAGGTTGAACTAGATGGCATTCCCACCAGCAGTGGATAAGAGTTCCTTTCTCTCCACATCCCTGCCAAAACTGTTTATTCTCATTTTTTGTGATGTGTGCCATTCTCTGTGGTGTGAGGTGGTATCTCATCGTTGTTTTGATTTGCATCTCCCTGATGATTAGTGGGGCCCAACTGTTGATGATATTTTAAGCTAGAGAAGGAATTTGATCACAGATTTTCAGACTTCAAAAACCACAGAGACACTTTCCAAATTGTTGTGGACCCCTTTTCCTTTGATGTGCAAGATGCTCCTCCTGTGCTTCAAATGGAGCTCATTGACCTACAATGCAACTCTGATCTCAAAGCCAAGTTCAGGGAGATTAGTGGAAAAGCAGACATGCATGGGCAATTTTTAAGAGAATTGCCACCCCCCCCCACCAGCTTCCCTGAGCTTTCCCGAATGTTCAAGTACACCATGTGCCTTTTTGGGAGCACATATTTGTGTGAAAAGTTATTCTCCACATTAAACTTCAATAAGTCAAAGTACAGATCTAGACTTAATGATGATCATTTTCAAGCCATACTGAGGGTTTCAACTGCTTCCTCTCTATAGCCAAATGTGGTTCAGATTTGTGAGAAGTGTTGTCAAGTCTCTGGCAGCAAGGAATAGGCAAAAGATGCCATGTTCAGAAGAACTCCTTATGATCTTCACTCAATGTTCTATTCATGTTCAGAAGAAATATTAAAACTGTTAATAATGACGTTTGAAGACTTTTTTTTGTGAAATCCATTATGCGGCCCTGCCTACCCTGACTTTGCCTCCTGCAGCCCCCAGGTAAATTGAGTTTGATACCCCTGTGCTAGAGGATCCCAGGGGACCACAACCAGCCCACACCTGCTCGTTCAGGCAACCATGTTGAACTCTTGGCTCTTCTTCACCAGTACTTCCTGAAGTTGCTCCTCTAACAAATTACTTGTACCTAAAATCTTATCTGGGAATCTATGTCTGGAGAAAGGTAAACTAAGACATTTTCCAAAGAAATAGGAGGTGGGAATACCTTAGTTAAAAATTAGTAAGAGGGGCTGGTGAGGTGGCACTAGAGGTAAGGTGTCTGCCTTGCGAGTGCTAGCCAAGGAAGGACCACAGTTCTATCCCCAGGCGTCCCATATGGTCCCCCCAAGCCAGGGGCAATTTCTGAGTGCTTAGCCAGGAGTAACCCCTGAGCATCAAACGGGTGTGGCCGAAAAAGAAGAAAGGGGGCCGGAGAGATAGCACTTGCAAGCAGCCAACCTGGGACTGACCTTGATTTGATTCTTGGCAGCCCATATGGTCCCTGGAGCCTGCCAAGAGCAATTTCTTAGCACAGAGCCAGAAGTAACCCCTGAGCGCTGCCGGGTGTGACCCAAAAACAAAAATAAACAAACAAAAATTAGTAAGAAAGGCAAGAAATTAAAGAGTGGGCAGAAGTCCAGCAAGAAAGACAGAAAGATTTGGTTCACTTAAATCACCAGGGCCAAGAATGGGTCACTGAGCCCAAAGCTGCAGAGAAAAGCAGGCTGCAGATGAGGGTCCAGCCATTAAAGGAGAGGTAGCTTGGAAACTAGGTGCCCGGCTACAACCATCCCTAAAAAGCTTCATTCTTTACATTCTGAATATCATTTATTATTGAATCATTACTAATGATTTATGACATTGACTTTTTTCAGATATCTTGACCAACTCTTTGACAAGAGATTAATGAAGAGGGGGACTTCAGATGTCAAGTTTTGATGAGCAAAAGTGTCCAAGGCCGTCTCTAGATGGGTATTCTTGGCTGCATTCACCAGGCTCTCCAGAGACTGAAAAGCAATTGTTTAGCTGGGCAGAGAGAGCCAAGCTGAATTAAATTGACCTGCATGATACAGAAAGTAGCACTGAGCGCATTAAACTAAGGGATCTTTGAAAGAAATCTATTTTATTGAAGCTGAGCGCTGAAATTATTTTAAGAAAGTGATTATCGGGCTAATAATTTAAAATGCATGAATGATGTCAGCATCTAAAATTAAGACTTACTGGAGAGAAACATGCTTGCTCATAAACGGAAAGCTGAATGCATCTTTATTTCTTTCTTTCTCTGTGTGTGATGTGTTCTGTTTTGTTTTGTTTCAGAAACATGGATTTGATTCTTTTTTCAAAAGACAGTTTTCATACCCACATCCTGAAAAGAGAAAAGAAATTTTTATCTATAAAATATCTGTAGCCTTGTTCAATCCAAATACACATATACCTAAAAACATTTCTGTAGGATATTTGTTACTGTTGTTTTGTTTTTGTTTTGGGGGGCACGCCTAAGAAATAGCACTCAGGGGTTACTCCTGGCTTGGTGTTTGGGGTCATTCCTTGAGATCCCAGGGATCCAACCTAGGCTTCTTATATACAGAGCATGTATTTCAGCCCTTGAGCTAGTTCTCAAGCCCAGCACCTTTGTTCTGATTATAATTATTCTTCTGTAGGGAAATTCTATCCAGTACTCTTGCCTTGGTGGGGTTCTAAAGCTTTTCTTTATTTTATATAACTGATTATATATAACCCCTAGAGATGAGAGTAGGAAAACATAGTAGGAAAAAAAGAGTTTGGGATATTTTTTAAAAAAATAGGAAATGATGAAATTCTTTTCATAAAGGCTTCTATTTAATTCTGGTTTATATGCTGAGCTTTCATGAACATTTAGGTAGTGAATAAACAAGTGTGCTTTTACAAACTCTCTAAAGCTGAGGTGGGGTGAGGAAGATTTTTGTTAATGTTTTTAAAAACTCTCCAAAGTCAATAAGTTTCTCCCCAAAGCATGTATGAGACTCAGACCCTCATGCACAGTCACAGCTAGGGCAAAGTTAAAACCTCCTGTAGAAAGATTTTCACTCCCAACACCCCTGTTTGCTTAAAAGGCAGCACTATTTTTTTCCTTTTCAAAGGGATCTCTATGTACTAACTCCTTCCCACCTGCTGTGCATGTAAATATTCATCAGCGAGATGGTCTCTGCTTATGACTTTGATCCCTCCTTCTTCTGGATGCCACAGGAGCACTGAAGGCCTGTGAGCTATGGGTTTGCCTTTGATCTTCTAGTCATAAATGACACTTTTGATACGGGACACCTGGGCCCTCTCCTTAATGCAGAGTATTTTGGAGGCCCTGATGTTGTCTTTCTCTTAATTCTCTTCAAGGGGAAAAGTGACATGGATATAGAAGTGGACACTCATCTGCCCTGAATGTGACACAGAGACTGGAGTAAGCCCTGAGCACAGTTGGGTTATGGCCCAACTCACCTCAGAAAAAGAAAGAAAGAAAAGAAAGAAAGAAAGGAAGGAAGGAAGGAAGGAAGGAAGGAAGGAAGGAAGGAAGGAAGGAAGGAAGGAAGGAAGGAAGGAAGGAAGGAAGGAAGGAAGGAAGGAAGAAGGAAGGAAGGAAGGAAGGAAGAAGGAAGGAAGGAAGGAAGGAAGGAAGGAAGGAAGAAAGAAAGAAGGAAAGAAAGAAAGAAAGTAAGAAAGAAAGAAAGAAAGAAAGAAAGAAAGAAAGAAAAAAGAAAGAAAGAAAGAAAGAAAGAAAGAAAGAAAGAAAGAAAGAAAGAAAGAAAGAAAGAAAGAAAGAAAGAAAGAGAAAGAAGAATGACAAAGAGAAAAACTGTAGATGAATGTGACAGACCTTCCCCAACATAGTTTTCTTCTCACAATGTAAAAACAAGGTTTTTATCAAATGTAAGATACAGAGAATGCTTGGAAGAAGGAAAGGTTTGCATTTCTCACTGCTCTGAAATGATCCTTCCCTACAGTTTGTCGTAGAACTATTAGTGATGCTGACTATGTCTGTCACTGCACCTCCGTGTGTCTGTAGTTTACAAACCAAGGACAAGCAGTCCCTTTCATAACGTCAGTGTAAACTACCTTGCATTAACAAGAATAATAGCTTTTTTTTTAAGAGATTGTGTCAAAATAATTACATTTCATTTTGCTTTCCTTTCATTCCCATCACATGAACAAACATATCAGCCTCACTTGAAGGTCTGACTGAGAACTTTTTTCCCAACATGCCCAAAGGGAAAAATTCCTGAATTCTATCATGGCAGCATGGGATTCCAGGCAGGGCATAAGCTAATTCTACACAACCTTCCTGTTTCTTCTCTTATTGATTAGTTAGCCAACATGTTCACCCAGCAAATGTCCCATTTGATGTCTGAAATGTTGTCTGTGTTTTCACCATTCCTTTGCATCACCTCACATCTACTCACATCTTTTTATTGCCTAAAGTTGGTGCTCTCTGAAATATTTATTCTTCAACTGGAAAGTCAAACTTGAAAAAGATGTTTACTACTAGCTTTGATATAGGTTTCGTTTTGTGAAGTCTTTGAATGCATTAAAATCCCAGTTTTATGGTGTGTGTGTGTGTGTGTGTGTGTGTGTGTTTGAAGCTCGAATAAAGCCCATTAATATTTTGCAATGGTCCGTTAAAAATTCAACAGTGTAGGGCCCGGCTAGATAGCACAGCGGTGTTTGCCTTGCAAGCAGCCGATCCAGGACCAAAGGTGGTTGGTTCGAATCCCGGTGTCCCATATGGTCCCCCGTGCCTGCCAGGAGCTATTTCTGAGCAGACAGCCAGGAGTAACCCCTGAGCACTGCCGGGTGAGGCCCAAAAACCAAAAAAAAAAAAAAAAAAAAAAAAAAAAAAAAAAAAAAAAAAAAAATTCAACAGTGTTGTCCTGTTAGAGTCTATTTTGATGCAAGTTACCTGGTTAGCTTAGTATGAAATTGCTATCAGGAGTGCCTTGAAATGCATTTCACCAAATGTTATTTTTCTAATGAGATCTTTAAGGGGCAGATCTTTTTATTTATTTATTTTTGTATCTTGTATAGTCCTGATGTCCCAATCACCTATTTCTACAAAGCAAGGGAACCATTTTAATTTGGTAAAGTGGAAACAGTTTATTGCCATTTTTTTTTATTTTCTAAAAGCGTGTCAAAAATAAATAGCACCGTTGTGTTTTTTGTGAAAGCAAAAACAAAAAATCGCTAAGTAGAAGAAACATACCGACATACACACTCGGGCACACATGCCTGCACGCTCCCTCCTTAAGCTTCTCCCTTACTGCCTCTCCATGTGAGAGGAAATGTTTTCAGACGTAAAAGGAGTGAGGCAACATGGGGAATTTAAAATCCATTGGTGATTTTCCCATTCTAGACATTATAGTCCCCCTATAGAAAGGGCCAGTCTAATCATAAGGTACACAACTGTCAGAGGTGTTCTGTGACAGTGATTCAACCTCAGCAGCCCAGGGCTTGCTCTGACTTCTTGGGCAGCTTAATTTGATAGATAGATAGATAGATAGATAGATAGATAGATAGATAGATAGATAGATAGATAGATAGATAGATAGATAGATAGACAGACAGATAGATAGATAGATAGATAGATAGATAGATAGATAGATAGATAGATAGATAGATAGACAGACAGACAGACAGACAGACAGACAGACAGAAGATATAGATACATGGACTGGGCAGTCGTTTATTGCTATTCTATATGGTTAGCACAAAAATGGGTTGGAAATCTCTGATTGGACGATTAAGACCTTGGTTCCCAAGGAATATACTCTCTGCTTGGCATATTTGAATTATATACTGGATGGTTGCTAAATGAGGATATGAGGGACAAAAATCAACGTTCGCACAACCTCCCACACTCCCTGGCATCCCCCTTTCATCCCTCACAACCCACCAAAACTGCCAGGTCAACCACACTGGAGTCTCTTGTTTGCCTGGTTGGAGGAGTGGGGTAAGCTTGTGCGTTCAGCCCTCACCGGGCTTCTTTGGCGGTAGAGAACACCCCACCCCCAGTGTGGGCGCGCTCAGCCAGCACAGCTTTGTGCTTCGGGTCTCCTGGGAAGAAGCTGCCAAACCTTCAGATCCCAACGCAGAGCCGCTGGCTTCCCTCTGCCCGTAAACTTCTCCTAATTAAGCCAGATCATCTAATTACAGGGCGTTCCATCAAATCTTTCTCCAGATGCTCCCGATGTGGGCGCTGGTCAAAGCTGGCGGGACTTCTGATCAGGGATGTTGGCCTGACGGCTCGGGCGCGCGCGGGGCCCCGATCGCCTGGACACGCGGGTCTCCAAGTACTGCGCAATCCGCCCCTGTTCATTTGCTCGGGCGCCTGACGGAAGCGCAGCGCGTAATTACTAAAGTTAAGAAAACAGCCCAGTAATTAGCCAGGCAACTCCATGCACAAGAAATGGAAATTAGTCGCAGCACCACAAATTAGTTTGTGCATACATTACATTCCAGGATGGTCCTTGGGGCCCGGTGTTTGTAGTCTTTGGCCAACAACCCCGCTATCTCAATAAAGCATTCCTGCCCCCGTGAGAGTGTAGCGCGGGGAGGGGAGTTTTGCTTGAATGACAAATTCTTTCCTTCTTTTGTCGCTGGCAACCAGAATAAAGTCTAATATTCGGGCTGGGCAAAGGGATCCCGGGAAACAATGATGTCTTCCTGTTGGTTTTCTTTTCCTTTGTGGGCCTCTATTAACCCGGGGTCATTAAGGTGTCTCCAAAGCGCGTGCTCATCAATTACACTGTTTCACTCATTAGACACAGTAGTTATAAACTCTTTATATAACCCTGATTTTGGACTATTTTCACAGCCTTTCCTCCTCCTAAACCAAAGCCAGGAAATTGGACTCAGGCACACACAACACGGCATTTGCATCAAAATAATACAGCGGGGCCTCGGAGAGCCACAATCACATCACTCAGAAGGAAGGAATAGAATACAAATTAAAGGAAGGATGTAAATTTTTTGCCATTAAGCTTCAATGACCATTTGAAATGGTGCAAGGCACAAAGGTTCTTGATGAGCGTCATCTAGTTTGATTATTCATACTTGTGTTTCTGCTTGAATTAAAGCAGGAGTGCCCGAGCTTGTTACAGGAAAATATTTGAATTGATAGTGAACTCTCACCTTGCCGTGCATCCATTTACTTTTCAAATGAATACCAGATAAGTTAGTGCATTTTCTAATCGGCCTGTTTTCCAGTGAGTGCTGTCATTACATACCAATTTCTTTTAGAAGTGCTTGCTAAGAAACATTAACTACTCACAAATAAGGAGCTGTCTGTCACCAGCTGCAGTCTTCACTGCGCACCAGCATTTCTGCAGGGAGAGCTGAGAGCCACATCATCCCTGTTCTCCCAGACTATCAGAGCTTCCTTGGTCCTCTCCCTCCTTCTCCTGAGAGTCCTTTAGAAGAGGCTGGCTTCTTGTCCTGTGCCATCTTTCCAAAACCAGGCAAAAGGTCTTGCTCAAGGAAAAAGCCAAACTGGTTTGCTATGGAGACGCCATGTCAGGTGTAGGGGTGGCCTGGATCCGCCCTTGCCAATAATCATTAGGAAAATATAGGTCAAAGTCACAATGAAATATTCATTAGGCTGTTGTCTATAAAAACTAAAAAGAAAAGGGGCTGGAGACATCTGACTACAGGCAAGGGACTTGTTCTGCACATGGCTGACCTTGACACCCCATAGGGTCCCCTGAGCACTACCAGGAGTGATCCCTGAGCACAGATCCAAGAATAAACCCTTAACATCACCAGGTGTGATTCCCCCAAACAAAATAAAACAAATAATTTAAAAGAATATTTCAATGATGATGACGATGACTGTAACCCTCTGAGAATCACTGGCCTGTGAATTTTTGCTGTTTGGATCCATTTGTTTTGCTTTGTTTTGTTTTATTTTATTTGGGGACCACACTCAATAGTACTTAGAGATTACTCCTGTCTCAGTGCTCAAGATTTGCTCCTGACTCTGTACCCAGAAATTATTCCTGTCAGTCCTCGGGGGACGAGATCCAGTGTCAGGGATTGAACTAAAATTCTAAAAGAAATTGGTATGTAATGACAGCACTCATGCATTTGTCACTATTCTCCACATCTGAAACTAACTTGTAGATTTAACTCAAATCTCTTTCTAGAAACAAACCTCTTCTTTTCCTTCTCCTGACATCACATGTTCAGATTCCCATTTTTCACTGACATTCCTGGCTCCTTTCTTCCTCACCTCCTCCACCTTTCGCTGCTGTGTCTAAAATATAAGCTGCTACTCCATGTGAAAAATTCCAGTTAACTTGCAAGGAAGATTCTCCATGTTAGGTCTTAGTTTTCTTTGGTAAGGCAGAAAAAGTTCAGACTTTGACATCAGAAAGTGAGAGACTAATAATCAGTACTGAATTAGCCACTGAACTAGCCACCAGTGTGATCTTCAGTGACCTCATTTTCTAGTACTTAAAGTGCTCATCTATAAAATGATGAAATCAATACCTATCATATTTATTTAGGACAGAAAAATATAAAGTATATACTTGTACTTAGCAAACAGTAGTTCTGTCCCAGAAGACTCCGTAGTCAGTTCTCTCCTATCTTTCCACCTGTATTTGTTAGCCATCTACCCTTTGTCTGAGCACATCTTTAGTTCTGTCATCTTTGGAACCTTCCAGTTAAGCTTTTCTTCCATGTCCGTTTTGTTGCAGTGAACTTTTTTAGATTAAAGAAGCCAACGGTTGGGATGAGGTAATTATTTGATCATGTAAAAGCACACTAATTTCATAATCTGATTAAAGGAATGGAATCCATGGCAATGGAAATAATCTTAGCTCAGTGTTTGCCCATAAAAGTGTAAATATTGTTCTCTTACAGGGCCTGCTTTCTACCTATGAAATCAATCTTTCTTACATTTCCAACTTGAAGCTTGAAGCATGGTCCTGTCCTTGGAACTTGTTCCTAACCTCTCTCTTTCAACTATCCCATGTCCTATTTAAGCCCCTCTGACAGCCCTTGTCACAACTTAACTAGTAATTTTTATAATTACATCTACATATTTATGCTTTACCACTTGCTAATTCTGTACTATTGGCCAAATCACTGCTCTAGGTCTCAGTTCCTCATCTCTATAATAGGAACCATTTTAATGCCTAGCTTAGAAACTGGCTGTGAGAATCACCTAAATTAAAAATAATGTCTGCCAACAGAGTACTTCACATATGAACCTTTTGTAATTATGATAGATGATAATGATGGTGATGATAAATTGTCTTTCCCTGTTAATGAGTTCTCATACTCAAGAACTGTGTTCTTTTCTTCTGGCATTTTATTGTTTTTTTGTTTTTGTTTTTGTTCTTTTTTTGTTTGTTTGGGGGCCACACCAGGTGACGCTCAGGGGTTACTACTGGCTATGTGCTCAGAAATAGCTCCTGGCTTGGGGATGTGAGATGTGAGATGCCGGGGATTGAACCAAGATCTGTCCTGCATCAGCCACATGCAAGGCAAACACCCTACCCACTGCGCTATCACTCCAGCTCCCTCTCCTAGCACTTTATACCATATAGTGTGCCGCAAGAGAAAAACAAACAGGTGGGACCAGAGTTACAGTACAGTATATTTGCCTTGTATGAGGCTGACCGTGCTTCTATCCCCTGCCCCCCCCATATGATCCCCTAGGAGAGTTCCCTGAGAACAGATCTAGGAGTAAGTCCCTCATCCCCCCAAAAAACATGTGCCACAAATATGGCTCAAAAAGATAGAGCTTGTACCAGGCATGTGTAGGATTCTAATGCTGGTTTCTCCAACACCACCAGGTATAGTCCTGGAAGTTCCTGATGGTCTCCCCATTACCCTCTTTCAAATACCCTGTCAGGACCATATCATTGACCAGAAGTTAGGTAAAAGACATATACTCAGAGGGGCTGGGTATGTCCCCTATTTTAAAAATAAGGCAAGCAGGTCTAGAGGGGCAATACAATAGGTAGGGTGCTTGCTTTGCATGTGGCACACCAGAATTTGATCCACAGCATCCCATCTAGTATCCTGAGCCTGACCAAGAGTGAATCCTGAGTTTAAAGCCAGGAGTAAGCATGAGCACAACAAAAATAATATAGCCAAAGCAAAGCAAAATAAAACAAAAACTAAGCAAACAAATAGTAAATTCAAGGCATTTATTTTCTGCCTATAATGTATCACATAAATATACCATATCTATGAATTATAAACCACATTCCTAATTTTAATTATAGCTAGGTACATAGATATATACAAACACACACATATATATACATATACATATAAGATACATACATATATATGCATGTATGTATCAGAGGACAGCGAAGTATCCCTCCAGAAAGAGATCTATCTGCTCCAACTTTGTTCAGTAGACAGTCAAATTTTTCTCTCAATCAAATCTCCTTCTAAAGTTAGAAAATAAATGTCTGGCACATTAGTTTAGATTTATATTCTGGTTTCTCTTCAGATCACATTAGTCTAGCATTAAAGAGGCCTCTGACTGAGTTTTTTATTTGTTTATGTATTATTTTTGTGCTAATAGATGAGCCCTTTTACTTTTTGCCCTTCTGTGTTTTGGTTTGGTTTGGTTTGGTTTTGGGGTGGGCGTGCCACACTCAATGATGCTCAAGAGTTACTCCTGGGTATGTGCTCAGAAATCGCTCCTGAATTGGGGGAACCTCTGAGAACGCCGAGGAATCAAATTGTGGTCTATCCTAGGCCAGCGCGAACAAGGCAGATGCTTTCTGGCTTGTGCCACCACTCTGGCCCCGCTTTTGTTTTTTAACTAAGAAACTGTTTAATAGAATAACCACAAGATAAGTCACAAACTTGTTCATGACTGAGTTTTGGTCCTACAGTGTTCTAACAGCATCCATCATTTCTCCAGTGCATTTTCTGTGCCTCGGAATTTTTTTACTAACATTCCCAAGTTACCCATTTGACATTTCAGATACTGAAGAAGTAACTAACATGAAACCTGGAGATGATTTTTTTAAAGTTTTCCCAAGTTCCCAGTTCCCCCTCTATAAGGGCAATGTTGAGTGGCAGGGAGGGGTAGCATCTTTTCTTTCGGCGTAGAGTGGGGCTTTGGCTACACCTTCAGACTTCTTTTCACCACTTAAACACAAAGCCACCACTGCCACCACCACCCCCGTTTCTTTACATAAACGTGTCAGGTCGCTGGGAGCAAGGAGAGCATGCATCTTTCTGCCTGGGTATGGCTTCCCGAGCTCATTCCACATGAACGACCCAAGAGAAAAGATAGCTCGGCCAGAAACTATTTTGTAGTAGTTGGGAACTTGATGACAATGCTGTACCTACTGGGCGATTTATTCTAATGTGCCTGGCAGACAATTATGACTCACCAAAGCAGAAAATGGAGCTCGCCTTTTCAAAAGTGGTTCAAGTCCCACCTCCCAGAGCCATCTGGGATTACTGCTGAGTCTTGGGTGGCCTAACCCTGAGCCTTCATTAACAGTCAGGCTGCTCTGCAAAGCAAGTGTGACATGCTCACAATGGAAGGGTGCTTGTGATAATTAAATAGAAATCCTGGTTTTCAATAGATTCATGTTCAACAAGTTCCTCAACACTTGTTTTGTCCTGTTTTCAAGGAGGACCCAAAAAGCAATATGAGTTTGCACACATACTTCTGGCAAGGCACAACAGGTCTGCTCTTCCATTCTGCAGGCCCCTTGCTTCTCTGAACCATTCCAAAACAATAATTTGGGAAAGTCTCATAAAGCCCCTGTTTGGGGAAACAACTATTTTTTTGCCATATCACATATAAATTCCTGCTAGATCAAGTATAGAAAAAAGTGGGGGTTTTTCTGTTGTTTTTTTTTAAACCTTCCTTCAATGGAAAATCAACTTGAAAATTATTGGTAGACAGTGGCAGACTGATTACATAATCAAAATTACTAGATATGAAAAACCCTCACTCAATTATTTATCCTCTTCAAATTTCTATTATCTTTTTTAATTTGCAAAGACAGATTTTTTTTTTTTTTTTAGAGTCAGCTAAGTGTGCCAGCTGCCCAGGGCTGTGCAGTAAACATTAGAAAGGGTGTTTAATTACCCTAAGTTAGGCTGAAATTTTACTTTCAAAACAAGAATAAAATGCAAATGTGTGTGCATGAATGTGTATATATATATACACACATATATACATATATAAATATATATATATTTACTATATTACTTGGTGTCAAGAAGGAATAATAAGAAAGCAGCAAGACCTCACTCATTAACCATAATCAGAAGTTCAATAAAAAGATCTCTGGCTACTTCCCTCAACCCAATTTTTTCTATTTTCCCCTGTGGGAGGTGCCAGGGGAGAGGGTTAATGTTAAAATAATTCATAATGCTCGCATTGTACTCCTGTGCAAATGAATTATGATTGTTCTCCCAAATCTGCTAGCTTTATTTTTTTTACTTCTCCAAAACCACCTTACCATAACCAAATATCTACTGCCAATTTTCAGGAATGTCTTCTGGGAGGGGAGTTAAGCCATGGCATAGCCAGGCTCTATACTATTCTCCACCTTGTGACCCAAATGTTGGATTAACAAGGACATATGGCCTGATCTTGCTGATAAAGCCTTCAGGGTTAGTGCTTGAGGCCAAATTGACACCTCCCCCTGGTGGTCCCTATTGTTCCATCCCAGGGTCTAGGGAGATTACCAAACCCTGACTCCCACTGTTATACATCTGACCTTATGTAGCAGCCTGTGGAGCAAGGCAGGCTGATGGAAGAGAGGTCAAAACCCTCACAGGGAGAAAGAAAAGCTCACATCAACTGCTAGGCCCTGAGATAGTCAGCCTGGATTCTGGATGACCAGACCTCCTGCAGACAAGCCAGACCAGCATGTATGATCTCTCCAGACCAGCTGCAGTCCTCCAAGTTACCAAGCCAATTCAGCCAGGATGGAAATAGTGGGAAAGATAGTTTCCTTCTTTCTCTTGCTGCTTCTGATTTCAATAAGCTAGAATTTCTTTAAAGGAACACTGGAGTCCTGGGCAAATCACACTCTATATCTTACATACTTCTCAAGTGGAAAAACTCTTCATGTGATAAGGAGTTTTGTGGTTTATAGGATATAATCACATCCAGCTCAGTGATGCTATAGATCAACATGATCAGTTCTCTTATTTTACAAATGAAAAGGGAGTGTAAGGAATTCAAAGCGACCATGGGAATAGTACAGAGGGTAAGGCCTTGCAAGAGGCTGTCCTCAGGTTTGATTTCCAGCATCCCATATGGCCCTCTGAGCACCTTCAGGAATGACCCTTGAGCACAGAGCCAGGAGAAAGCTATAAACTGCTGGACATAGCCCAAAAATAAAAAATAAAATAAAAAAAGGAGTTTGGATTATTTAATTCAACACCCCACATCTTCTACATAATAGAACTGGCACTAGGATCTTCAGTCTGCTTCTTAATTATCTAGCTCCTTTCTACTCCTCTATTAAGATTTAAAAAGAAGAAAGATCCCGAAGCAGGGCACAAGTCCTTATTGTCCCTGAGGGTGAGTTATTTCATCCTCAGCACAGCTTAGCTTCTTCCCCCCAAAACACCCTCTGGAATATCCTTCTTCTTGCAATAACACTGAATGAGATAAGAGGATAGAAAGTTTCATTGTCTCTTTTCAAATCCAAGAACATCAGAATAACATAAAGCTGATTTCTAACTCTGTTCATGATGAAGTGCCAAGTTCCAATAATAAGTGACTCTGAAAATTAAAAAAAAAGACTAATCCATACATTGGAATATAATACATACTTCTGTACTAAAGGGAAAGAAAATACACAGAGCAAGACCTATGATTGCTCTAGGCTCTTTTCTTTTTTTTTTTTTTTTTTATTTTTGGGCCACACCCGGTAATGCTCAGGGGTTACTCCTGGCTATGTGCTCAGAAGTAGCTCCTGGCTTGGGGGACCATATGGGACACCGGGGGATCGAACCGCGGTCCGTCCAAGGCTAGCGCAGGCAAGGCAGGCACCTTACCTTTAGCGCCACCGCCGGGCCCAACTCTAGGCTCTTTTCAGACTACATTCTAAAGAACTGGAGAGCAAACAAACTTGGGTATTCTAAAAGGCAGAATCAAAAGTAAGAGTTTGGATCTACTCAATATCCAGAATCTAGAAACAACACAAATGCCAAAAACAGATGAGAGGATAAGAAAACTGTGGTACTTCTACACATTGGAATACTATGCAGCTGTTAGAAAAAAGGGTCATGAAATTTGCTTATACATGAAGCTGTTAGAAAAAAGGGTCATGAAATTTGCTTATACATGAATAAACATTGAGGGTATCATGTTGAGTGAAATGAGTCAGAGGGAGAGGGATAGACATAAAATGATAACACTCATATACAGGATATTATAAAAAAAATGTATAAGAATCATATGCAAAGACAATAGTAGTGAGGACCAGGTAGACTAGTCCATGGTAGAAAGCTTGCCACAAGGCAGGGGGGCAGGGATGAGTGCAGTTAGGACAGAGAAGTGACCACTATGATAATGACACTTGAAAATGATCACTCAAGACAAGAACTGGTGCTGAAAGAAGGTAAAGTGATACTCTTCCAACAGTGGTATTGCAAACCACAGTGCCTAAAAGGAAAAAAGGGAAGAAAGAGAAAAAGAGAGAGAAGAAAGGCAGGCTGAGAAGGAGGGTAAGGGTTGAGGGAACACAAATTGTGAGAGTTGCATACTGCTGAGGGATGGGTATTGGTACATTGTACAGACTGAAACTCAAACCATCAACTTTTCAACTGCATCTCACAGTGATGCAATCAAAAAATAAATAGTAAAAAACAAGAGTGTTGATATTCTGAAGAGGCAGGACACTGAAGAATTATACAGAGATGGAGCTCCAGGAATCTGCAGAAAGTGCCACTTAAATCCTTGACCAAATACTAATTTGACCATGTGTAGAGCAATAACCCCATACGGCCTGTGAGAGAACAATCCCAGAGTAGCTGTGTGCTCAAAGAAAAATCTGAAATTCGTCTAGTGATACTGAAGTTCAAATGGCCTTGGAGAGAGCTATCATATGACCTGTCTTTTAATCAAAACCTTTGGAAGAATCACAGCTTGGAAATAGAGCTAAACTAGTTCTTAAAAGGGGCTACTCTGACCCACCCTAACAAATAGTAAAAACAACTTCATGGGTCATACATAATTTTAAAAAAGTTTTAACTGCTTACCAGGCATTCACCAACAATTCAGGCTGGATTACAGAAAAGAAAAAGAAAGAAGAAAGAAAGAAAGAAAGAAAGAAAGAAAGAAAGAAAGAAAGAAAGAAAGAAAGAAAGAAAGAAATATAAATAGAAAAAGAAAGAAAGAGAGAAAGATAAAAAGAAAGAAAGAAAGAAAGAAAGAAAGAAAGAAAGAAAGAAAGAAAGAAAGAAAGAAAGAGAAAGAGAAAAAGAAAGAAAGAGAGAAAGAGAAAAAGAAAGAAAGAAAGAAAGAAAGAAAGAAAGAAAGAAAGAAAGAAAGAAGAAGGAAGGAAGGAAGGAAGGAAGGAAGAAAAGGAAGGAAGGAAGGAAGAAAAGGAAGGAAGGAAGAAAAGGAAGGAAGGAAGGAAGGAAGGAAGGAAGGAAGGAAGGAGGAAGGAAGAAAGAAAGGAAGGAAGAAAGAAAGAAAGAAAGAAAGAAAGAAAGAAAAAGAAAGAAAGAAAGAAAGAAAGAAAGAAAGAAAGAAAGAAAGAAAGAAAAAGAAAGATAGAAAGAAAGAAAGAAAGAAAGAAAGAAAGAAAGAAAGAAAGAAAAGGAAGGAAGGAAGGAAGAAAGAAAGAAAGAAGAAAGAAAGAAAGAAAGAAAGAAAGAAAGAAAGAAAGAAAGAAAGAAAGAAAGAAAGAAAGAAAAGAAGAAAGAAAGAAAGAAAGAAAGAAAGAAAGAAAGAAAGAAAGAAAGAAAGGAAGGAAGGAAGGAAGGAAGGAAGGAAGGAAGAAGGAAGAAAGGAAGGAAGGAAGGAAGGAAGGAAGGAAGAAAGAAAGAAAGAAAGAAAGAAAAGAAAGAAAGAAAAAGAAAGAAAAAGAAAGAAAGAAAGAAAAAAGAAAGAAGAAAGAAGAAAAAGAAAGAAAGAAAGAAAAGAAAGAAAGAAGAAAGAAAGAAAGAAAGAAAGAAAGAAAGAAAAAGAAAGAAAGAAAAAAGAAAGAAAGAAAGAGAGAGAGAGAGAGAAAGAAAGAAAGAAAGAAAGAAAGAAAGAAAGAAAGAAAGAAAGAAAGAAAGAAAGAAAGAAAGAAAGAAAGAAAGAAAGAAAGAAAGAAAGAAAGAAAGAAAGAAAGAAAGAAAGAAAGAAAGAAAGAAAGAAAGAAAGAAAGAAAGAGGAAGGGAGGGAGGGAGGGAGGGAGGGAAGAAGGGTGGAAGGAAGAGGACAGAGGACTAGCTTCCAAAACCGACAAAGAAAAATCAGCATCATCTCCTTTAATAATTCCTCTTGCTGGGGCCGGAGAGATAGCATGGAGGTAAGGTGTTTGCCTTTCATGCAAGAGGTCATTGGTTCGAATCCCGGCGCCCCATATGGTCCCCTGTGCCTGCCAGGAGCAATTTCTGAGCCTGGAGCCAGAAATAACCCCTGAGCACTGCCGGGTATGACCCCAAAACCACACACACACAAAAAAAATAATAATAATTCCTCTTGCTTACCCATAGTGCTGTAATGTTTGTGATACTGCAGACGACCATGTGTCATTGTTGAGATTAAAATATCTAGTATAATATGACATATGATAAAGATGTGACAAGTAACAGTAGCTAATTATAATTCAATTATTAATCAAATGAACTCAAATGTAAATGACATAACTGTATGGATAGATGCTTGGGATGCTCATGGTGCCTGCAGTTTTTGCTTTTGCCTCCACAACCCCCATCTTGTCTCCTACACCCTTCTACCCTGGAGTTAACCCCAAACCTTAAGCAGATCAACATGAAATTTAATCAGGATGAGCAGGATGTTCCCATCACAATCGACTGATAACACACATCTGGCAGGATATGCAACCCATGTCAGCAAGTTTGCTCAAACTTAAAAGAATGAACACCAGCTAGAGAGAACCCCCTTAAGGGAGAGACTGCCATAATTAGAGTGGAAGATGAGTAGACTGTCAGATTGGACACTAGAGATTGGTGCATTTTACAAACACTGATTTCCATACCGACCCTCCCCTTAAAACCCCTTGAGCCTATAAAAGATACCTCCCCAATTTACTCGGAGCCACTGGTTCTCAATCTGCATGAAAGATCCGGTCTCCCCTGCTAGCTGGAATCAATAAAGCTGCTTTGCTGTTTGCATTCCTTTTGAATTTGGAGTCTTCATTTGAGGCGGTGGACTTCCACGGACCCTAAAACTATGCCTCTGTTCACACAGCTGTGCAGAATAGGTGCCCCCTTTCTATGCTCCAGAGGGACTAGTAGGGGTTCAGACATACACAGTTCAAGGAGCCAAAATTTGTTTCTCCAAAATCTTTGGGCTGAGACACTTTAGACATTGTTAAACCAGACAACAAAAAGTCAGAGGGGTTACAGCAAAATAGTGAAAGATAGCACTGGACTGAGGTCTTGTGGTTTTTGGTTTTGTTTTGTTTGGGGGGCCACACTCATCTGTGTACAAGGTTACACCTGACTCTGAGCTCAAGAATCACTCCATGCAGGCCACAGGGGACTATAGGGACGGTAGGGATTGAACCATGATCAAATGCTTACAAGGCAAGCACCTTATCCTCTATACTCAGTCCCACACATTGGGCCATTTTGAGTAAGCTTGAATTTCTGGCTCAGAGGACATACTGGAAGTCAACTGTCTAGGGGTGAAATCTCTCAGCATTATTTCTCTTGTAAAATTTTATCTACTCATATTAACTCACTTCTCCAACAGCTGGTGATTCATGAAATATGAATGCCTATGTTTAATACCCTTGAGTTTGTTTTAGGCCTTTTCTTCAAAATGGTGTGAGTTGGAAGAAAGACTGTTTACGAATAACTAAAAAAGGCAAATACTGAAACAAACAACATATGTCAGTGATCACCAACAAAGAAAGTAAAAACATCTGCTCAGGTTTGTCTGGGACAAAAAGAAATTACATTATGAACAAAATTAGTGCATGGCCAAGCATACCTTAAACCAGGAGAAAAACATCTGGGTCCTGCCTATGAAAAAAATAATAATTTCCTCTTGCATTTGCATTTACCTATTACATTTCTTTGTATTTTCTGTCTCTGAAATAATCAGAGAATAATATAGAGCAGACAATAAAGTAAAATATACAGAGAGATAGTAATAGGAGATAAGGGTTTTTGCCATGTATCCCAAAGACTCCAGTTCAAATTCTAGTTACCACATAAAGTCCCTTAGAGCACTGCTAAGAGTCAAACTTGAACACAGAACCAGGAATAGTTTAAGCCTAACAGACACTGCTCAAATCTACAGGGCAAGTATAATTGACCCCATGATGTATATAATGAAGCTGAGCCTTGTAAAAATAAATTAGACAATTAGCCCTAAACTAAAATCTATAATAGTTTTCCAGATACAGTACCTTGGTATTGAGCAATCTCATTAACTAACATATCAGATGGATATTATTAGACACCATCAACAAGAAACTCATTTTGGAATTTTTGGTTGCCACTGGACCTGAGGCATATTAGAAAAAGGGAATTTGGGGGCCGGAGAGATAGCACAGCAGTAAGGTGTTTGCCTTAGACACAGAAAGACAGTGGTTTGAATCCCGGCATCCCATATGGTCTCCCGAGCCTGCCAGGAACAATTTCTGAGTGTAGAGACAGGAGTAACCCCTGAGTCCTGAGCACTGCTGGGTGTGACCCAAAAACCAAGAAAAAAAGGAAAAAGAAAAGGGGAATTTGGCTAATGTGTACCCAAATAAGTACATATTTCAAGCTATATGTTAATTCTTGGAATGTCATGTACAATAGGATGGCTATACTTAATAATACTATATTGATATCTGAAAGTTCCTATGAAGTAGATCTTAAATTTTTATTACTAGGAAAATTATTTTCAGCTTTGAAAGGTGATGAGTATTAACTAGACAATATGGTGGTCATTTCACAATGTATATCAAATTATTGTTTGTTCTACCTTACTTTTGTTTAATGTTATATGAGGATTATATCACATTGCCATCTACATGGCACATGGCACCTCCAAACTCCATAAGACTGACATCCAGTATGAGTACAGTAAATTAGATGGGAAAGTTGCATAAAAGCCTACAAAACTCAGTAAGTAAAAACAATAACACAGAAGACTCAACTAGCAACAAAGAGCTTAGCAAATCCTCCAACAATGACATTAATAACCTCATTGTGAGCATAACAAGATTTACATATTTTCTTTTATTAAACTACTTTTTGAAAATTCTATTTTCCATTTTGTTGTAACAAGCAATATAAAATAAATCACTTTATGCTTGCCAGGGGGCAACCTTGGAGGGGTGCATGATAAACTGGTGACAATGGTAGAGAGAATGCCACACTGTGGGTGAAATTGATGTGTGGAACATGGAATGTCCAAAACAGCTGCATTATGAGCAACTTTGTCAACTAGTGTTTAAATTAAGTTTTAAAAAATGGGGGAGTAAAGCCTTGTATTGATAATTCCCTAATATATAAAGCATGCTCATGACTATGAGGCACTTACACATAATATTTAAAGCACTGCTAAAATACATTTTAATATTCTGAGCTTATGCAACCTAAGATGGTGAGTTAAATACATCATTTTTCACCTTACCACCCTTTTGAGGTCCTACAAAAATTTTATGAATTGGGGGCCAAGAGATAGCATGGAAGTAAGGCAGTGGTTTGAATCCCAGCATCCCATATGGTCCCCTGAGCCTGCCAGGAGCGATTTCTGAGCATAGAGCCAGGAGTAACCCCTGAGGGCTGCCGGGTGTGACCCAAAAATCAAAATAGGGGAAAAAATTAATTGATTTTCAAAGAAAAACACTGTAACAGGGCCTGAGACATATTTCAGTTGACTGGAGCACATGTTTTGCATGCAGGATTGATCCCCAAAAACTATACAGTATGGTTAAAAAGGAAAACAAAGTAAGAACAAAAATATAAATAACAACTCTTGAGATTTCTAAACTTATTCAGAAGTCGGGAAAAGGGTAAAAAAAAGGGTTAGTGGGAAAAAGAAATGGGGCTACAAGGAGGCCATTACTCAGGCCACAGATGGAGGAAACTGACCTGGCAGGGGCTGAACTGTCAAAAAGTGAAGCATGGTTCAATGAAGACTGCATGATTGAATGTCCAGCAAACCTTCTGAGAAAGCAGTACCTTAATTTCATCCTTAGAAGTTTACATCTAATTGGTCATTTCAGGAACTAGGAGTTGTAAGAGAACCCCAGCTGATAGTGATGTAGGATCAGGGCCAAAGAACACAGACATAGTTCATAGAAACCAGTGAGCTCCCACATGCCAGTCAACCTGATCCATCATTTTGAAGCAAGAGTCTACATTCAGAGGGGAAACAGGGAAAAAGACAGTGAATGACCTACAATTAATAATTTGGTAAACACAAAACAATTACACACTTATTATAATATAAAAGCCTATTATGAAGCTTCAACCTCTAGCCTCACATTGAGAATGCTTTAGAACAAATTTAAAATATTTTCTTCTGGGCTATTGGAAACTCATGGGTTCTCCATATACAGTAATGACCTATAGTATAGGATCATAAGTAGGACACAGCCATATACATTTAAAAAATCATTCTGGAAGCTAGAAAAATAGTAGGGTTAAGGTATTTGCCTTACATGGGGCTTGCTAGATCCCTGATTCCCTGAATACAGAGCCAAGAATAAGTCAGAAGCACTGCAAGGTGAATTCCAAAAATAAAATAAGTAAAATCATTCTGACATGCAAGCAGGATGGTAAAAAAAAAATGTATCTAATGTTTACCATTTTCTTCTAGATTTTGTTCCCAAATAGTCATTATAAGATGTCTCTCTCGGGGCCCGGAGAGATAGCACAGCGGCGTTTGCCTTGCAAGCAGCTGACCCAGGACCAAAGGTGGTTGGTTCAAATCCCGGTGTCCCATATGGTCCCCCGTGCCTGCCAGAAGCTATTTCTGAGCAGACAGCCAGGAGTAACTTCTGAGCACTGCCGGGTGTGACCCAAAAACCAAAAAAAAAAAAAGATGTCTCTCTCAATTCACTCCCTCAAACACGCTCCTCCAGCCCAGGATCAAGTGCAAATCCATATGTGCTCACAGCCAAATCCAACTTTCCCTTGTTATTAGTTCACTAGTTATTCCCTTGTTATTAGTTCACTAACTGAGTCTCACCCATTCTTCTCTTTGCTATCTATGACCTGTAGACTCTCCCAAAACTCCCCTAAAGCCATTCTCAACAACAGATCCATGATTTTGAAATTATCTTGTATGCTTACAATACCCCAAGTACCCAAGTCAGCCACTTGCTAATGTTTATATTCTTCAGATAGACATTCTTTTGCCTGAGTCTTACAGTGTCCTCTAAGAAGTAAAATTAATGGCTTAGGTATGCTAGATTGTATTAATGACCTCAACTTTTCACCACATAAGTGAGCAGTTTCTTCTATTATTTAAGCAGAGTATATATCAACCATGGCTCACATCACATTCACCTAAATAAGCTTTGATCATGTGACTTGCTTTTGGGGAAATGAACAGAAGTGAATGACCAGAGATTTGAGAAGTCTGGTACAATTGGGCATGTACTTTGGCCATCACAAGAGGTCTTCCCTCAATATTGTTGCTTCCTCCTTAGTCTGAACTTCAGATAGATACATATAGAACATATTTAAGCCAAATTATCAGGGAAGGATCAAACCTAACTATATCCATATCACAAAGTACATCTACTCAACCAAAGCATTCTAACCATCTAACCCCCAGAATTAGGATCTAACACTGTCAGGGAAACCAAGATCAACCCATAAACAGATGTGTTAAGTGAAAAGAATATTATGATATCCAAAGGATTGGGTTGAATGAAGGAATTCCAGCTATTGGATTGAATGAAGGAATTCCAGACCAAAGGTCAGCAGTTTTTTGTTTTGGGGTTTTTTTGTCTGTTTTTTGTTGTTGTTGTTGTTGTTTTGCTTTTGGGGCCACACCCTGTGAAGCTCAGAGGTTACTCCTGGTCATGCACTCAGAAATTGCTCCTAGCTCAGGAGACCACATGGGAAGACAGGAATTGATCGCAGGTCCATCCTGGATCTGACACCTGCAAGGCAAACGCCCCACTGCTGTGCTATCACTTCGACTCCCATAGGTCAGCAGTTTTAAGAACTAATGTTTTAAGTTTCAGTTTAAAGGCAAGAAAAATATAATAGCCAAGGATCTCAAGCAAGAAAATTCTCTATTACACATAGGAGATAGTTTTTTGTTCTATATCTTAGGACTAAGACATACCCATTTTATTCAGTCTATTGACTCTCCTGTTAATCCTATTCCAAACCATCTTTACAGAAACATCTACAATAGAATCATATGATTTACTGTAACTAGAATGTAAATTAACTACATCCATGAAGTGAACCAAACAGAAGAAGGATGGACATACAGATGATCCCATTCATCTGTGGTATAAAGAAAAGTAAAACATAAAAACAGACAATATCAAATAATGGTAAACCTTTGGTTTTTTAATTCCAATAATGAGGGGTAGGGGTGGGGAGAAGTAAATTAGAAATGAGAGAAAGAGGGGACCAGAGCGATAGCGCAACTGTAGGGCATTTACCTTGCATACCACTGACCCAGGAAGGACTGCAGTTTGATCCCCCAGTGTCCCATATGGCCCCCCAAGCCAGAAGTGATTTCTGAGTAGATAGCCAGGAGTAACACCTGAGTGTTACTGGGTGTAGTCCAAAAACCAGAGAGAAAGAGAGAGAGAGAGAGAGAGAGAGAGAGAGAGAGAGAGAGAGAGAGAGAGAGAGAGAGAGAGAGAGAGAGAGAGAGAATAGTAGAGGGTTTGGGGCACTTTGGTGGTGATGAAAATAAAATCATTTTGTATATAAAAACAATAAGTATTAACTTTTGTGGGAGGGTTTTGAGCCACACCCAATGACACTCATGGTTATTTCTGGCTCTGCACCCAGAAATTGCTCCTGGCAAACTCGGGGAACCATATGAGATGCCGGGAATAGAACCTGGGTCTGTCCAAGTTAGCCATGTGCAAGGCAAATGCCCTATGGCTTTGCTATTTCTCCAATCCCTAAGTGTTAACATTTTTGAAACCATATTACTCAAAGTAAAAAAAAAAGATTTTTAGAAAAAATATTTTAAAAATAAACACTTAGGATAACCTTTTTACCAGATCTGGACATCACAGGATCTAATCAAGTGAACTTATATGTCACTCTTTTAGGTTGTTTTGTGTGTGTGTGTGTGTGTGTGTGTGTGTGTGTGTGTGTGTGTGTGTGTGTGTATGAGCATCCTTTACATTTATTCTCTCCATGTAGTGATCCTTTAGAAAGAGGACCATTTTCCAAAACACTTAAAGAAGGTACAAATACAAAACTGTAAGTATGGGGCTGGAGAGATAGCACAGCGGTAGGGCATTTGCCTTGCACATGGCCAACACAGGACCAACCCTGGTTCAATTTCTGGCATATGGTCCCCTGAGCCTGCCAGGAGTGACTTTTGAGTGCAGAGCCATGAGTAACCCCTCAGCACCGCCAGGTGTGACCCAAAAACAAACAAACAAAAAAAAATCCGTAAGTGTGAATTATTCTAGAATAGGGCACCTGCTGTACTGCAGTTAGTCAAGGTCTGTTGCCATCCAGAAACAAAGGAGAAGGGGAGATAAAGAGAAGGAAGAAGTAAGATGCAAAATATCAGCCATAAACTTCAGAAACTATGTTCAGGATTTGTTAATGACTGAATTTTTCATTATATGCTTTGATGGGTTTGAATTTGCCTGGTGCCAGCCAACAATAAGAGAAAATCAAGTTTATATAGCAGAAAATCTATACTCTTTAGACACCTACTTACTGCAGAAGGACCCAAAGTATTGACCCTCAGTTCAGCGCTGAGATAAGAGGCATTAATCTATCCACACACTTCCAAGCTCACACTGATCTTTCCCACCATAGCTTTGTATGTTGCTAAATAGGTCTTTATTGACTATGGGCCTTGTTGACATCAAACTTCAGTGGTACTCCCAGTACTCAAGAAGGCACAAAATTCTCCTTCCCACCCCTCAATATTGGCTGAGACTCCTTTAATAAGATGCTTAAAAATGCAAATGACCTTGAAGAAGGAATTAATTTATTTGTTTGCAATTTAGATCTCTAGAGATACAGATATGCTAGCATACTTCCTCCTGCTCTGTCTGTACCTTTGTCCCAAAGGAGAGGTCATACTGAGTGTGGCTCCTATCCAAGACACCAACTCAAATGTACTTATCATGTAGTCTTCTTGTCCTTTTTTAAACAGGCTGTTGACTCAAGGGTTTTCCAGAAGAGACCAGAGGACCAGAGTGATAGACAAGGTTAGGACACCTATTTTGCATACAATAGAGGAGGCAGGACACCTACCTTGCATGCAGCAGACCTATGTTGGATCCCAAGCACTGCATATAGTTCTGAAACAGGCAAAAGAACAGATAGATAGTAAAGCACCTCCAACCCATCCTAGCAACTTAGTAATGAGTTATTGGGACTTAATAAAAGTTCTTGTGATGTAGGGGCCGGAGAGATAGCACAGCGGTGTTTGCCATGCAAGCAGTTGGTTCGAATCCCGGCATCCCATATGGTCCCCCCCCCCCCCGTGCCTGCCAGGAGCTATTTCTGAGCAGACAGCAGAAGTAACCCCTGAGCAACGCCGGGTGTGGCCCAAAAACCAAAAAATAATAATAATAATAATAAAGTTTTTGTGATGTAATAAAAACATGAGGTGCATTTGCTGGAGTTGCTTTGTCACTGGCTTAATGCTGATGAAAGTATTACAGCTAGAACCCATCTTGTATACCCAGTGACTAGTGCCTGATAAGAGTTTTACCTGGTTCCACTGCAGATCCAGAGAAGAAGAACCCCCATTTTAGTAGAGAGGCTCTAGGAAGAACAAAGGCCTGGAAAGAAATGTCAAGAAAGACCATCAGGGCCTCAAGCATTTGCCTTGCACTTGACTGACCCAGGTTGGATCCTGACATCCAATATGGTCCCCTTGCCAGGAGTGATTTCTGAGCACAGAGCCAAGAGTAACCCCTGAGTTCTGCCAGCTGTGACCAAAAAAAAAAAAAAAAACTTTTTATTAATTTAAATTAAAAAAAATATGTACCATCAATTATTCCCATTTTTCCCTCCTGCCAACCACTCTGGCAACAGAATATTACCTATGACTATTACCTAGGTAGAAAGCCCCACATAGGGCAGACTGGAAAAGACCCTATAAATCCAAATTGGGACAAAGGAAGAGCATGGCTAGGAACTGCCATAGCACATAGCACAGGGTGCCTGAGTGCAGGTCACCCAAGTTTGCCCCTCTTGAATGAGCACTTTAACCCCAGGGTGTGTACTGGGGTTCTCTATCTTTAGAGAAACATGTACTCTCTCTCCCTCTCCCTCCCTCCCTCCCTCTCTCTCTCTCTCTCTTTCTCTCTCTCTCTCTCTCATATGTTACTCTCTCCTTTTCTTCTCTCTGCCCTTTCTCAGATTTTCTAAATAAAATCTGTTTTTACTTCACTGCTCTTCTCCTCCTTGAGTTCTTTTCTAGAATTTTTGGAAGTCAAAGGACCTGAAAGGCCTCGATAAGGTCTAAGACTAACTTTCCTTTCCTGCTGAGAGCAATTCCTTTCTCCAGACTAATCCACAGACGACCCCCCCCTCCCGAAAAATTAACTCCTGTGCAGGGCAAAGCAAGTGGATATCAGGTGAGGCTTGATGGTTGTCTAGTGGGCTGGCTGGACAGAAAGTCTATTGCCATGCCGTAGCTCACTACAGGTTTTATTAGTCCTACATCTTCATAGTTGCTCCTAGGATGGGAGAGAGAGAGGTTGGGGGTGGGAGGGAGAGGGAGAGAGATGGAGAGAATGGGGGGAAAGAGAGAGAACATTTATATCTCCTCAGGGCTGCTTCCTCTCTCTTCCCCACTTCACATAAGTCACGTGGTGGCCCCCACTGACTTCTTTCCACCCCTCCAAGCACTATCAGGATAAGTAGCTTACTCAAGCCATAAATCCTGAGTTCTATGCCTCCCCAAAAAAAACCCAAATCAAAACAACAAAATGTCTTTTAATCTCTTAATATCTTGTTTAATATGTCATTTAATGGTGTCTTGTTTTATATAACTACATATATATCAAGTCTTTTATCTTCTTTGTTAAATTTATTTCAAAGTATTTTATTCTTTTGGACACAATGTAAATGTGTTTAAATTTATTATTGATTATTTCTTCTCCTTTAGTATTTGCATATAGATTGACTTTAGAACTGGCACTTTGTTTTCATTGTTTCTGAGAGATTTGGAACAGTCTTTAGGGTTTTTCCATAAACATTATTACATCTTCTCGAAATAATGATAGTTTTACCTCTTTCTCATCTGAATTTCTTTTCATTTCTCTTGTCTAATTACTCCAGGCAGGGAGTGGGGAAGGAAGAAATGGGAGGCATTGGTGGTGGGAAGGTTGCACAGGTGAAGTGGGTGTTCTTTTTTTTATAACTGAAACCCAACCACAAACATGTTTGTAACCATGGTGTTTAAATAAAGATATTTTTAAAATAATTACTCTAGCAAAAATGTCTAATACTAAATTAAATAGAAGGGTGGTAGTGAATACCCTGAGTTCACAGATAAAGCCTTTAAAAGCCCAGGATAAGTTCAGTGATAAAAGCACATGCCCATCAAGCAAGAGTTTACTATGCCCCATATATCCCTATGTAACTCAAGTGACTCTACTATTTGGAATCCCAAGTGTCATCAAAAGTGAATGAATCCGGGCCGGAGAGAAAGCATGGAGGTAGTGCCTTTGCCTTGCATTCAGAAGGACAGTGGTTCGAATCCCAGCATCCCATATGGTCTCCCGAGCCTGCCAGGAGCGATTTCTGAGCATAGAGCCAGGAGTAACTCCTGAGCACTGCCGGTTGTGGCCCCAAAACAAAACAAACAAAAAAAAAAGTGAATGAATCCAGGAGCATTGAGTGGAAATAAAATATGGTCTAACCTAAATATCCAAACCAAAGTCAATGACAATAAACTCAGGAGACCCAAACTACAACAAGCTATACGCAAGAGGGACCTGTTACACTAACAGTCCAGGGGGCTAAGGGTGGAGGTATGGATGCATGCTGGGAACTATGGTGGAGGGTGGTCAACATTGGTGGGGGAATGGCCCCAATTCACTATCACTATGTACCTTATATACAACTGTGAAAGACTTGTAAAAAAAAAATCTTAAAAAAAAGTGAATGAATCCAGAGCTTGCTCAATATCTCAAGAACCACAATCAATTGTGAGAATGTCTTAACCAAGTATGGGCAACCCCTGATTATTACAGAAATGAAAGGGAAGTAACAGGGAAAAGACCCAAAATTGGAAAGGAGTGGGTTCTAAAAATATTGATATTTTTGCTTACATGAAATATCAATATTATGATATTGAGTATGATGCTAGCTGTGGTTTATAATAAATAGTGGTCTATAGTACATAGCCATTATTATACAGGAATATGTTTCTTCTACATTTCACTGAGTTTCGATCATTAATGGGTGCTAAATCTTGTCAAATGCTTTTCAGCCCCTATTGATATTAGATGATTCATGCTTCTCCTATTTGCTGATATAGTAAGTAACATTGATTCGCATATTTTGAACCATCTTTGTGTGCCTAGAATAAGCCCTACTTGGTATTAATGTATAATCATTGTTGATGCATTGTTTACTTTGCTAGTGTTTTGTTGGGAATTTTGGCATCTATATTCACCACAGATATGTCTTTAGTTTCTTTTGTGTGTGTGTGTCATGATCCTTATCTGATTTTGATATTGGCTTCATAAAATTTATTTTGAAACATTCCTTTTTCTTTGACTTTTTCCAAAAATTTTTGAAAATAGGCTTAAAATCCTTAAAAGGTCTGGCTTAACTTCCTGGAAAAGTTATCTGGTCCCAGAATTATGTGTTTTTTGTGGCAGGTTTTTTTTATCCCTTTTAGTTCATGCCCTTTGGTGCTTTGGAGACTACTTCCTACAGTACTGGGGGTGGAGGAAACTATGCAATGTCAGGAACCAAACCCACAGCATACCTGTGCAGATCTTTCTGGCCTTGTTTTTACTATTGATTACATTTCTCTATTTGTAATCAAGGTTATTTAAATAAAGATATATAAAAATGTTAGAAAAAAAAGAAAATTCTTTTTCTTGGTGTAAGAGATAGTTCAGCAATGTAGTTTCACTTACTACACATGTAGCAGACTAGAGTTTAATCCCTAGTGCCCCATCTGCTCCCCTAAGAACATCCAGGAGTGATACTTGAGTGAAGAGCCAGGAGTAAGCCTGAACATAATTGGGTGTGGCCAAAAGTATAAAATAAAATTATTTTTCTTCAAACTTTAAATATTTCATGCCATTTGCTACTGTCCTATTTGGTTTCTGTTGGAAAGTTTGTGTCTAATCTTATAGGAGTTCCTTTTTGCTTTTAATACTTTAAATCTTCAAGTGTTGTCCACAACATAATATGTACATGCTCAAATGATAAGTAACTAAATACTTTTAAGTGAGATCATACCACAGGGATGAAAACTCTGGGACTATTTTTTTGGAAGAGGTTTGAGCTGAGCTTCATCATAATCAACCCACCACCCAGAAAGTCCAGCAGTCTATACCCACATCTACCATAGTCCCAGCAGAAAAACAGCCCTACTCATTCACCAAACTCCAAAAGAAAAGAATGCTCACTGATAATTCTCAGGTAGGCTGGTCCAGGCTGATATCTCTGTGGAAATTCTTAGTGCTGAATTGTTTTTTTTTTTTATTATTAAAATGGAATTTCTCAACTAGTATTTGGAAGAAACATGCCGCGTATGGGGGTTGGGAAATAGGAAGAAGACAACAATTATAGTAGACAAGAACATTCATTCAAGAGGAGGTGTTACTGAAATGTGGTAACAAATTATGTATGAAATTCTATCAGCAATAGTACTGTAAACCACAGTGAAAAGCCTTTTCTTTGATGGCCTCTCTGGTAGAATCAGACTTTGTGGAGGGAATTAGTGGGTTGAATTTGACAAAGTGAAGGGATTAGTGTTGAAACATTGTATTACTGAAACCTAATCATGAATAACTTTGCAATTTCATAGTGACCAAATAAAAACTGTATAAAATAGAATCTCTTAAGGACAAAATAAATGAGCTAATGTGTGTAACTTTTACCTGATATATGTTTGTACATTAGACAGAGAGCATGTAAGGGAGAGACAGCACATGTGTTTTTATGCATCATCTACATACCTGCAAAAACTCAATAGTTTAAAAAAATGGGTGGGAGGGCTGGATCACAGATATACTGAAAAATGTTCCAAATACATTGCAAGACAAATTTATATTGGAACCAAACAGATCTGATTTTTTTTTTTTTATGGTTTTTGGGTCACACCCGGCAGTGCTCAGGGGTTATTCCTGGCTCCATGCTCAGAAATTGCTCCTGGCAGGCTCGGGGGACCATATGTGGTGCCAGGATTCGAACCGATGACCTTCTGCATGAAAGGCAAACGCCTTACCTCCATGCTATCTCTCCGGCCCCAGATCTGATTTTTAACTTTTATTAACTAAAACTAGAATCTTTACTATCATAAAAGCCTTTTTAATTGTTTATTTAAATATAGATGACCACAGTGACAACAGGAAAAAGACTTACAAAAAGAAATAGAAGTAGGCCTCCACCACTCTCCCTTGTCGCGTCTGTAAGGATTCCAGAAGCAGCACCAGGTGGGAGACCGTCCTTTGCCTCCACCCCTCTCCCCTGTCACATCTGTGAGGTTTCCAGAGGCGACACCAGGTGGGAGACCTTTCCTTGCCTCCGCCCTTCCCACCTGTCGCGTCTATAAGGTTTCCCTGGGCGACATTTGCCAGGGGACTTTCCACTGCCACTGCCCTGCCCCCGACTGCATCTCCGAGGTCTCTAGTGCCCCCAGCTGGGATGGGCTAGGAACCATATATGAGAGGGTTTTCTGACAGAGGCCTGGAGGAGGCGGAACTCCGCTGACTTCCAGGTAGGGGAGGAGAGCAAAGGAGCCAGGCTCAACAGCGCCCCCAACATTGTGGCCAGGAGCGGTACTGCACTGGTGGGCAGCAAGAGGGGGGAACACTAGAGGGTACGTTAGAGGCCAAACTTCAGCCAGCCCACCCAACAGCCCCACCCAGAACTGCAATCCAGAGAAGGGACCCAGACCCACGTCTCAGGGAGCAAAAGCAGGCCGAAATCGAAAGGCACTGCTCTCCAAGCCACACCAATAAATGCATAAAAACATGGGTAAACTGAGGAGGACCCTAACAGCTGGAGATACAGAGAGAACTCCTACTAAGTTCCCAAGCCCACCAAAACACACAGATCCAAGAGATGAAGATTTAAAAGCAGCCATGAGAAAGGAAATGCAAGCCATTGTACAAGAAATGAAAGAATCGTTAGCCACTGAATACAAGAAATCCATGGAGGAACAAATTAGCCAAATTAATGATCTGATATAGAATATGAGAGACTCCATACAAAAGCAATTAAAGGAATTAACAGACACCGTAAAAAGCCAGACGAGCAGAATCACAGAGATGGAGAAGCACATAGTAGTACTTGAAGAAAAACTGCAAACCAAAAATGACCAAGAAACCAACAAGGAATTAAGAGGCAAGGCACTGGAAGGAAAAGTCCAGTACTTAATGAACAAAGACAAAAGAAATAATCTAAGAATTGAAGGTATACCAGAAGGGGAGGAAACAGGGAAAGGGGAAGAACAAGTAGTTAGGGAAATAATAGCAGAAAACTTCACCACCCTTTGGAAAGAGGACTCCATGCAAATCCAGGAAGTGAAAAGAGTCTCTAATAAAATAGACCTTAATAAACCAACACCAAGACATATAATAATCCAAATGGCAAAAAAAAAAAAAAAGAGAGAAAGATGAACTCCTTAAAGCAATAAGGGAAAAAAGGAACCTCAAGTACAAAGGAAGGGACATAAGAATCAAACCAGATCTCCCATTTAAAACAATTCTAGCAAGAAGATAATGGAATAAAATATTTAAATGACTGAATGAACGAAATTTCCAGCCTAGGGTACAATACCCAGAAAAACTCTCATTCATGTGGGATGGTAGCCTAAAAACATTCTCAAACAAAAACAAACTTGCAGTATTTGTGCAAACAAAACCAATCCTAAACAACCTACTCAGAGATGAACTACACAATCCAAACCCCCAATTGTAACATCAACCACCCTACACAACACAACTGCACAACAGCCCTCCCTGTCAATAATCTCCCTAAATGTTAACAGACTAAACTCTCCCAATAAAAGACACATAGTAGAGAACTGGATTAAAAATCATAAAACAGAATTCTGCTGCCTGCAAGAAACACACCTACAAGTACAGGACAGGCATAAGCTTAGAATAAACGAATAGAAATCAATCTTTCAAGCCAATGGAAAACCAAAAAGAACAGGGACAGCCATTCTTATATCAGACCAAATTCCATTCAACCTCGAGAAAGTGAGTAGAGACCTTTGTCATTGCATACTAATCAGGAGAGCAATAGATCAAGAGGTACTACCCCTGATCAATATTTATGCACCTAATGTAGAGTCAGCAAAATATGTAAGGCAGTTGCTCACTAACCTGGAGAAACACATGAAGGGAATGTGATAATAGTAGGAGATTTTAATACTCCACTATCACCACTGGACAGATCCAGCAGACAGAAAAAAGCAAAGAAATAAGAGCCCTAAATGAAAAATTTGAAGATCTAGGTCTAATAGACTTATATAGGGCCCTCCACCCCCAGAAAACAGAATACACATTCTTCTCAAGCCCTCATAGAACCTTCTCCAGAATAGACTATGTCTTAGGATACAAATCAAACCTATATAAGACCACAAATGTAAGGATCATTAGAAGCACCCTATCAGATCACTATGCAACAGAGGTCAAAATTAATTGCAAGAAAAAGCAATGGCGAAAAACTAACACCTAGAGATTAAACAAAATGCTGCTCAACAACAGCTGGATCAAAGAGCAAATCAAGGAAGAACTAAAAAGATTCCTTGAGACTAACGATAATGAAGAGACAACTTGTCAAAATTTGTGGGACACAGCAAAGCAGTAATTAAGGGAAAGCACATAGCAATACAGGCCTATGTCAAGAAAGAGGAAAATGACAAAATCAACAGTTTAAAGGATCATCTTAATGAATTGGAACAACAGCAGCAAAGAAATCCAACCACAAACAGAAGGCAAGAAATAGTAAAAACCAGAGCAGAAATAAACAACATAAAAACTAAGAAAACAATACAAAAAATCAATGAGACCAAGAGTTGGTTTTTCGAAAAAATAAACAAGATAGACAAACCACTGGCAAAACTCACCAAAAAAAAAAGGGGGGGGGGACACATCCAAATCAGTAGGATCACAAATGAAAGGGGAGAGATTACAACAGAACCCCAAGAAATACTACATATCATGACATCAAACAACTGTACTGTTAGGCTAGAGAACTCAGTAGAAATCGACAGATTCCTGTAAAAATACCATCTTCCGAGACTGGAAGAAGAAGACCTAGAAAGCCTAAACAGACCAATCACTTCAGAGGAAATTGACGATGTAATTAAGAAACTCCCTAAGAACAAAAGGACAGGTCCAGATGGATTTAGAGGTGAATTCTATCAAACATTCCAAGAAGACTTACTGCCACTTTTCCACAGGCTCTTCCAAACCATCGAAAAAACAGGAATTCTCTCCAACTCCTTTTATGAGGCTAATATCACACTCATTCCCAAAGATGGCAAAGACACCACCAAGAAAGAAAACTACAAACCAATCTCACTAATGAACATAGATGAAAAGATACTCAACAAAATCTTAGCAAACCAAATCCAGCACTTCATCAAAAAGATCATACACCATGACCAATTGGATTTTATCCCAGGAATGCAAGGTTGGTTCAACATATGCAAATCAATCAACATCATACATCACATCAACAACAAGAAAGACAAAAACCACATGATCATATCAATCGATGCAGAGAAGGCGTTTGACAAAATCCAAGACCAAACACCCTTTCATGTTGAAGACACTCAGCAAAACAGGGTTAGAAGGAACCTTCCTCAAGATAGTTACAGCTATCTATGAAATGCCCACAGCCAACATTATCCTTAATGACAGAAAACTAGAAGCATTTCCCCTACAGTCAGGAACTAGGCAAGGCTGTCCACTCTTTCCACTCTTATTCAATATAATCTTAGAAGTCCTTGCAAAAGCAATCAGACAAGAGAAGGGAATCAAAGGGATCCAAATTGGGAAAGAGGAACTCAAACTATCTCTTTTTGCAGATGATATGATGATATACATTGAAAACCCTAAAGAGTCCACAGTAAAACTCCTTGAAACAATTAACCTTTACAGCAAAGTGGCTGGTTACAAAGTCAATACACAAAAGACAGTAGTGTTTTTCTATACAAATAATGAAGCTGAGGAGAGAGAGAGAGAAATTAAAAATACAATTCCATTTAAAATAGCTTCAAGAAACATCAAGTACCTAGGAATCAACCTTACAAGGGAAGTGAGGGGCCTACACCAAGGAAATTTCAAAACACTTCAGAAAGAAATTGAAGAGGACTTAAGGAAATGGCAGAACATCCCATGCTCTTGGGTAGGTAGAATCAACATAATCAAAATGACTATCCTACTCAAACTTCTATATAGGTTCAATGCAATCCCCATCCAAATCCAGGCATCATTCTTTCAAGACTTAGAGCAATCAATCATAAAAATTCATCTGGAACCACAAAAGACCAGGATAGTCAAACAGATACTGAAAAACAAGAAGTTTGGTGGCATCTCTTTACCTAACCTGAAGCTATACTATAAAGCCATAGTGATCAAAACAGCATGGTACTGGAAGAAAAACAGAGCCTCAGATCAGTGGGTTAGAACAGAATTTCCAGACATAAATCCCCAGTCAACTAATATTTGACAATAGAGCCAAGAACTTGAAATGGAACAAAGAAAGTCTCTTCAACAAATGCTGTTGGTACAACTGGAAAACCATCTGTAAGAAACTGAAAATTGACCCATACCTCACTCCTTATACAAAAGTCAACTCAAAATGGATTAAAGACCTTGAAATTAGATCAGAATCTATAAAGTTTATTGAGGAAAAATTGGCAGAACACTCGAAGACCTATATATTAATAAAGTCTTCAAGGATGGAACACCAATGGCAAGGATTTTACCATCAAACATAAACAAATGGGATTATATCAAACTAAGAAGCTTCTGCATGGTGAAGGAAACCTAACTTAAAACAAGAAAACAGCTAACTGAATGGGAAAATATTTTCTCACTCAACGCGTCAGATAAAGGGCTGATAACCAGAATATACAAAGCACTCAGAAAGCTGAGTCCCCCAAAACCAAATAAAGCCATAGAAAAATGGGGAGATGAAATGAATAGACACTTCTCCAAGGAAGACCGAAAGATGGCCAACAAACACATGAAAACAAGCTCACCTTCACTCATCATTAGGGAAATCCAAATCAAGACAACAATGAGGTACCACCTTACACCAGTGAGGATGGCTCACATCAAAAATAATGGGAACCATCTGTGTTGGCGGGGATGCGGTATAAAAGGCACTCTCATACACTGCTGGTGGGAATGCCCCCTAGTCCAACACCTATGGAGAACAGTCTGGAGAGTGCTCAAGGAACTCAGAATTGAGCTCCCATTTGACCCAGCAATCGCTCTCCTAGGTATCTACCCCCAAGTCGGAAGGACATTCATCCCAAAGTATGTGTGCACCCCACTATTTATCGCAACACTCAGTATAATAGCCAAGTCTTGGAACCAACCTTGATGTCCAACAACAGATGAGTGGATCATTAAGATTTGGTATCTATACACAATGGAATACTACATGGCAGTCAGAAATGATACAATCACAGACTTTGCAGCAACGTGGATGGACCTAGAACATATTATGTTAAACAAAGCAAGCCAGAAGACAAAAGATAAACACAGAATGATAGCACTATTCTGAAGTACCTAGAATATGCACCAGATATACAACCAATACCCTGTGATTAAATAACAGGGTGAAACAGGATAGAAACCTCAAACATTGTAATAATCACCATATACTGGGGAGTTGAGCCCAAAACAAAGGGAAGAGAAACAACACAAAGCCTGACTACACATTATATCATAAAGAAACCAGCAACAACAAAAACAACAGTGTAGAGAGAACAGGTATGTAATTATCATTTTTACTACAAAGGCCCATAATAATTTACTAGGGATCTTATACAGGATTACAGGTAAAGATTATGAAAGGAAATAACTGAGTTCAAAGGAAACACTTCAAAACATTATATTTGAATGCCTTAACCTTAACACATTTAAAATAACCTCTTAGTTTTTCTGTCCATAGCGGTTCCTGGATACAAAGTGTGAACATCCTATGGTGGTACCTTGGTGCTCAGTCACACAAGGCACCATACTCTGCTTGAATCATAAAAATGGCTGGATAAAACTTTTTGACATACACTTTATCTCTAGATTATGCCTTCTTTTAGGACCTGAAGCACATGACCAGCCAGATCACCGAAGCAACAACCAAGACCTACAGATTTTTACCACAGGGCCTAAGCAACGAACACGTTCAACCAAACTAACATGCCTTTGCTCTTATACCCTCTCTTTTCATTACTTCGTATTTTTGTTGTTGGTGGTGTTTGATTGTTGGTTTGTTTTGTTTTGTTTTTCCTATTCTCTCTTCTTGTCTCCCTCTTTTTCCACCTTATCCTCCTCACTGTCATCAATTCAATCTATGTCAAATAAAATCCACATGGTTACCTCCTCTATAGGAAAGGAAAGCTGACATATAGGGTGCTGTGAACAAAACTAAAAAGGATAAACACCTATATAGATAGACCTCACTAACACAATGGTCAGTACTCGAGACACGAAACCTATACATACCCAAAAGTTGACCTCTTCGTTTCCTTTTCTTACAAGTACTATACTTAGTACTCAGCGCACCTCTTGCCCTCCACACCTCTCTACATTAATATACACCTAAGCTAACTCCTATAGTTTATATGTGCGCAGGAGCACAGAGAGATAGGAATCCTCCTTAAGGGACAAACCTAAACCACAAATAACCCATACCTATACCCTATATAACCCCTCCCATATACTATTCCCTCTCTCTCCTCCAGAAATTCGACTATTCCTTCACCCCTCAATCCCATCCCCATTATCCCCACCACACTATAACTCTTCACCCTCACTTCATAATTCAGTAGGCATCAAGACCGACTTCCTACCCCAACAGCCAGTACCCACTACCCAAGTGAAGAGACACCCACTCAAACTCTCACCTCGCTCCCGGCAAGAAAACACAACCAACGCCCTGACTGACCCATGCAGTGTGGCCCTCCTAATCACCTCTCCCTAATGTGGACTGTGGCTTGATATCGGAACTAGCTCCAAAGGTTCTCCACTGCAAGAACTCTACCCATGACCTCCCTGCCTGGATCCCACACCTCACAAGGAAATCTCAAAAGACATTGGGAGGCCTATACTTTATCATAAGTATAGACCTATATAACACCACCGCTTATCCTGTTTCTCCCCAAATGTAAAGTGATTTCTTTTTTCTTTTCTTTTTTTTTTTTCTGGTTAGTTTCTTTTGTTTGTTTTGTATTGTTTTGTTGTAGTTTTGTTATTTGATTTGATTTGTTTTTGCTTCTTTTGGGTCACTCCTGGCATCACTCGGAGGGTGCTCCTGACTCTATGCTTGAAGAATGCCCTGGGTGGGGGATGCCAGGATCTGAGCCACCATCTTTTTACAGGAAGGACAGACACCTTGTCTCCATGCTATCTCTCCCGGCCCCACTTTATTCCTTTAATTACATCTCTCTTTTTTTTTTATAATTACATCTTTTATATAATCTTCTTTTCTCTTTTTTTATTTTTTAAAAGAAACTTTTATTCCTTTAGATATGTGTGAGCATATATATTCTTAGGATTTTGTTGTTTTGTTTTTTGTTTTGTTTTTTGGTTTTTGTTTTTTTTTTTGGGTTTTGGGCCACACCCGCCAGTGCTCAGGGGTTACTCCTGGCTGTCTGCTCAGAAATAGCTCCTGGCAGGCACGGGGGACCATATGGGACACCGGGATTCGAACCAACCACCTTTGGTCCTGGATCGGCTGCTTACAAGGCAAACACCACTGCGCTATCTCTCCGGGCCCCATATTCTTAGTTTTTGACAGGTGGCTGTTTCCTTTTTCTCTCCACTCCCAAATCCACCAGCAATATAATGTAGCACCACTTCCTCCTGCAAAGATATATTAAACAAAGGGGAAATTATACATGTAAAATAAGCTCTTATCTACTAGGGATAAGAACTCATACTTGTTTACAACACAGGGACATCTCCCACCCTGAAGGTATGTCATGGGGAAACAACTTAGGCTCCAGGGAACTAGATACCAACCATCCAGCTTTGACTCCTGGATCCCAGACATAGAAATGACATGGTTCTCCACAACAGCTCCAGGAGCCAAACCCCCTCCAGAGCATTCACAATGAATGCTGCTCTGATGCCACCATGCACCAGTTCTAAATTGATAACCTGACAATGAGGAAATGGGAACAAATTGATCTAAGAGTAAGTTGTCCTTCCTCATCAGCTAACGATAAGAAAAAATCAGAAAACATGTCACCCTTTGATCTGTGCAAAAGCCAAGATTGCTATATACAGATGACTGGTTCTTACAACCAGGACTGGACAGTACACATCCAGGGACCAACAACAACAACAGCAACAAAAAGTTCTAGCCTAGCTTTTGGTCTACGATTTGTTCAACAAACAAGATCTCCAATTCCAGAGGTCTGACACAACCGCAACTGAACGGATCTTCCAGAAACATAATGAAAGACCTTATCACAGGCTCCATATCCCCAATAGTTACTGTGCCTATGCAGGGGGAAAAAGAAAAGGAAAAAAAAGCACAAAACATTTTTCCACATATTTATTGATCGATCGATCGATTTTTTCTGACATCTTTATTTTGGTGTAGAGATTGAAGTTGATGTCTCCAATATTATTTTATTTTATTTTATCTTTCTTTCTTTTTTCACTCCAGCATGATTCAATTTCAGAACAAAGACAATTGAGTGGTGCTTGTCTTTATTGTTGTAGTGCTCACTGGATATTTAATTTGATATTTCTTTCTGTATTGTTATGGTGTTTCAATTACCTTTCTCACATCCTCTCTCAAACTAAGGTTGAAAGCCTCTAGAAGGACTCCACTCATTTTCAGCATATTTGACTTCTTTTTCTTTTTCTTATTTTGTACCCTAATCTATTGCTTTTCTTTCCTTCAAACAAAACCACATAACTCGATTTATCTAGCTCCGCCTCTAAAATAGAGGGAAAACAAGGGAGGGTAACAGGACCAAACAGATATATGATCACTAATAGTAAGCTAGACAAAGAGGGGACCACCTACTCTAGCAGCCCGGGGGGTGGGAGGTGATGGTGGGGAATATGGACTGCAGAAAGGGAACTGGGATAGGGGTAGGACATATTTGGTTATGGGTATTCCCCTGATTCAATGTTAATATGTACCTAAAATACTACTGTGAAAGATATATAAGCCATTATGATATGTTTTAATCAGAAATGTTCTTTGACTTACATGTATTATTATATTATATTAATTATATTATATGTTATGTTGTTACTATATTATGTTATGCTAGTTCACCTCAATATGTTAAGCAATTTTGTCTCTTGAATAAATTCTTACAATAAAAAAAAATTTCAGGACCAGAAATATAGCTCAAAGGACTAGTCTGCATGCTTTATAGGCAGGAACCCTATATTTGATTCCCTATATTTGATAACCCCAAAATGACTTGAAGTAACCTCTGAAGAGTGTTTCAGAATTTGTCAGAACTACTTGGTGTGGCTGTAAATTAACAAAATAAAAAATAAAGCTTTTCAGATGTCCTGAGAAGAAAGAAAGAAAGAAAGAAAGAAAGAAAGAAAGAAAGAAAGAAAGAAAGAAAGAAAGAAAGAAAGAAAGAAAGAAAGAAAGAAAGAAAGAAAGAAAGAAAGAAAGAAAGAAAGAAAGAAAGAAAGAAAGAAAGAAAGAAAGAAAAGAAAGAAATAGAAGTAAAATGACTGACCCAGATGCAAGCGCGCTCATGTGCGTGTGCGTGTTTGTGTGTGAGAGAGAGACAGAGAGAGAGAGAGACAGAGAGAGAAAGAGAGAGAGAGAAAGTGAGAGAGAGACAAAATAGGGACACTGATGATGGAAAAAGTGTAGGTGAAGAGTGGTGTACATTCTATGTCAAAAACTCAATAATAAACAATTTTGTAACCATGGTACTTAAATAAAGTAATTATAACATATATATGTAGGTAGAGAGGTAACCACAAATAATTTGTTTTCTTTTAAAACATAAATAGCAGGACCAGAGAGATAGTATAATTGGGTAAGCCACTTGCCTTAAACTCAGCCAATCTGGGTTCCATCCCTGACACTTCATATGGTTCCTCAAGCCCTGCCAGAAGTGATTTCTGAGTGCAAGAGTAAATCAAGACTAAATCCTGAGCATCACCAGGTGTGACCCAAAAACAGTTAAATAAACAAGCAAAATAAATAAGTGCTAAATGGCATAGTACACTGAAACATGTTCTACAAATTTTTTGAATATCAAACTTCCCAATTAGATTTAAAAAAAAAGGTGATCTTCTAAAGATTTAGGAATTTTATTTCTTCCTGGAGCACTTTGTCTAGATAAGGTTGATTTCTGTCTTCTGTGATTGTGATGTAAAAGTATGACTTTTCTGAACTATATAACCTTATTTTGAAGGGAAGCATCTGAGGAGCATCTGAGAAGCAAGGGATAAATTCAATTAACTGAGATGACAGAAAATAATCTACTAAGCAAATATATCAGGCAATTGGAAGCTTTCATACCTTTCAAAAAGGAAATAACATATTTCTTGCCTTGTTATCTAATGACACAGGAGTTTATTTCTCTTGAAGCTGTTACAAATCTACCTAATGAAGCCTAAACATTGCTGCCAAGCAATTAGAGTTTTTATTGTGTTCCTGATTTCCTTCATTTCCGCACTTGCTGATAATCATTAGCCAATCCTGTCTGATCTAAGAAGGCAGATGTGCACATGCACACACACAGTCACACACACACATTCACACACAGATGTTCTTCTGTAACCATATTAAAAAGCAAACTTTAATTCACTTGCCTTTTATATTGATTGGTTGGTAATGAGCCTATGATAAATGGAGTAAGCAAAAATTACCTTCATAAGTGAGCTATAAAATGATTTGCCTAATAGCCTAACAGTCCAATGGCCACCACATATACATATACAGTCAAAAGAAAATAACAGCCATTAACACTTCCCAGGTATTCTGGTCTTGATTGATATCTCTGTGGCCTTGCAGGGATCTCAAACTCAATTTACCAGGGGGCCGCAGGAGGCAAAGTCGGGGTGATCCTTGAGTGCAAAGTCAGTAGTTGTTGAGTAATTGTTGTAATATTGTTTTTGCCTGTCATCCCACCTGGATCTTCCAGGTGGGGGTGATTAAGGAAAGTAATAAATAGCTTGTTGGGGAGGCATAGGGAGCTCTTTTGCCAGAACTGACGGCTTGTTCGGTTTGCTTTTTGGAGCTGGCTGCAACTGACAAAAGACTCCTTTTGCTGAACCTTTGGTCCCCTAATCTTTTGCATTCGTTGATTATTTACTCCGGATATTATTATCAAAGTCTTCCCCTAAAAGGGGGGACAGAAGAATGGGATTCAATTTATCTTTCTGGGAGTCATTCTTAGACTTGGAGACCATCAACAAGGGGTTTGAACTCCCCCCACAAGTAGTAAACCTTGAACATTGGGAGGTGTGACTCAAACCACTAAAACAAAACAAAACAACAAAAGATTCCTCTAGGGCAGGGCCACAAAATGTTGTACAGAGGGCCGCAAACGGCCCGCTGGCCGCGAGTTTGAGACCCCTGTAAGGGTCTGGGGAAAAATTCCCCTTTCTGTATGAGCGACAGCAGCCCAACAGCACACCTATACCCTTGCACAGAAACAGTCCGGCTTCACAACTGAAATCAATATGTGCAGCTAAATAGTCTCCGGTGACATCGGACTATACAGCTGAAAACTCTGGGTGTTTCCTTGTGAAATGGAATTGGGCTGAGCTCCCCTGCACCCACCCCACACCCAGAAAAACTGCCCACCATTGTGCTCTTCCCAGAAGGAAAATGGCCCAGCTTCTCCACCAAGCTCCAGAAAAAAATAATGGCAGCTGATACTTCCCAGGTAGCCCAGTCCTGACTGATACCTCTATGATGATCTCAGGAAGGTGTGAGGGCAGATTCCCCTTTTTGCATGAACTACAGCTGTCAAATGCCACCCTCTACACCCTCTGACAGACATCCCACCTTATCAAACTGTCAAGCCACCAAATTTGTCTTTGATCTATAAATCCTGGACTTTACAGCTGCCATGCTATTCCTCTTATAGTAGTGTTAATCCACTAGTAACACAATCACTTCAAATTGACCTGTGATGATCCAAGTTTTTATTATTCCATTTGTCTTTGTGTAGTCACAGCAATATGTGCCTGTATGGAGGCAGACTGTGATGGTGGGTGGGAGATTAGGAGTACTGGTGAAGGGAAGACATAGTAGTGGTGGAATTGATGTTTGAACATTTACCACCTGAAACCACTTGGTAAATCACAGTATTAAAATAAAAATTTCAGGGGGGGGGGATCTTAATGTCCATACAAGCCATGAAAATAAGGAAAATGAAAAAAAAATTCCCAGATATCTCTAGCCATTCCAGGCAATTAATTATTCTGCTCTAGTCACCAATAAGAAAGAACAAAAAAAAAAAAAGTACAACCTTCTTTATATTCCTGATCCATAGAAACTATTAAGATTAACAAAAGTAATCTTTGAAAAAAAAAAGTAATCTTTGAAGATTAAGTCAATATGTTTAAGCATGATGTTACTCAAATTATGCTTCCTGAGATCATGGCTATGGTATCTCATATTTAGCTTTTATTCATTCAGAGCAGAAACTCTTGGTGCTCTACTCCTCCCCTTTTAGCTCCCATACCAGTTGTCAATTGCTGAAAGCCATTATTACTCTTCCTAGAGACTTTCCTGGCCCATCTGGTCATGAGGGTCTGGTTAGAGGGGAAGTCCTTACTTAATAGAAAATGAATGTTTTGGATAAACAATATAGCTGTGTCCTGCCTGACTACACAGGAGGAGAAATATTGTCTTCATTCACTCCTCTAATTAGGCACCCACAGAGTATGCATCTGAATATCCACCAAAATTTTCATAAGATGTACATATCCTTCCTGGGTCCATATTTTTTTATATTTAAGTTATGAGCCTTAGAGAGATAGTACATCTGATAAGACATTGGCCTTAAATGTAGCCAACCTGGGGGCCGGGAAGGTGGCGCTAAAGGTAAGGTGTCTGCCTTGCAAGCGCTAGCTTAGAATGGACAGTGGTTCGATCCCCCGGTATCCCATATGGTCCCCCCAAGCCAGGGGCGATTTCTGAGCACATAGCCAGGAGTAACCCCTGAGCATCAAACGGGTGTGGCCCAAAAACCAAAAAAAAAAAAAAATGTAGCCAACCTGGGTTCTATCCTCAGCATGGCATATGGTCCCCCTAAGCTTAGACAAGAGTGATCCCTGAATGGAGTAAACACTGAGCAAATTAATAGAAAAAAACTATAATTCATTAAGAATGTATTGCATTTTAACTATGTTCCCAGCACACTGTCACACTGGCCAGAAACTTAAGAGAAAAAATGCATCTCAAAAGTCATCATACTTAGAGGGTAGCCAAGAATTGACCAATCCAGCAAAAAATGCAGGAACAGTGCTGAATGATTACAGCAGATCAAATGCTTTCAAAAATTGTGATATCAGGGCAATAATATCTATGGCTTTTCTATTCCTAGAAAGTCTTTTTTTTTTTCATTTTCTTTATTTAAACACCGTGATCACAAATATGATTATAGTTGTATGATTACAGTCATGTAAAGAACACCCCCCTTCACCAGTGCAACATTCCCACCACCAATTTCCCAGATCTCCCTCCTCCCGCCCCCCCCCCCACACCTGTACTCAAGACAGGCTTTCTACTTCCCTCATCCATTAACATTGTTATGATAGTTTTCAGTGTAGTCATCTCTCCAACTGCACTCATCACTCTATGTGATGAGCTTCATGTCATGAGCTGCACCTACCAGCCCTCATCTCTCTTGTCTCTGAGATACTGTTAAAAATGTCTTTCATTTTTCTTAAAACCCATAGATGAGTGAAACCATCTGCGTCTTTCCCTCTCCCTCTGACTTACTTCACTCAGCATAATAGATTCCATGAACATCCATGTACAGGAAAATTTCATGACTTCATCTCTCCTGATGGCTGCATAGTATTCCATTATGTATATGTACCACAGTTTCTTTAGCCACTCATCTGTTGAAGGGCATCTTGGTTGTTTCCAGAGTCTGGCTATTATAAATAGCGCTGCAATGAATGTAGGTATAAGAAAGGGATTTTTGTATTGTATTTTTGTGTTCCTAGGGTATATTCCTAGGAGTGGTATAGCTGGATAGTATGGAAGCTCAATTTCCAGTTTGTGAAGGAATCTCCATATCTCTTTCCATAAAGGTTGTACTAGACGGCATTCCCACCAGCAGTGAAAAAAGGTTCCTTTCTCTCCACATCCTCGCCAGCACTGCTTGTTTTCCTTTTTTGTGATATGTGCCAATCTCAGTGGCGTGAGGTAGTACCTCATAGTAGTTTTGATTTGCATCTCCCTGACAATTAGTGATGTTGAGCATCTTTTCATGTGCCTTTTGGCCATTTGCCTTTCTTCTTTTTCAAAGTGTCTGTTCATTTCTTCTCCCCATTTTTTGATGGGGTTAGTTGTTTTTTTCTTGTATAGTTCTGTCAGTACCTTGTAAATTTTGGATATTTGTCCTTTATCTGATGAGTATTGGGTAAATAATTTCTCCCACTCAGTGGGTGGCCTTTGTATTCTGGGCACTATCTCCTTTGAGATGCAGAAGCCTCTCAGCTTAATATAGTCCTGTAGCATGAAATAATTAACGATGGGGCTGGATGGCGGAGGATGGAGGCCTTTGTGCTTAGGCCCCAGCCACGTGGCTTCATCCCCATCCAGCTGGCGAATTTCAGGCCCAGGTAATCCGCGTAATCAAGACTCACTCACATGCAGGCTTCAGGAAGAATCATCTTTATTTATGCCCTAGCCACCACAGGTGTGTGGCCTATGTCAACCTTTTAAGCATTCAGCTATATTTTGCTAGCCCTGCATCTTATCTCCTGTTAGCCATCTTCCCTTTGGGCTCCATGCGGCCCAAAGATCCAAAAGCCAGGAAGCCAAGCCGGGCCAAGAGAGAAACGGCAAAAGGGGCAAAGAGCCAAAAGGGCCCAAATTCCCTTGGTCCCAGCCTTATCTACCTTTTTCCAAACCCCTCCCAGGAATGGGAGGGGCTTGCAGGTAAAGTTACACCTACTATCCGGTTCAGACCCCTCCCAGAAATGGGTGGGTCTTAGGGTACACCACATTTCCCCCTTTTTTAAATATTTTCATGCGCCAACGTAATAAAGTGAAAATTAATATACCAGCCCTTTTCAAAAACATATCATTTGCAAAATATACTTTACACCTGTAACCTAAAATTCTATTAATGCTTTTTTACCAAGCACTATTTCGGAACTTTCATGTTCCTATATTTTTAAACTATATTGGGGGAACTTCACTGTTCCTATATTTTTCCTATACACAAGTACTTCAGCATACATGCATAACATACATTTTAAAAACAGGCTAAGTACATTAAAATACACAGTAAAACATTTTGCAATTGAAAATATTAACTCTGAAAGACAACAAAACACATTTAAATCATAAAGAAAACGACTAAGACAAAGATGCAGGTGGTTAGAAATTAGATGTTAAAATGGGCTAATCTGTATTACCTCCCTTATATTTTTATTTTTTAACCACTAACTAATTAAAACTTATTCCATTACCAACTATGAGTAAAATATTACTACCCACTAATTTTCTACACCTAAAACCATAGTTCAGATGATTAATTTGTCCCACGTTGATCTCACCACGTGGCTTCTTTAAACTTTTAAAGTTCAGATGTTGTTTTGTCCCACGCTGACACGTGGCTTTCTTCCGTAGTTTCAAGCTCCGCTGCCGGTTTGTGATTTGGAGCGATTCCAGGTTTTTCGCTTTTCCGGGCAAAGCTGAGCCCAGCCAAGCCGATCCCAGCCGAGATCCCAGCCGAGCCGAGCTGCTTGGAGCTTGCCGCTTGGAGCTTTTTGCCGCAGGGGCTTTACCGCTGCCTTTTTTCCCCTCTGGGAGCACTTTGGATGTTCAGAGTTCCAAGTGATTTAAACTAAAAGTTCAGTTCGAAATTTCCAAAGTCGAAATCCAAATTCAAGCCAAAGGTCATTTTCAGAAAATCAGTCCACTTTAAATACAGTCTTTTTTCTCCTCCGTTTCCAATTTAGACTTTTAATTAGTTTTTCTACAGGCCGAGGTTTTTGTTTCTTGTAACAAAGTTTCAGTTCTGGGCCTGGGCCTGGGCTGGAGGTGATGCAAGCTTCCACCTCTTTTGTTTTAATTGCCCTTCTTTCCCTAGAAGGGGTCACGGCCATGTTTGAACATGGCTCCACGTGGCCCAGTGTTTTGGGCTCAGTGCACCCGAAAAGAGCCAAAATGAAACAAAAGAGCAGAAATTTCACCATTTTTGCTGTTTTGTTGGGTCCAGGATTCAGGTCAAAGTTCGGAGCGCCATTTGTAGCATGAAATAATTAACGATGGGGCTGGATGGCGGAGGATGGAGGCCTTTGTGCTTAGGCCCCAGCCACGTGGCTTCATCCCCATCCAGCTGGCGAATTTCAGGCCCAGGTAATCCGCGTAATCAAGACTCACTCACATGCAGGCTTCAGGAAGAATCATCTTTATTTATGCCCTAGCCACCACAGGTGTGTGGCCTATGTCAACCTTTTAAGCATTCAGCTATATTTTGCTAGCCCTGCATCTTATCTCCTGTTAGCCATCTTCCCTTTGGGCTCCATGCGGCCCAAAGATCCAAAAGCCAGGAAGCCAAGCCGGGCCAAGAGAGAAACGGCAAAAGGGGCAAAGAGCCAAAAGGGCCCAAATTCCCTTGGTCCCAGCCTTATCTACCTTTTTCCAAACCCCTCCCAGGAATGGGAGGGGCTTGCAGGTAAAGTTACACCTACTATCCGGTTCAGACCCCTCCCAGAAATGGGTGGGTCTTAGGGTACACCACATTTCTCCACATCCTCGCCAGCACTGCTTGTTTTCCTTTTTTGTGATATGTGCCAATCTCAGTGGCGTGAGGTAGTACCTCATAGTAGTTTTGATTTGCATCTCCCTGACAATTAGTGATGTTGAGCATCTTTTCATGTGCCTTTTGGCCATTTGCCTTTCTTCTTTTTCAAAGTGTCTGTTCATTTCTTCTCCCCATTTTTTGATGGGGTTAGTTGTTTTTTTCTTGTATAGTTCTGTCAGTACCTTGTAAATTTTGGATATTTGTCCTTTATCTGATGAGTATTGGGTAAATAATTTCTCCCACTCAGTGGGTGGCCTTTGTATTCTGGGCACTATCTCCTTTGAGATGCAGAAGCCTCTCAGCTTAATATAGTCCCATCTGTTTATCTCTGCTTCTGCTTGTTTGGAGAGTGCTGTCTCCTCCTTAAAGATGCCTTTAGTCTCAATGTCCTGGAGTGTTTCACCTACATGTTGTTCTATATACCTTATAGTTTCAGATCTGATATCAAGGTCTTTAATCAATTTGGATTTTATCTTTGTACATGGTGTTAGCTAGGGGTCTGAGTTCGCTTTTTTGCAAGTGGTTAACCAGTTGTGCCAACACCACTTGTTGAATAGGCTTTCCTTGCTCCATTTAGGATTTCTTGCTTTTTGTATCAAAAACTAGGTGGTTATATGTCTGAGGAACATTCTCTGAGTATTCAAGCCTATTTCACTGATGTGAGGGTCTGTCTTTATTCCAATACCATGCTGTTTTTATAACTATTGCTTTGTAATACAGCTTAAAATTGGGAAAAGTAATGCCTCCCATCTTCTTTTTCCCAAGGAATGCTTTAGCTATTCGAGATTGTTTATTGTTCCAAATGAATTTCAGAAGTGTTTGATCCACTTCTTTGAAGAATGTCATGGGTATCTTTAGAGGACTCGTGTTAAATCTGTACAATGCTTTTGGAAGTATTGCCATTTTAATGATGTTGATCCTGCCAATCCATGAACAGGGTATGTGTTTCCATTTCTGCATGTCCTCTCTTATTTCTTGGAGCAGTGTTTTATAGTTTTCTTTATATAGATCCTTCACATCTTTAGTCAGGTTGACTCCAAGATATTTGAGTTTGTGTGGCACTAATGTGAATGGGATTGTTTTCTTAATGTCCATTTCTTCCCTATCATTATTTGTGTGTTAATTTTGTAGCCTGCCACTTTGCTATATGAATCTATTATTTCTAGAAGCTTTTTGGTAGTCTTTAGGGTTTTCTAAGTAGAGTATCATGTCATCTGCGAACAGTGAGAGCTTAACTTCTTCCTTTTCTATCTGAATTCCCTTGATATCTTTTTCTTGCCTAATCGCTATAGTAAGTACTTCCAGTACTTATGTTGAGTAGGAGTGGAGAGAGACAACAGCCTTGTCTTGTACCAGAATTTAGAGGGAAAGCTTTTAGGTTTTCTTTATTGAGGATAATATTTGCCACTGGCTTGTAGTAGATGGTTTTAACTATATTGAGAAAGGTTCCTTTTATTCCTATCTTGCTGAGAGTTTTCATCAAGAATGGGTGTTGAACCTTATCAAATGCTTTTTCTGCGTCTATTGATATGACCATGTGATTTTTATTTTTCTTATTGTTTATGTTGTGTATTATGTTGATAGATTTATGGATGTTAAACCATCCTTGCATTCCTGGGATGAAACCTACATGATCAAAGTGAATGATCTTCTTGATGAGGCACTGGATCCTGTTCACCAGGATTTTGTTGAGGATCTTTGCATCTGTGTTGATCAGGGATATTGGTCTGTAATTTTCTTTTTTTGGCAGCATCTCTATCTGGTTTAAGTATTAAGGTGATGTTGGCTTCATAAAAGCTATTTGGAAGTGTTTCTGCTTTTTCGATTTCATAAAAGACCCTGGCCAGGATTGGTAGTAGTTCCTCTTGAAAGGTTTGAAAGAATTCATTCGTGAATCCATCAGGGCCTGGGCTTTTGTTTTTGGGCAAATTTTTGATTATGGTTTTAATTTCCTTAATAGTGATGGGGGTGTTTAGATATGCTACATCTTTATTCAACAGTGGAAGGTTATATGAGTTCAAAAATTTATCCATTTCGTCTAGGTTCTCATATTTAGTGGCATAGAGTTTCTCAAAATATTTTCTGAATACCCTTTGAATCTCTGCAGTATCTGTAGTGATCTCCCTCTTTTCATTTCTAATACGCGTTATCAAGTTTCTCTCTCTCCTTTGCTTTGTGAGTTTTGCCAATGGTCTATCAGTCTTGTTTATTTTTTCAAAGAACCAACTTCTGCTTTCGTTGATCTTTCAGATTGTTTTTTTGGGTTTCCATTTCATTGATTTCTGCTCTCAGCTTTGTTATTTCCTTCTGTCTCCCTATTTTTAGTTTCTTTTGTTGATCATTTTCTAATTCTATAAGCTGCATCATTAAGCTATTCATGTATGCTCCTTCTTCCTTCCTGAATGTGCTTGCAATGCTATAATTTTTCCTCTGAGTACCGCTTTTGCTGTATCCCATAGGTTCTAATAGTTTGTGTTTTCATTGTCGTTTGTTTCCAGGAAATTTTTTATGTCTTCTTTGATTTCATCTCGGACCCACTGGTTGTTCAGTAGTAGACTGTTTAATTTCCAGGTGTTAAATTTTTTCTTCTGTGTCCCTTTGTAGTTCACATCTAACTTTAGAGCCTTGTGGTCAGCAAAGGTAGCCTGCAAAATTTCTATCTTTTTGATTTTATGGAGGTATGTTTTATGTGCCAGCATGTGGTCTATCCTGGAGAATGACCTGTGTACATTGGAAAAGAATGTGAATCCAGGTTTCTGAGGATGGAGTGTCCTATATATATCTACTAGGCCTCTTTCTTCCATTTCTCTTTTCAGGTCTAGTATATTTTGTTGGGTTTCCATTTGGTTGACCTATCAAGTGTTGACAAGCCTGTGTTGAGGTCTCCCACAATTATTGTTATTATTGATATTCTTTTTCAGATTTGTCAACAATTGTATTAAATACTTTGCTGGTTCCTTATTGGGTGCGTATATGTTTAGGAGAGTGATTTTTTTCCTGTTGTACATATCCCTTGATTAGTACATAATATCCATCTTTGTCCCTTACAACTTTTCTGAGTATAAAGTTTGTGTCATCTGATATTGTATGGCCACCCCCTTTTTAAGGGTGTTGTTTGCTTGAATGATTTTCCTCTAGCCTTTGATTTTGAGTCCATGTTTATTCTGACTATTCAGGTGTGTTTCTTGTAGGCAGCAGAAGGTTGGCTTCAGTTTTTTGATCCATTTCGCCACTCTGTGCCTCTTAATGGGTGCATTTAGTCCATTGACATTGAGAAAAATAATTGTCATGGGATTTATTGCCATCTTTGTGTAGAAGTTTGGTGTGTTTTTTGTTCTGTTTTGTCTTTAGAATAGATCTCTCAGTTTTTCTTTTAAGGCTGGTTTTGAGTCTGTACAGTTTTTTAGCTATTGTTTATCTGTGAAGCCATGTATACTTCCTTCAAACCTGAAAGTGAGTTTTTCTGGGTGCAGTATTCTTGGCGAAGCATTTATTTTATCGAGTTTTGTCACTATATCCCACCACTGCCTTCTAGCCTTGAGTGTTTCTGATGACAGGTCTGCTGTAAATTTCAAGGATGCTCCCTGGAATGTAATTTCCCTTTTTGATCTTGCTGCTTGCAGTATTTTATCTCTATCTGTGGGATTCATCATTGTGACTAGGATGTGTCTTGGGGTGTTTCTCCTGGGGTCTTTATTAGCTGGTACTCTTCAGTCATGCAGGATTTGGTCACATGTTTTCTTTAGCTCTGGTAGTTTCTCTGTTATGATGTTCTTGACTGTTGATTCTTCCTGGAGATTTTCTTCTTGGGTCTCTGGGACTCCAATGATTCTAACGTTGTTTCTGTTGAGCTTATCAAAAGACTTTTATTTTCATCTGCTCATATTCTTTGAGTAATTTTTTCATTGTCTGATCATTTGATTTAAGGCTTTTTTTCCAATCTCTTCTGCTGTGTAAAGTTGTTATGCATCACATCTTCCAGCGCACTAATTCTATCTTCAGCTGCTTTTAACCTGTTGGAAAGCTCATCCATTTTGTTCTTCAGTTCGTGTACTAAGTTTTTCAGACCTGTTATTTGACCTGATATTTCAGTTTGGAGTTTTCTGATTTCTATCTTTATATTCTCTTGATTTTTATTAGTGTTCTGATCTATACTTTCTTTGAGTTCTGTGAGCATCCTCCATATTTCTTCTCTAAACTCCATTTCTGAAAGACTGCTTAGGTGATTGGCCATTTTTGGATTATCAGAGTTTTCATCTTCATTCTCTATGGCTGAAGTTGGTCTGCGTAGTTTCCCCATTGTCACGCTTATGCTGTGGGTTTTTCTACGTGTTGTGGTGGTATTCATTGGCTAGGTGGAGTGTGTGGCCGCAAAGAGGAGCCACGCTCCTCTGCTTCGACCCCTTATAGGTGGGCTTAAGGGGGCCAGCAGAGTCAGCTTTATCTGCAACTCTGGCCAGTAAACACTCACCTCAGCCGAGGCAAGCCGTGAGGGGATGAATGCCAGAGAAGATCAAAGTTCCCAGGTTGAAGTAAGCTGGGGGAGGCCCCAAAATGTCTGCCAAGCCTAAGGGGCCCAGCAGTCAGCTTTATCCACGACAGCCCGGAAACACTCACCTCAGCCGAGGCAAGTCATCAGGGGATGAATGCCAGAGAAGATCAAAGTTCCCAGGTTGAAGTAAGCCAGGGTAGAAAGTCTTCTTAAGTGAAGGGGAAAGATGGAAGAAAGCAGGCAAAACCCAGTTTGTGGTGATCCAAATGACTGACCAAGTACCTAATTGAACTATACCTAGATAGTAATTGTCATTCATGGGTGCTTGTCCTAGTCAGCCTCCAAGAGTTTTATATGCTAGGTGGTGGGATTTTATGCAAAAGATTGGTTCTTAGCAATTTCTTAGCAATTTCATAATGCTAAGCTGTATATTCAACATTAATCCCAAAGTAGGAAATATTTCTATTACCAGTGATGTGGCAGTAACATAAACTCCCTTTGTCAACAATTTCTTACACAATGCTGGACTAATTTTTATTTTATGAAAACTAGCAATATTTCAAAATTGGAATTAAACTACAAAACAATTAATATTTCACATTATTCTAAAACAAAATAATAAAATATGTCCACTATATAATTGTCATCATCTTCACTTTATAACAATAATTGATTGCTAAATTGATAGTAATATATTTATATAATACTTTTAAAGTATTTATTAAAATATGGCCACTGATAAATGCTTCACATAAATGTTATTAAGGCAGGTAGATAGATAAGAGAGGATCCCCAGGAATGAAGTTCTCAGGAAGTAATAAAACCAAAATGTGATTCAAGAAAATTACTCTATCACTTGCCATAATGTAGCTAGAAAGCAGAAAGCTGGTCTCACTTTGTAGACACAGGAACTGAGGCCAATCTGATGCTTACCAGTGTCAGTACTGAGCCAAAAAAAAGGCTGGATCCCCTTCAGAGAGAAACTCTAGCCAAAACAATAGGCTATGATAAGAATATAAAAGTGGACCACTAAGGGATCAAAGCTCTTTGCCTGGACAAAGTCTTAGCAACAGGTTCTGAACTTCCTGGAAAAAATTCTGTAGAACCAACTTTACAAATGCAAGCAGGGCACTCCCCTAATCTGGAGCCATCTGATTACAGCTTGGGAGGGGTGGCAGCTGTAAGTTTTATTTCTGTAACAGCTGCTTCTCAACTGGAACTGAGAACAGTTTACAAGTATCTTATAAATTTCACTCAAAAACCTACAAGAAGTGGCTCATGTGGCTTATGGGTTCATCTGCAAAATTCTATCCCTAATGCTACCCAAAACACAGTGGTAGAGCAACCAAGGAAGGGGTGGCTGCTAGGTTGCTCAGAGCATAGTGAAGGCCTCAGGAATCCAAGTGGTGGAAAGGCAGAGTAAACTCTTCCTTCATTAGTCCCAAAAATCCCAGAAATGAGTAGCTGGTAGGATCATGGGGCAACTGCATTGATGTGCACCAGTGAGCCCTGTAGAGGGCAACAGTAAGCAGAGTGCAAACAATTTTAGAACATTTTTATTTTATCAAAAAGAAATTGTAACTAGCTTTTTACATGCTTATTCACTCCCACATATCCTATCCACAACCCTAAGCAAGTAGCAACTTACTTTTTATCTGTGATTTTGACAACTCTGTATCTTTTATATTTTAAAATTTATATGTGTCGTCTTTTGTTGACTGGCTTCTTTTATTAAATCTAGATATTTTTATGTTCACTTATGTGGCATATATTAATATTTTATTATTTTTACTAGCCAATTGGTATTCCCTTGTATGAGTATTTAACGTTTTGTTTAGCCATTTCTTTTTTGTATTGTTGGGGTTATAAATATTTGAATTGTTATATCTATGCCTATAAATGATTCAATGCTACCAATTTGTCTCTTATTATTTAGTGCTGCTATGGATATTTGCATACAAATATTTTTGGACAAAAAATCCACTGTTCTTTAATATATATTGCATACCTTTAAGGCTAATTTATAACTACATAGTACTAGTTCCAAACCATTTACAATATGGGTACACATTCTCACAAATACTTGTTTTATTTTAATAAATTTTAATTGAATTACTGTGAGATACACTTAGAGTGTTTTAGTTTCAGTTGTACAATATCCAATACCTCTCACCAGTGCACATTTCCCACCACCAATGTCTTCAGTTTTCCCCAATAGACACCCTGCTTAGCTCTACTTAGCTCTACTTCTTTCTCTTTCTCTCTCTGTTTTCAGTTTTTCATTTTAGACACTGTGATTTGCAATATTGTTACTGAAGAGATTCTATGCATATCACATTGCCTCATTTCAGCATCCACTTCTCTATACTGATTGTTTCTAACTATCATTATTATAATAGTCCCTTCTCTGACCTACCTGCACTCTCCCACAATTTGTAGCAAGCTTCCTACCATGGAGTGGTCCTCCTAGCCCCTATCTCTATTGTCTTTGGGTATTATTACCATACTATCTTTTTTTCCTTTTATTTATATGGTGTATAATATTGATTGATTTAAGTATGTAAATTATCTTTGCATCCCTGAAATGAATTCTACTTGGTCATGGTGTATAACCTTGTTGTTGAGTTGTTGGATTGTATTTGCTAAAAATTTTGTTAAGGATCTTTGTGTCTGTGTTCATCAGGTAATTCTCTCTCTCTCTCTCTCTCTCTCTCTCTCTCTCTCTCTCTCTCTCTCTCTCTCTCTCTCTCTTCTCTCTCTTCTCTCTCTCTCCCTCTCTCCCTCTCTCTCTGTAATATGTCTGCTTTTGGTATCATGGTGGTTTTAGTTTCAGTATAACTATTTGGGAGAGGTTTTGTTTCTTTAATTTCCTGAAAGAGCTTGAAAAGAATTGGCAATAGGTCTTCTTTAAAGATTTGAACCAGGGGCCGAAGAGATAGCATAGAGGTAAGGCATTTTCCTTGCATACAAAAGAACGGTGTTTCGAGTCCCAGCATTTCATATGGTCCCCCAAGCCTGCCAGGAGCAATTTCTGAGCATAGAGCCAGAAGTAACCCCCAAGCGCTGTCGGGTGTGACCCAAAAAAACAAAACAAAACAAAACAAAACAAAACAAACAAACAAAAAAAAGATTTGAACGAATTCACTAGTGAATCCATCTGGGCCTGGGCTTTTGTTTTTGGAAAATCTTTTGATTGCTATTTCAGTTTCCTCAATCATAATAGGTCTGTTCAGGTATTCCAGATCAGCTTGGTTCAACCTTGGGAAGTTACAGGAGTCCAAAAATTTATCTATTCTTCAAGGCTCTCTGGTTTTGTGGCAGAAAGATTCTCAAAATAATCTTTGATTACCCTTTAAATTTCATAGGTATCTATAGTGACATCCTCCTTTTCATTTCTGATTCTGTTTATTATGTTTCTCTCTCTCCCTTTCTTTGAGTCTTGCTAATGGTTTATCAATCTTGTTTATTTTTCAAATAATTCACTCTTCCTTTTATTGATCTTTGGGGTTTTTTATTGGGAAGTGTTCAATTCATTAATTTCTGCTCTAAGTTTTAGTATTTCTTTTCACCTGCCTACTTTCACACATTTTATTGATTCTTTTCTAATTACTTAAACTGTGCTTTGAATTATTTATGTAGGCCTTTTTCTGCTTTCCTGAATGCTTGTAAAGCTAAAAATTTTCCTTTATACCACTTTTGCTTTGTTCCACAAATTTCAATAATTCATACCTTCATTCTCATTTGTTTCCAAGAATCTTTTGATTTCATCTCTGGCCCATTGATTATTCAGTAGTGAGCTGTTTAATCTCAAGGTGCTAAAGTTGTTCTTCCAATTCTGTTTATAATTCACTTCTGTTTTAAGTGCATTGTGGTTGGAGAAATGGTTGAAACAATTTCTATATTTTTGATTTTATGAAGGTATATTCGATTTTATGAAAGTATGTTTTAAGGCCCAGCATGCAATCTAGCTTGGAAAATGTGCATATGCACTGGAGAAAAAAAGTATATTCAGCTTTTAGAGATGAAAAGTTTATGCATATTTACATATATTTATACATTAAGCCACTCTCTTCCATTTCTTCCTTCAAAACCTTGTTTTATACTTCTTAAGTTTTAGCCTGGTTGATATATCAAGAAGTGTTAGGGCATTATTGAAGTCTCCCACTACTATTGTGTTGCTATTGGTATCTTTCTTCAAATCTACTAGAAATTGTTTAAGTATTTTGCTAACCACTCATTGTGCATAAATATGTTTATGATTGTGATTTGTTTCTGATATACATATTTATTATTAAGAAATGGCTCTTTCTGTCTCTTGTAATTTTTTTAAGCCTGAGATCTGTGTCATCTGATATTAGTATGGCCACTTTAGTCTTTTTAAGGGAGTTGTTTGATTAAAGGATTGTCCTCCAACCTTTTAACTTTGAGTATGCTTGCTCTGACTATTCAAATGTGTTTCTTGCAGGCAACAAAATATTGGATTATTTTTTCTGATACACTTTGCCACCCTGTTCCTCTTAATTGGCCTATTTAGTCTGTTGACATTGAAAGACATAATTTTTACGGGATTTTGTGCTTTTTTTTTTTTTTTTTTTTTTTGTAGAAGCTTGGTGTGTTTGTGGATTCTGTCTTGCCTTAAAGTAGACATTTCATTTCTTCTTTTAAGGTTGGCTTTGAGTCTATAAAATTCCTGAGCTGTGTATCCTTCCTTCAAACCTTAATGAAAGTCTGGCTGAGTGAAGTATTCATATCAAGGCACTCAATTCATCAAGGCACTCAATTCATTGATTTTTGTCACCATATCCCATCACTGCCTTCAGGCTTAAAGGATGGCTTGTGATAAATCTGCTATAAATTTTAAGGATGCTTCTTTGTTTGTAATTTCCCTTTTTGGTTTTGCTGCTTTCAGTATTCTTTCTGTCTCTATCTGTGGTTTTTATCATTGTGAATAAGATGTACCTTCCAGTGCTTTTATTTGGGTCTCTTTTAGCTGCTACTCTTCAGGTGTCCAGGATGGGGGTACATACATTATCAGCTCTGGGAACTATTCAGTAATGATTTATTTGATGGTTCCCTCTTCATAAGGGTTTTCTTTCTGTCTTTCTGGAACTCCAATAATTCTATGTTGTTCCTATTGAATTTATCCCAAAGGTTTATTGCCACCTGTTCACTTATTTTGAGGATTTTTTTTCCATCTTCTATTCATTTATATTAAAGTTCTTTGCCAGCTTTTTCTGTTATGTAGATTTGTTATGCAACTCATCTTCCAATTAACTAATTCTTTTTCAGCATCTGTTACTCTACTGGAGAGGCCTTTCAGTGAGTGTTTTGTCACTTTGTCTACTACGTTTTCACTTCTGTCATATACTTGAAGTTTTCTCATTTCTACTCTAATACCCTCTTGATATCCTCTTATTGGCTGTTGGTTCCATGGTTTCTTTGAGTTCTTTGAACATCCTCCACATTTCCTTTCTAAAGTCCTTATCAGATAGGCTATAGAGGGGGCTGATATTTGTTGGGTCCTCTTAACTACCATCTTCACTCACTACATGTGGTGGGTTTCTGCATTGATTTCTTTTTGTGACCTTTGCAGTGTGGTGGTGTTTGGTTTTTGTTTGTTTGTTTTAATGTGTTGTGGGTAAGCTCCTTAGTTAGAAGAAATGTGAGGCCACAGAGCGAGATGGAGTGTCCATGCTCATCTCTAAGTGACAATCCTGAGTTCTAAATAGCCCTTTCATTCTTTTTTTTTGGGGGGGGGGGGCACACCCAGCAGGGCTCGGGGTTTACTCCTGGCTCTATGCTCAGAAATCGCTCCTGGCAGGCATAGGGACCATATGGGATGCCAGGATTTGAACCACCGACCTTCTGCATGCAAGGCAAACACCTTACTGCCATGCTATCTCTCTGATCCCAGCCCTTTTTGATTCTAAAAGCTACCCATTATCACCACAATTGCTGTTCTCTGCTCTTGCCTGTCTCAAGGTTACTCTTTTGTCTGGGTGCAGGAACCTTAGTTGGAAATGCAGGCTGGGCCCAAGGCCTACCTCAATGTTAGGGAAGCAGGACTGGGCTGGGTGAAAGGATGTCCACAAATAAATTGGTTCCCAGGTTTCACTACTAAGGCTGAATGGCTGTCTGTCTCATAACTGTGCTGCCTCTGCCAAATTACAGAGTGCCTCCTAGCTTAATTGCACTATCTCAATGGCTCAACTGCTCTCTAATGTCCATATTTTGCAAACTTGGACCTATACTATTTCCCAAAGCTTCTGCTACACTCCCCACATGTCTCAGATGCATTTTTCTAATGTCCACATCATGCAAGCTTGGCCTGGTGATGGACTTGTGCATCTCTCCAGAGATCCAGCCCACCAGAACAAATATGGGACGGTTTTAGGGCACCATTCACTGAGTCACCTTGGTTTTCTCTAAAAAATCTTTCTAAGAGCTTGATTTTTTTTTTATCTGTGATGGTGGTGTTTCCTCTCCAGGAGTCAGAACCCTGTCACAGGACTCAGAGATTTCAGGGTTTTTCACTCTCAGGGGTTTGAGGGGGACAAGCTGCTCTTCATATCTCCAAGCTACCCTACCTACTACTGTAGCAGCCACTGCTGCTGCTGCCTTGTCACCATTTGCTGACATGTTATTTATATATGTGTGTATATATGTATATATAAATATATATCCTACAAATAAGTGCAGTCATTCTATATCTGTCTCTCTGTCTCCGACTCATTTCACCCATCATAATACTCTCTATAACCATCCTAAATAAGTAAAATTTCTTGACTTCTGTTTTCCTAAAATCTGCATAATATTCCATTGTGTAAATGTACCATTTTTCTAACCTCTTATCTATTCTCAGTCATTTGGGTTGTTTCCAGATTCTGGCTATTGTGAATAGTGATGCAGCAAACATAAGAGTGCAGATACCCAGACAGACAATCAATGAATCTTTGATAAAGGGGGAAGAAATGAAAAATGGAGCAAGGAAAACATCTTCAACAAGTGTTGGACAACTGGTCTGCCACTTGCAAAAAGAAAACTTGAACATTCATCTAACATCATGCACAAAGGTAAAATCTAAATGGATTAAAGATCTTGAAACCTAAAACCATAGGTATATAGAAGAACACACATAGGTAAAAAACACTTCATGACATTGTGACTAAATGCATCTTCAAGTAGGAAACACCATTGTCCAAACAAATGGAAGCAGAGATAAACAAATGGGACTATATTAAATTGAGAAACTTCTGTACTTCAAAGGAAACAGTGACTAGGACATAAAAGCCACCCACAAAATAGGAGAAACTATTCATCCAATACTCATAAGATAAGTGGTTAATATCTAAAATATACAAAGTACTGATAGAACATAACAAGAAAAATATCTAAGCCCATCAAAAATTGGGGAGAAGGAATGAACAGACACTTCCTCAAGGAAGAAATACAGGTGGCCAAAAGGCACATAAAAAAAATATTCCACTCGAAAAAACATTGGGGCTGGAGAGATAGCACAGTGGTAGGACATTTGCCTTAGATGCAGAAAGACGGTGGTTCAAATGCCAGCATCCCATATGGTCCCCCAAGTCTGCCAGGAGCAATTTCTGAGAGTAGAGTCTGAGCGCTATCAGGTGTGACACCCCCAAAAAAATTGCTTCACATCTCTAATCATCAGGGAGAAGAAAATAAAAACAACAATAAGGTACCATTTTATGCCACAGAGACTTGCACACATCGCAAAGAGCAAGACCAATCAGTGTTGGTGGGGATGTGGGAAGAAAGTCTTATTCACTGCTGATGGGAATGCTATCTATTCCAGCCTTTGTGGAAAACAATATGTATATTCCTCAAAAAACTGGAAATTGAGCTCCCATTTTATCCAGCAATACCACTCCTAGGGATATAGTCTAGGAACACAAAAACACAATACAAAAATGCCTGCTGAATGCCTATATTCATTGTAGCAGTATTTACAATAGCCAGAATCTGGAAACAACCCAGATGTCCAACAACAGATTAGTGACTAAAAAAACTGTGGTACATGTGCACAATGGAATACTATATAGCCATCATAAAATAAATAAAATCATGAAATTTTCCTATACATGGATGGACATGGAAACTATTATGCTGAGTGAAATAAGTCAGAGAGAGAGATAGACACAGAATAGTCTCATTTATCTGTGGGATATAAGAAAAATACAAGACAATATGGTAAAATACCCAGAAACAATATAGATGAGGGCAGGAAGGACCAGACCATGATAGAAAGTTTATCACAAAAAATGGGAAATGTAGTTAGAGAAATAACTACACTAACACCTACCATTACAATGAGAGAGAGAGAGAGAGAGAGAGAGAGAGAGAGAGAGAGAGAGAGAGAGAGAGAGAGAGAGAGAGAGAGAGAGAGCAGTTGCCAAGGCTTCAATAGGGCTGGGACTTAACCCACATCCCCTTTCTGAGGCACCCTAGTGCTGTTATCTGGGATACCAGTGTATTTATGAGTGTTCAGATTGGTTTACTTCTCTTTCAAGAGTTAAATGAGTCTATGGAGCTGGTTGATAAGCAGACAATGAAGCAGCTAAGCAGCTGTAGGTTGTGTGTTTGTTTGTTTGTTTTAACAGAAAACTTTTTCATTGGGTAAACTTTTTCTTTATATCATATTTAAAATGACTAAAATCATTCAGAGAAATGACAGCAAGTCAAAAATACCTTTCCAATAGTGGTATTGAAAAGTCAAGTAAAACAATACTTACAATTAAGGGTCTAACATTGGGGCCCGAAGAGATAGATAGCATAGTGGCGTTTGCCTTTCAAGCAGCCGATCCAGGACCAAAAGTAGTTGGTTCGAATCCCAGTGTCCCATATGGTCCCCCGTGCCTGCCAGGAGCTATTTCTGAGCAGACAACCAGAAGTGACCCCTGAGCACTGCCGGGTGTGGCCCAAAAAACAAACAAACAAACAAAAAAAGGGTCTAACATTGAAACAAATTATGCTTTACATAGTTCAATATTCAGTTGAATGAACATATAGACATTTCCTATACATTTGTAGTGTTTGCTAAATTCCACTCTATAAAATTTACCAAGAACATTCTTTGGTTGTACCACTGTAGTACTGATAATTAATAATAAAATATTGTGTGAGACATGTTTATAACGTTTATTTTTACTTATTGTTTTAATAAGCTAGCAGAAAAAGAAAAATAACAAAATATTAAAAAATAAAACAATTTATTATTGGTTGATTGATTGACTGGTTTTGGGGTCACTCCCCAGCAGTGCTCAGGGGTTGCTCCTGGCTCTGCACTCAGAAATCGCCCCTGGCAGGCTGGGGGCCTATATGGGATGCCAGGAATCAAACTGGATCCCTCCCAGGTCAGCTGCATGCAAGGCAAATGCCTTACCATTGTGCTATCATTCTGGCTCCTAGAACGCCATTTTTAAGGTGAAACTTAGATTTAAAATTTTTTTAAATGTAGTTGATTTTTTATCATATTTTATAATGAGCATAGAATGAATCATAATAATCCTTTGAACCAGGGAGAGTAGTAATGTACCTTTTAAAAGGTGAATGGTAGGGAGAGAAAAACTAAAATAATTCTAGACTTCTGGTCTTTTCTGTGGTGACAAGGATCTATAATCAATATATAAACCACATATTTTTCCAAATGAGCTAACCAGAATTTAATGTTATTTAGGGGTAAAAAAAAATAGATAGATAAATTCCTTTTATTTATAAAGAGTAAAAAAGTAACTTTTTAAAAAGAATTCATACTATGATAAATATTTTTACAAAGTATACATTTAAAAATACTTTCAATACTATATTAATTGCCAAATTTCTAATATTTTTACCCCATAAGCCATTTTTAGCTTATCTTTAAAAAGTTTCTAAACAGAGCCAGAGAGATAGCACAAGCTGGTAAGGTGCTTGCTTTGTATCAAGTCACCTGGGTCCAATTTTTGACATGCCCTATGAGTACTGCCAGGAGTGATCACTGAGGTCAGAACCAGGAGAAAGTTCCTGTGCCCCAAGAACCAAAATATAAAAATTTTAAAATTCTGTACACCAGAACTATGTTCATCTGAGAAAATTCTTTAAAACATGAGAATGAAACATTTTTAAATTTTAGTGCGAGATTTATATTCAATAGGGAATATCCAATTTTATTTCTAATTCAGTACCTTATATATACCTTATGTTCCATGAATTACCATGGGTAATTCCTGAGTGAAGAGCCAGGAGTAACCCCTGAGCATCATTGGGTGTGACACAAAAAAATGAAAATAGATGGCTGAGACTAAAATTATGTTTTGTGATTTATTTCAACAATTGATACACTTCTTCCATTTCAATACATGAGTACTTTGTGTTATTTCTTTTTGACACATTAAATGCAAGAAGTTATATAAGTTAAACTCAAAATATGACTTTCAAAGTTACCATATAACACACACAAAATATTTATTCATAAATATTAAATATTCACTTAAATTAAAATTTAAATATTCATTTAAATTTTTTAACATTTTTTGGGGGGGGCCACACCCGGCAGTGCTCAGGGGTTACTCCTGGCTGTCTGCTCAGAAATAGCTCCTGGCAGGCATGGGGGACCATATGGGACACCGGGATTCAAACCAACCACCTTTGGTCCTGGATCAGCTGCTTGCAAGGCAAACACCGCTGTGCTATCTCTCCAGGTCCTCATTTAAATTTTTAAATGATTTTAAATATAAAATATTCACTTAAATTTAAATATTTATTTAAATGTTTAATGATTTTTATTTTTTAAATATATTTTTTATTTAAGTAACATGATCATAGTTGGGTTACAGTCATAACCAGAACACCCCCCTTCACCAGTGTAACATTACCCCCTCCCCCCTTCCCATCCCCTGCCTGATTCGAGACAGGCATTCTACTACAGTTATTTGTTTTTAAGTTCAGTAAGTTGTATTTTTTTTCCTTAAAGGATAAGAATAAAAAAATATAGTAAAGGTGTGATAGTGGCAATCGCTGTTGTTTGCATAGGTCCAGAAAAATGGGGAAAATGGAAAAAATCCTTGACCTGATTATAAAAAGGCCTCATCCCAGAAGTTTATTGGCATAAGACCAACTCTGGGTTCCAGGCATACCAGTCCGTCCAACCCGAGTCATTCTCCATGGTCCCGGTGAAACTTTTTCACACTTTAGCTATTGTTGGTATCATATTCTTATATTTAAAGACTATGGATTCTGTGCATTTCTTTCATCGATGTCAGGCTGATACGGAGCATCCTCTAGTTTCAGCATACCATTAAATGCAGAGCAATCTGCCCTACATGCAGACTGTTGCTGAGTCGTCTGGGTGTTGGGAGCACTCTTTGGAGTAAGTTAATGCCAAAGCAGTGGTAGGTCTTCCCTGGTAGAGGGTTGGATCCATGTTATGGACAATTGTGGTTGTTTCCATAGACGGTATTTATTGTTCAAGTGTGTGTGGGCGATGGCCATTCTTCTGAGGCCTAAGCCAAATCATTATGCCAATGTTCAGGGTAAAAGGCCTAATTACATTATCAAATTGTGTTCCCATCTCTATTAGATAAGAACTTGTTTGCATATGTATTATTTTCCCATTTTAATGTGCCTATGCAAAAGAGAAGCAATGCCACAGATATTGTTGGTGCATCTGGGAGCAGACGAATAGTCCAACATTCCCCGTAACTTAGTTCAATCATGAAATCTATACAGAGATTCTCTTCTACCGGTATTGCTTATAAAACAGATCTCTAAGGGGGAAAATCAAACAATCAAATAACAAATCCAGTGGGCAAATTAGTCACTATATGAGGATGTTCTAAAAGAGTTATAGATATTAAGGGAATACATCTGAGATATACAAAGGAGATACACGTTTCCCTTTTATGTTTTAGAAATAGTCAAGAGGGAGGGGGGTGTTTCCAAGACACCACTTTGGTCTGTGATTTGGACAAGCGAAGAGCACATGGAGCCATGTCCTCCCTGTGTTGTCTGCTGAAGCTTCCAACTCCCAGAGAGGCGTTTGCTTCCTAATTGCTGGAAGTTGAAAGTTCACCAGTCCCCTCCCAGCCCCTTGCAGGGACAAGGAAGCCTGGGGTCTCTTTTAAATTACACCTCGCCGGAACCCACTTGCTGGGATCCTGAGCAGGTGTCCAGGAATAACCCTGGGGATGGGGAGGAAGGAGAGAGAAGGCTATGGGGGGGAGGGGCAGCCGAGGCTGCATCTTCACTTTATCTTGGCCAAAAAGCCTACAGCATGGAACCTTGCCATGATGCATTGCCTGCTGAAGCTTCAGACTCCACCCAAAAAATTACTCTGAAAGATATGTAATCCACCTTGGCCAAAAACAAAAATCATTAGTACAGAAAATGGTTAAATGTGGGGTAACAAGAGATGGGAGTGAGGGAGTAAAGGTATAAAATGAGCTCCTGGACGGCTTTCAGATTATGACAAGCAGATGAAACACAATGATATCCCAATATTTGTCATTATGTTCTGAGTGCCCCCGTGCGGTTTCACAATGGACAGGTTTAATAAGGAAACTTCCCTGGTTTTAAGTCCTAAAGCCAGAACCTATTGTGCTGCTATTCCCACCTCACTGGCTTGCCCAGCCATATGGCCAGAAAAAGCCCTGGAGCTCCAGAGGAAGGAGGGAGAGGGGTGCTGGGGTGACCCATGTCCCGCACCCCTTCCTAGGCCTGGTTAAAGAGGCCTTTGGCATGGCGGAGGGCTACCAAACGCCAAATTGGCAGAACCTCCCGGCTCCCAGGAAGGGAGGAGATCCTTCCCGAGCTAGAAGGCCAGAAGGTCAGAGCCCTCACCTCAGACCCTCCCTTTGGAGCCGGGAGGGAAATGGGGAAAGCCTAGGGAAACCAATAAACTCCTCCAAAGGACCCACCTTGCTGGCTTACCCAGCCATGTGGCCAGGAAAAGCCCTGAGTTCCGGAGGAAGGAGCTAATTTTTAAATGATTTTTTTAAATTTTGCTTATAAAATAAACTACTCACTTAGGCAATACACATATTAACATTAAAGCAATTCAGGAAGTTATCAGGCCCCTACACAGAAATTGCACACAAATATCACAAAGAATTCTATATTTGGGGTGAATTGATGTACTACATAGCACATTGATTTTCATTGACACAGTCTGAAACTTACATATTGTGTTACTGCATTGTTCCAATTTATAAATTAAAATACATTTTAAGAAAAAATTAATGTACACTCCTTGTATGTTGATGTCTTATTATAAGATTCATTATTATGTCATCTTAAGTTATCTTGTTCAATGGGTCTTCCACTTCCATCTTTTCTTTCCTTGTTAAAAGAGAGTATGGACTTTACATAATCTGGATTATTCAGAATACCTCTCTTTGTAGTTTTTTTCTATTCCTTGGTCCACATTGTTTCCTAGGAAGAAAAAAATTCAGTAGAATATATACACAAACTGTTCAAACTCAGACTTTTATTTTTTTGGTAAAACTACTTCACAGTGCAGTTGTATAATAATGTCTTGCTTTTTTTGCATTGTCATTGGTGGATATCTTTTTACTAATAATTCTTTATTCTTAAATGTAAAAATGTAGGAGCCAGAGCAATAGTAGAGTTCATAGGGCTCTTGCCTTTCATGCAACCAACCTAGGTTCAAATCTGGCACCATTCTCCAATACCTACCAAGAATGATCCTTGAGCACAGAGCCAGAAGTAAGCCCTGAACATTGCTCTGTGTGACCAAAAAATATATTATATAAAATATTCAATTTTAAAAATAATAAGCATCTCTGTACCAACACACAGGTTAAAGAAATAGAAATAAAGCACAAGAAACTGCTCAATAGGCTATAGTGCATGCTCTGCACACTAGAGGTCAGGGTTCAATTCCAGTATGACATGGTTCCTAAACACATTTGGAAAGAAATTATCCATAAGCACTGAGTGGGGAGTAGCTCCTGAGCACCATGGGGGTATGGCCCTAAGCAAAAAGAATCAATTATTCAAAACTTCTATATCTTATTATCCTTTCTCTTTTCAATTTCCAGAGATAAACACCTAAACTTTTGATATTTTTTATTTTTTTTTGTTCAAATGCATGTAACATATAAGTTTATTCCTTTACAGTGTATTGCCTTTGTGTGTGTGTGTGTGTGTGTGTGTGTGTGTGTGTGGTTTTTGGTTCACACTCAGCAGTGCTCAGGGGTTATTCCTGGCTCCAGGCTCAGAAATTGCTCCTGGTAGGCACGGGGGACCGTATGGGATGCTGGAATTCGAACCAATGACCTCCTGCATGAAAGGCAAACGCCTTACCTCCATGCTATCTCTCCAGCCCCTGTATTGCTTTTTTTTTTTAACTAGCATCAGAAGTAAAGGTTGGGGTGGGAGCAATAGCACAGTGGTAGGGCATTTGTCTTGCATTCGGTTGACCTAGGACAGACCCAGATTCTTTGCCTAGCATCCATTATGGTCTTGTAGCCTGCCAGGAGTGATTTCTAAGTACAGAGTCAGGAGTAATGCCTAAGAACTGCCAGGTGTGGCCCAGAAAAACAAAACAAAAGAAAATGAAAAAAAAAAAAAAAAGAAGATGATGTAAAAGTTTCTCTGCATACAAAGAACAGTATTGCTATGGTAAAATGATGGTTTTTAAAGAAAATAATCTACAGTTTTTTTGGACTAGAACATGTCATTAACTGAAGAAATCAGAGTTCAAGAATTTGAGGGGAAACATGGTAAACTTGAAACTTACCACATCCAGGGCATTGAGAGGGCTTCAGTATAAGCAATATGAGAAGTTTAAAAAACTGCACTCACTGGCCAAAGAGATGGCACAGTGGGTAGGGCACTTGCTTTGCATACAGCCTATCCAGGTCTGATCACCAGCATTCCATATGGTCCACTGAGCATTTCCAGGAATAATTTCTGAACACAAACCAGGAGTTATCCTTTACAAAAAAAAAAAAGTTAGCCACATGCAAATCATGGGCATTAACCCCTATACTATCTCTCTGTCTCTACCATATAAATTTTAGAATCAATTTGTAAGTTTCTACTAAAACTATTTGTTGATTTTTTTCTTAGCTCATGTAAATCCTCACAAAAATTTACAAAGAATTGACATGTATATTAAGTACTCCAACCTATTACCATGTCTCAGTAAAGTTGTTTTCCTCTGTACTATGTAAATCTCTTATAGATAGATATCTATTCCTAAATACTTCACTTTAATACTAGGAAAAGATCATTATTTCTGATGTTTCAAGTGTTAATTGTTGTCAGCGTACAATAATTAAATTGATTTGGATCAGTTTACTCAGAAGTCCTGCTGAGCCCATTTATTGATCTAATTATTTGCAATTTGGATTGTTTTCATTTTTCTATCTACCAAATATATTATCAATTTTATTTATTTTTATTTATTCTTTTTTTTTTAAAAGAAAAGCCTTCTATATTTCTTTATCTTTGCAGTGGGCATTGGTGTGATTTAATTTATTCACATTAGTAGGCAATTCAAGTTTGTTCCTGACAATATTCTAAATATATTCTAGTTCAAATAATGAAATACCAGCACTGTAGCTAAGCAGTAGAACACTTGCCTTATATGTGTGATTCCTGGAATACACAAAAATAATGTATTATTTTTTTCTTTCTGGGTATCTTTGATTCCAGGAATTAATACATTCTTTCACAGGTTATTTCTTAGAATGAGATCCTGAGAAGCCAGTCCTGAGATGTGTATATTTATTCTCTTAGTAACGATTAAGTCTAAGGAAAAATTGGTGGGAGATTGGGGAAGGAGAACAAGTAGGTAGGTCAGTATTCTGCTTTCCTTTGACATTTCTGTGTTGCCCTAAAAGGACACAAATTTTGGCACCTGTAGTGAGCATGATAATAAAAGAAAAAAAAAACAGGCTATGGATCTGGGGAGCCCTTCTGACATCTGTTACTGTGTCTTGACCCTTGACTCAGAAGATCCATGAAGGAAAATCAAAGTAAGAAGCAGATGCAAGGAAAACTTTCCAACCTTTTTCATGTTCAGCCTTAAAACAAAGGGATTTATGGCAAGGAGTGTCTTTGTTGTCTTGTCTCCATCCTATATTGGTCATGTGGTCTTAGGCAAATTTTTTATCCTTTCTAAGCACATTTGCCTTATCTATACTCAGGGATAAGTATAGATTACTTGTTCTTGTGGCAGAAATCTTTCACCATGCCAGACACAAAGTCAATATTACAAGTTCCTATCCATATTGGGAAAGTTTCTCCAAAAATACCTCAAAATCTCTGAATGTTTATTCACTAGAAAAACCCTTAAGGACCATAAATTAAAGCTGGAGCTGCTGTGGAGGAGAACATGACTGAGTTGGAGCTTGACAGAAAGTGGGACCAGGCAATAGCGAATATGGTTGTGAAGATAGGTAATGGCTTTGGATTAGGACTTATTTTCTCTCTTACCTTCTTACCTTCTTTTAAAAAATGAATGTGGCCATTAGCCTTTGGTTCTGGCATGGAATTAGGAATGCCCTTTTCCAACTGTCAGCACGATTTCTAGTCTTCATATCTTGTACATGGAAAATATGTCAAAGAGCAGGAGCAGTGAGTACAGCTCAAAACATCCCAGTAGGAGAAAAGCAAGATCCTGTTTACTCCTCAGGAATATTGACTGTCCTGGAGTGAGCTGACATTCTCCTAGATAGAATAATTTTTTATTGGTGGTGCTTTAAACTCTGGCACACTGTGTATTTGAAACCAAGTTTGTGTTTGTTTGTATTTTATCTCTGGAAATGGCAAGGAGGTGGTCTTAAGAGGAATAAATTAAAAATAGGCAACAAAATACCCACAACCTTATTTGCATAAAATACATAAGCGGGAGAAAGTTACATAAAATCATTAATTACTTTTTTCTTGGGGATCTATAACAGCTGTATCATTTTATGAAAATCTAGACCATATTAAATTACTCAAGTCCTAGAAGTTTGTATACCTGTACAAATTTCTCATTGGAAACATCCATTTGTTCAGTCTCATTTAAAGCACAAATCATAGTTGGTATAAGAGGCTTAATCCGGGGGGGGGGGGGGGAGGGTTAAAACAAAAGGTTTAATTCACATAAATTCACCAATAAAATCTTTCATTCCAAAAGACAGCTATTCCTGTTTTTCCACTCACAGAAAAAAATACTAGAGATTATCAGAGTTGGTTATAGTCTCCTATACTAAAGACAAAGATGGAGGATAGGAAGATAACTTTCTTTACCTGAATTCTTTTAGACTCGCAATGGTCCTCAAACTACGGCTTGCGGGCCACATATTGTATTTAATCCCATTTTGTTTCTTCACTTCTAAATAAGATATATGCAGTGTGCATAGAAATTTGTTCATGATTTTTGTTTTTACTATAATCTGGCCCTCGAACAGTCTGAAGGACAGTGAACTGGCCACCTGTTTAAAAAGTTTGAGGACCCCTGTTAAGAGCAACCCAAAGGCAAGGGCTTTGGAAAGCTAATTTATATGGGAAGTGTACTAGTCAAAATTCTCCAAAGAAACAGAACCAATAGAACATATATTACATATAGATGTAACATATTTATTTTAAAATATTTTATATTTTATTAAGTATTTTATACATTATATTTGCTGTTGATAGTAATTTCTTTTTTTATATATTAATAATTTTTATTTTGACCAAAGTGGTTTACAAATCATTCACAGTAGTATTTCAGGTACATAGTAACATTGAATCAGGGACATTCCCACCACCAAAGTTGTCCTCCCTCCACCCCTGTTCCTAGCCTGCATCCCATATCGCCCCTCCTTTGCCTCCCAGGCTGCTAGTACAAGTGGTCCCTTCTGTGTCTAGCCTGTTGTAGATTAGGTATCATTTCTCTTGTTTTTGGCTTTGGATTTGGTGTTCAAGTCTGATCATTTTTTTTTTCTGCTCAATGTTCATATGACTGTTTGGTCTTGGTGCCCTCCATTACTTCCCCCTCAATTTGAGAGGCAGAACAAGATGGTTCAAGTTATGTATTTCTGTTTGAAGGTAAGAGGAAAAAAGAAGAGAAAAGATAAAGGGGGGGGAGCAAAAATACAAAAGAGTAATAAACAAAAACAGAAAAAATGGGAGGGGTCCTAGAGACTATAAATCTTGTTTTAAGAAAAGAAGGGGGGGCCAGAGGGATAGCATGGAGGTAAGGCGTTTACCTTTCATGCAGGAGGTCATCAGTTCGAATCCTGGCGTCCCATATGGCCCCCTGTGCCTGCCAGGAGCAATTTCTGAGCCTGGAGCCAGGAATAACCCCTGAGCACTGCCAGGTATGACCCAAAAACCACACACAAAAAAAAAAAAAAGAAAGAAAGAAAAAAGAAAAGAAAGGGGAAAAGGTCCATTCTAGGATCAGTGCAAGGACCAAGACCACCAACCACAGAAGATGAATTAAAATGACACTAAGGGAACAGAACTTCTAGAACTACAAAGAAAGACTTCATCATAAGATCCACTCCTGGACCTGTGCAGAGATTGAGATCTCTAGATACAGAGACCTGATTTTACCACCCAGGACAGAGCAGAAGTCTCCCATACACCACAAAAGCACCAACGGGAGAGTAAATGAATTAGAAAGGAGTCTATATTAATCCCATGACAATATACTCCAAGGTTGGAGAAACCCTGTATCTCTTAGGCCAAGGAAATTCTTTTTCGAATGACCCCAATGTTTACTGTGCCTATGCAGGAGGGGGAAAAGAAAGAGGGAGACAAAAAACACAAAATAAACTTTTTTTTTAATTTATCTATCTATCTATCTAGCTTTTGTCAATTTCTTTGATTTGGTATGGATATTGAACTGGTTATCTTCATTTTTTATTTTTTTTCTTTCTTCTTTTCTCTTCTTCCGTTTTGTGCTCTGTCATGTTTTTTATCTCAATGTCCACGGTAAGTATATGGTGCCTATCTTTATTGCTGTAGTGCTCACTAGATATTTTATTCAGTACTTTTTTTTATACTGATGTGGTCCCATCTTCTTTTTTCCCTTCGTCTCTCAAACCGAGGATGAGAGCCTCTAGAAGGACTCCATCTATTTTCAGCATATTTGATTTTTACCCTATTTTATTACTTTTCTCTACTTCAAACAAACCACATAACCTTAACTATCCCACCTCCCAATTAGAGGGGGATATAGTGGAGGTACCAGGACCAAACAGTTGAAAGATCACTAAATAGTAAGCTAGGCACAGAGGGGACCACTCATTCTAGCAGCCCCGGGGGTGAGGGTGGAGGCTATGGGAGGAAGGACGGGAGAGGAGGTGGAGGGAGGACAATTCGGTGGTGGGAATTCCCTTGATTCAATGTTAATGTGTACCTAAAATATTGCTGTGAACGATATGATTAAAATAAAAATTATAATTAAAAAAAGAAAGGGGAAAAGGAAGAAAAACATAAAAATAATACAAGAAAAATCAAACCCAAAATAAAACAAAACAACCTAATCACAATCATTTATGTAATCAAGATGTTTAAATAAAAAAAAAGAAGTAAAAAAAAATAAAACAAAACAAAAACAAACAAACTAAAAACCTGAGAAGCACCACAGCAATACTGACAACAACAGAACACTAATCATGGTCCTGAAATAGAGACAGATCAAAGTACAGGTAAAAAAAAAAAAAAAAAAAAAAAAAAAGGAAAAAAGGCAAAGAAAAGAGAAAAAAAAGAAAAAGAAAAAGAAAAACACACAGGAAGGCCTCCCAATGCTTACCACAGGTGCTGTTCTTTACACTGACTGTATAGAAAGAGGAGGTACAGTAAATGCTGCCCATAAACACCTCAAACCAGGCTCTTTGCCTGGTCTGTATTGTGAATAGGGGAACAAAAAAGAAAGAAAAAAAAAGAAAAAAGAAAAAGAAAAAACACAGGCAACAACCTTTTTAAAAAATTAAAGAAAAAATTAATTTGTGCTATTTATTTTTTGCATAGGAACAGTAAAAATTGGGGAGATTAGAAGGGACTTCTTACTATCAAATATATTAAATTTTCCATGTATATGATAAAAATGAAGAATTGGTTCACATCATTATGAAGACTGAGAAGCCTCAAAATTTGATAGGAGTTGCAGAAGTATGGTTAATTCAATGCCACAAACTCCTATCTTGGAGAGTGTATTACAGTAGATAAGGTGTTTGCCTTGCACAGGATCAGGTTTCAATCACCAGAAGTGATACCTAAGTGCAGAGCCAGAAGTAAGCCCTGATCTCCATGGAGTATGGCCAAAAATAGAAATAAACAAGCAAAAATAATAAACCTATCTTACAGGGCCCGTGAGGTGGCACTAGAGGTAAGTTGTCTGCCTTGCAAGCGCTAGCCAAGGAAAGACTGCGGTTCGATCCCCCCCGCATCCCATATGGTCCCCCCAAGCCAGGGGCAACTTCTGAGTGCTTAGCCAGGAGTAACCCTTGAGCATCTAACGTGTGTGGCTTACAACCAGGGTGCCACAAGTTCAATCCCCAATGTTGCTCTCATTTACTGAGTATGGTTCCTGATAGCTGGGACCCCTCCTGCCACAATAGATAAAACAAATTCTAGTGCACTATCAGACATGTATAAGTACTGCAGCTGAAAGTTTATAACCTTCTCAATGACTGCTGCAAAAATGATGTGAGACATCAAGCACAACAGAGAACAACACAGAGATCCCTGGAAAACTCTAGAAACAGAATGTTCATGAGCACTACAACCAAGAAAATGCAATCCCTAGCAAACACTTGGACAAGTAAGTGAGCATTACAATGATGTGTTGTGGTTGACTGTAAATAGATGTTCTTTGGGAGTTGGATTGAGGTCTGGTTGTCCCTAAGTTCCCAAAAGAGAAACTAATATCCTATACCCCCTGTCCAGGGAATACAGGAGAAGATGGTATGTTGATAATTCTCAGGAAATAATGAATCCACACAGAATATTGAGGAAATAGCAGACAAGAAAATTTTCACTGCAAGCTACAAGCCAGTCGCTCCAACAGTTGACATCAAAGACTGTTTCTATAATATCCCCATTCACCCAAATGACTGTAAGCAATTTGTATTCACCATTCTTCTTTAAATCATAAGGCACCTATGCACAGATTTCAGTGGATTGTTTCACCTCAGCAAATGTCTAATTCACCAACGATGTCAGTATTTTGTAGATTTAGTTCTATGTCCTTCCAGTGCAAGATTTCCTAATCCTTATGTTATAAACTACATGGACGATATTTTAATAGCCTGTTAAAATTAGAGAGAACTTTAAACCTGTATTAAGACATTATGACACATTTGTCAGTAGCTGGACTACAAGTAACAAGAGAAAAAATTCAGATGATGCCACCATATAAATACCTGAGTAATATTCTAGAACACACAATGGTACTACCTCAAAAAATTTCATTCTGGACCCGGAGAGATAGCACAGAGGCATTTGCCTTGCAAGCAGCTGATCCAGGACCAAAGGTGGTTGGTTCGAATCCCGGTGTCCCATATGGTCCCCCGTGTCTGCCAGGAGCTATTTCTGAGCAGACAGCCAGGATTAACCCCTGAGCACCGCCGGGTGTGGCCCAAAAACCAAAAAAAAAAAAAAAATTCATTCTACTGGAAAGATCTTAAAACAATGACTTTCAAAAATTTCTGGTTGGGACCGGAGTGGTAGCTCAAACGGTAAGACATCTGCCTTGCCTGCACTAGCCTAGGATGAACAGCCGTTCGATCCCCAGGCATCCCATATGAACCCCAAGCCAGGAGCAATTTCTGAGCTCATAGCCAGGAGTAATCCCTGAGCATCATCAGGTGTGGCCAAAAAAATTTTTTTCCTGAGTAATATTCATTGTGTCATTTAGGTTTCCCTAAATCAGAACTAACTAATCTGTCCCTTAGCTTAAAAGGTAACTTTGGGGCCGGAGCAGTGGCGCAGCAGTAGTGTGGTTGCCTTGTATGCAGCTGACCCAGGACAGACCTCACTTTGATCCCCAGCATCCCATATGGTCCCCCAAGCCAGGAGTGATTTCTGAGCCCATAGCCAGGACTAAACCCTGAGTGTCACTGGGTGTGGGCCCCCCACAAAAAAAAAAATCCAGCAGGAAAAATTGAAATTTTTTAGAACACCTTTTATAATTTCTTCCATCATTTGCACCTCTCCTATTCTAAATATAACTGTGTTTTATATTGATGGATCATCCTCATGGAAAGCTGGAATTGTGGGTCCATCTCTGACCACACAGTGTGCACCAATTACATATAAATATGTATATATATACATATATATACATATATATGTATATATATACATATATATACATATATATACATATATATACATATATATACATATATATATATATGAGATCTGGGAGATGTGGAAGTGGCCGAATACCTGTTTTGCAATGACGAGGCCAAAAATTCAATCCCCAGCACCACCCCAAGTCAACATCTGTACTCCCTAGTCATGTAATTCATGGCACCACAAGAAGGATATAGGCTTCTATGCATTGCAGACAAATATGAAATCCTCAAAATTAAATGACAACTACAGTAAATTAAAGGGGAAGGGGAAGATACAGCATTTGATAGATACATACAGACAGACATATATATGCATACATAAATACAAAAATAAAAGAATGAAGTAGTCAATTTTTAAAATCTATTGTACAAGCTTAGAGAGTTAGCTCAAGAGACTGGATGAAGTGCATGTTCTGTCTGCAGAATGCCTGGTTTAATCCTTATACCACATGAACTGAGCACTAATCTAGGAGTAGTACTGAGAGTGCAAGAACTTTCTATTTTGACAGCAAATCTGTATCATGGGAATTCATTTTTTAATCTAACTTTTTTATTACAGGAAGCAAAAATCATTCTAAAACAAAATGGTACTTCAAGAGGGGTCTGAGCAATTGAGAATCACCATCTCGGGACCAGGGAGAAAGTTCAAAAATCTGAAACACATATTTTGTATATAGTAATCTCAGGTTTGATTCCTAGCATTACATGGTTCCCCCAAGGCCTTTCTAGAGACCCCTGAACATTGAGGAGATAATAGTCCCCAAACACTGTGGGTGTTACCCCAAATCAAAACAATTAGTCATCTTTCTTTTATGATAATCTCATTCTTAAATCAGAGGATTATAACTAAATGGTAGAACATGTGCTTTTCATGAATGAGCGTCAGGGCTCAATCCCCAACACCCCATCTCCAAAATGGAACTATTTCTTAACCCAACTCACCATAGTTTTATGACAAAGCTATCATAACTGCAATCTCTAACAGAGAGCCTATAGTCAAATACGTCATAAATTAGTGTCAACACCAGTGCTGCATTTTGGTCAACATATCTATTACAGAAACATCTAAGCCATGCACTAATGCTGCCCTGTAGTTTTTTGGGGGCCACTCACTTATTAAATTTTTTCATATGGAAGAGATTCTTGTAAGCAATTCAACTTGGGTGAAAACCAGGGTTTTTTTCCTAAGGTTACCAGAGCTTTTAACCACTGCCTAAAGTGCACCCTGTACTGATTACCATCCCTCAGATTAACTGGATTTAGCATGCGGCAATCATACTCCTTTCAGTGGGACCCATTTCTAGTAAATCGTGAGCATTAATGACAGTTGCAAGAGCTCAAATATTATATAATCACTAATTACATTCTGCGCAATTAGTGAAGGCTCATCAGTGTGAATCACTAATGGCTGATCACCCTATTATCTCTGGGAAGGAATAGATGGCCTGCATAATTTTCTGATTGTATTAGCATAGACACAAATGCTATTAACGAACTTTGGCAATCATGAAGAGGCTCAATGTCTGTGATGGACAAAGGCAAGAGGCTCGACTAGATGGGCACAGACACTTCATTTTAAACTGCAAAGCCATGTGTTTGTAGTTTGCTATATGGCCCATTCACTCTTCGCTTTTCACAAGGAAAGCACACACAACATTCTGGTTGACCAGTTGCCAGAAAACTTACACACAAGATCAATTTAGAAAAGAATATAAAAGAAAAGTAAAATACTTTTTGAATTAAGGTTTTGCATAACCAAAGATGGTGACAAAGTAGAGTATTTACTTTTATTAACCTTTACTTACTAGACCAATATATTTGCAAACTGCTACAACAAAATACCATATACTGATTGATTTAAACACCGCTTCTGAAGTCTGAAATCCAGGAGTAAGAGAACAGCAAGTTTGGTTTCTTTTGAGACCTCTCTCCTGGTTTTCAGATAGCCATCTTCTCACTGCTTCCTCCTAATAACAAATGTGAACAAATGTGTGTCTCTATATGTCCAAATACCCTCTTAGAAGTTCAGAAGTAATCTAGGATTATGATCCCACTGATATGCCCTTATTTTATCATAACTTTATCATAAGTTTCTATTAGCTTGTACAAGCATATACTGAGGTACTGGGGCATTCAGAGCTTCAATGTATTTGTGATGGGCATAACTCAGACAATGTGTTAACCAATTATGACTATTCTAACTTAGGAAGTTCTTGCTAGAAAAAATGGCAATAGATTTAGGCTGCAAGAAAATCTTCAGGGACTCTTGAGAGTGATATTCTGCACAATGGAAGTAATGTGAAACTATTGAGCACTTGAAATATGTCAATTTAAGTGAAAAACTACAATTTTAATTTTATGTAAATTTAATTTAGGAAACATAAAACTGTGTCCCATCAAACACAGCTTTTGTTTTAGTAGTGATATATTTTACTTCAACTACTAAATATTTTATGAATAAAAATATAGCATCAGTGTGATATTGCATTGAAATTAAAAAGTTTAGTTGGGGGGGCTGGAGAGATAGCATGGAGGTAAAGCGTTTGCCTTTCATGCAAGAGGTCATCGGTTCGAATCCCAGCGTCCCATATGGTCCCCTGTGCCTGCCAGGAGCAATTTCTGAGCATGGAGCCAGGAGTAACCCCTGAGCACTGCCGGGTGTGACCCAAAAACCACAAAAAAAAAAAAAAAAAAAGTTTAGTTGGAAAATCCTAGGGATATATACCCTAGGAATTCAAAAACACAATGCAAAAATTCATTCCTCACACCTATATTTATTGCAGCACTATTTACGATAGCCAGACTCTGGAAACAACCAAGATGCCCTTCAACAGATGAATGACTAAAGAAATTGTGGTACATATACACATGGAATATTATGCAGCTGTCAGGAGAGATGAAGTCATGTCATTTTCCTATACATGGATGTACAATAGAATGGTCTCACTCATCTATGCATTTTAAGAAAAATGAAAGACATTGAAATAATTCCCAGAGATGAGGGTTGGAAGGACTGGCTCAAGATATGAAGCTCATCAAACAGAATGGTGAGTGCGACTAGAGAAATAACTACACTGAGAACTATCATAACAATGTCAGTGAGAGAAGGAAGTAGAAAGCCTGTCTTGAATATAGGCGGGGATTAGGGGAGAAGGGAGATGGGGCATTGGTGATGGAAAGGTTGCACAGGTGAAGGGTGGTGTTCTTTTTATGACTGAAAACCAATTACAATCATGTTTGTAAACATGGCATTTAAATAAAGATATTATTAAAAAATTAAGGGCCCGGAGAGATAGCACAGCGGCGTTTGCCTTGCAAGCAGCCGATCCAGGACCAAAGGTGGTTGGTTCGAATCCCGGCATCCCATATGGTCCCCTGTGCCTGCCAGGAGCTATTTCTGAGCAGATAGCCAGGAGTAACCCCTGAGCACCGCCAGGTGTGGCCCAAAAACCAAAAAAAAAAAAAAAAGAAAAAGAAAGAAAGAAAAGAAAAATTAAAATATAAAATGATTAAATAGACAAGTACCACAAGAAAAAAGTTTAGTTGAAAAATATAAGTATGTCATTGTGAGAGTTATATTGAAATTGTTGAAGTAAAAAATATTTTTAGTTTTGGTTAAATAAAATATATTACTTAAATTAAGTGTGTTTTTACTTTTTATAATGTAACTGGAAAAAACCTGAAAATTACAAGTCTGATCTATGTTTCTTAGAGACAGCATTGTGTTAGAACTTGATTTCTCTAAAAATCTCATTGTTCACCAAAATCAAGTAAGTGGACATGCTGAAAAAATAAATTTCTTTTGTCAAATGATAAAAGTTTCAGGTCTTTACAAAAATTGAGATAACACGGGCTGGAGAGGTGGCGCTAGAGGTAAGGTGTCTGCCTTGCAAGCGCTAGCCAAGGAAGGACCGCGGTTTGACCTCCTGGCATCCCATATGGTCCCCCAAAGCCAGGGGCAATTTGTGAGCGCTTAGCCAGGAGTAACCCCTGAGCATCAAACAGGGGCCCGAAAAACCAAAAAAAAAAAATTTGAGATAACAGAAATCAATCATTTCAGCATTAAGATCGTATTAATCATTCATACCTATATTAAATAACTGTCTCTCTCTCTTTTTTTTTTTTTTTTTTTTTGGTGTTTGGGTCATACCCAGTCGCACTCAGGGGTTACACCTGGCTCTGTGCTCAGAAATCACTCCTGGCAGGCATGGGGGACCATATGGGTTGCTGGGATTTGAACCACCATTGGTCCTGGATCAGCTGCGTGCAAGGCAAACACCCTACTGCTGTGCTATCTCTCTTGCCCCAATAAATGTCTTGATAATAAAAAGATTCTTATTAATAAATTCTGTCATCCTGGTGCCCCTTGCCTTCCCCAAAACATCCTAATTTATTCATCTTTCATCCCTCTTCATTTGTTTTCTCATTTACTAGAAAATTTTGGGGTAAACAATCTGATAGTCATAACTTATTTCTATTTAACACATGCTGGAAACCCACTTTGAGTTTTTCATATACAATAGGAAAAATCCATTATTTTTCATTGTTGCTGCTGTTGCTGCCTTTTTTTTTTAACTTGTGCTTCCCAGTGATGTTCAAGGACCATTCTCAGCTCTGTCCTTGGGAGTCACTCTCAGCAGTGCTCAAGGAACCGTATGGTATAGGGATTGAACCTGATATCTTGTGTACAAAACATGTACTCAGTCCTGAGGTATCTTTCAAATACTAGGTATATGGCATTTTACAGTATTAAACATCAAAGAATTTTGGGGACCCAAAATAGATATGAAGAAGTTAAACTACTACCTTTTCAAATCATAACTTAATATAAAATTCTAAAGATTCCATAAAAAAATCTCTTTGAAACAATAAAACAATGTGGCAAAATGTCAGACTACAAAATCAGTGTACAAAAATTTATCACATTTCCATATAAAAACAGCAAATAAAGTGGAAAAGAAGTCAAATAAACAAAATGGAATATGATAGGAATCAACTCAACAGAAAGGTAAGAGACATATATCAAAACCTATTGAAAGTCACAAAAGTAGAAAAGGGTAGAGAGATAGTACAAGTGCTTGCCTTGCATACAGCCAACCCAGGTTCAAAATTTCCTAAATTCCCAAAATTTCATATGGTCTCCCAAGTCCACCAGAAGTAAGTCCTGAGTAAAGAATAACCCTTTCATAAAGAGCCAAGAGTAACCTTTCAGTACTGCCAGGTGTTGCCCAAAAACAAACACACACAAAATAGTAGAAGACATAAGTAAATGGGAAAATGTTTGATGATGATGTGTTGGAAGAATTAATATAGCTAAAGTAACTATCCTACTCAGAGCATTAAACAGATTCAGTACAATTCTTATCAAAATTCCGACAGCATTTTTCAAAGATGTAGAACAAAACATTACTATAATTTATATGGAATAAAACTCCTTGAATAGTCCTGAGAAAACAATCCTGAGGAAAAAAGTTTGGAAGCATCATAGTACCTGACTTTAAACTATGCTGCAAAGGACAGCAGGTAGTGTTTTGCCTTTCAAGTGATTGACCAAGTTTGATCCCTGGCATCCCATTTGGTTTTATCAAGCCAGGCAGGAGTAACTCCTGAGAACCACTATTAAGTGTGATCCAAAAACTAAAAGAAAAAAAAGAAGAAGCTCTGACAAAGAATGGGAGATAAAGAAACTATCATTAACTATGGGTGATTGCAAATTGGTTCAACTCTATGGAAAACAGTATTGAGAGCTCCTCAAAAAATATTTTTAAAAAGATCAATCATATAAGCCAGTAATTTGACTTATCTGTCTTTTTAAAGAAGAATAATAGCAAAACATCAGTTACAGGGGGTGACTCATAATTGACATCATCATCCTTAAACGGACAGGAGCGGGCTTATGGCAGAAGGCTTTTTAATATTTTTTTATTTTTTTATTTTTTTGGAAAGCCTGTCTAGAGTACAGGCCAGTATGGGGTGAGGAGGAAGGACACTTGGGGTATTGGTGATGAGAATGTTGCACTGGTGAAGGGTTTATATATATATATATATATATATATATATATATATATATATATATATATATATATATATATATATTTAAAATATATATATATTTAAAAAAGAAAAAAGAAAAGGAAAGAAAAGATAAGGCCTCCCAATGCTTATCACAGGCTGTGTTCTTTACTCTGTATAGAAAGAGGAGGTACAGTAAATGCTCCCCATATACACCTCAAGCCCTTTGCCTGGTCTGTATTGTGAATGGGGAGGGGGGACAAAAAAAAACCAGAAGGCTTTTTAAAACTCATTCTTCTTGGATTCTGCCCATTTTTGGCATATTAGACTTTTACCCCAGTTTATTACTTTTCTCTTCTTCAAACAAAACCACGTAACTTGAACTAGCTAGTCCTGCCTCCCAGTTAGAGGGGGAAATAAGGGCGGCACCAAAACCAAATACGTGCAAGACTACTAAGTAGTAGGCTAGGTAAAGAGGGGACCACATATTCTAGCAGCCCCGGGGGTGAGGGAAGAGGATATGGGAGGTAGGACGAAAATGGAGGTGTAGGGAGGACAAATTGGTGATGGGAATCTCCCTGATTTTATGTAAATATGTACCTAAAATATTATTGTCAACAATATGTAAGCCACTATGATCAAAATAAAAATTATATTAAAAAAAAAGAACTCATTCTTTTTTTAAAAAAAAGCCTTAGGGCTGTTTTCCTATACCTAGCACTTCATGGTCCCCAATCAGACAACCTTCAAAAATTAATTAAATAATTTTTTAAGAATTATGGGAGAGGGCCAGAGAGATAGCATGGAGGTAAGGCGTTTGCCTTTCATGCAGAAGGTCATTGGTTCAAATCCCGGCATCCCATATGGTCCCCCCAGCCTGCTAGGAGTGACTTCTGAGCATAGAGCCAGGAGTAATTCCTGAACACTGCCAGGTGTGACCCAAAAACCAATAAATAAATAAATAAATAAATAAAAATAAAGAATTATGGGATAGGCAAGAGTCCCATAAAATAAAGCAAAGAGAATTTGCAGCCTGCATTGAAATGTTCATTGGAATGTTCATTATATAAGTATTTCCCAAGCTACCTTGGTTTGGGGCTTTCTTTGCGTTTAAGATTCCTTTACTAGGTGTGTTTTCATTTTCTTTCTTGGGGGGTGGCATATACAGCAGTGCTCAGAGGTTACTCCTGGCTGTATGCTTCAGGAATCATTCCTGAAAACACATTGGGAACCCAAGAGGGGTTGACCAAATAAATACAAGGCATGCCTGGCCCACTGTGCTTTTCCTTGGTTCTACTGGGTACATTTTCAAAGAAAACAGACTAGTCAGCCTACTGGTAATTGGTTTTGGAATTTGTTTTCTTGCATTCTTTTTAGGGCATGATAGGAGACCAAAACTATCCTCTAATAAGGAGTAAACCTGGATTAAACACAGAGAAAGGGGCTTTATCCTTTGCAGGATCTCTCTGGCCCTGTGGACTTTATTCAATCTTATCAAGATTGTGCTTCCTACTGATTATCTCTTGATGGGTATGATGTTGGTTTGAGCTATGGTCCAGTTTGCATTTCGCCCTTAGGGTGGGCTTGGATGGAGAAGGATGGAGGCCTTTATTCTTAGGTCATGGCCACTTGGCTTCATCCCCCATCAACCGGTGGGTCTGGGGTCCAGGAAAGCGATGGGTATTGAACTCACTCACAGGCAGGCTTCAGGAAGCATCAACTTTATTCATGCCCTATCCACCACATGTGTGGCCTATATCATAACCTTTTAAGCATTCTGCCATTCTCTAGCTAGCCCTGCATCTTAACTCCTTTCAGCCATCTTCCCTTTGACCTCCATGCTGGCAAAAGACCAAAAGGGGCTAATCCCCTGGGTCAAAGGCCTTATATAACCTTCCAAGACCACTCCCCGGAATGGGAGGGGTCTTGCAGGTAAGGTTACACGTAATATCCGGTTCCCAAGACCCCTCCCAGAAATGGGCGGGTCTCAGGTAGGTACACCTAAATCCAGGGTGGAGTTACAGTCCAGGAAGTCAAAAGAAGCAGGAACTTCCCAAATACTTCCTGATTTTTTCATGACCTAAAATGCATTGCTAAGGAGCTTCCTACCTGACTACCTACTTCAGTGAGGATGCACTACAATTGTTTACTAACAGGTTAGGAGATCTTGTAGGTGGTGTCAAACCCTTTAAGTATTGTTATTACAAAGCAACTGGGGGAAAGCAACTAACGAATGACCTACCTTCCAGGATACATGATCACATAGTACAGTTTATTCCCTTTTTGTTGTTGTTATTTTTGGTTTTTGGGTCACACCTGGCAGCGCTCAGTGGTTACTCCTGGCTCTATGCTCAGAAATCGCCCCTGGCAGGCACAGGGGACCATATGGGATGCCGGGGTTTGAACCACCGTCCTTCTGATGAAAGGCAAACGCCTTACCTCCATGCTATCTCTCTGGCCCCACAGTTTATTCTTTTTTTGTTTGTTTGTTTGTTTGTTTTGGGGCCATACCCGGCGGTGCTCAGGGGTTACTCCTGGCTGTCTGCTCAGAAATAGCTCCTGGCAGGCTTGGGGGACCATATGGGACACCGAGATTTGAACCAACCACCTTTAGTCCTGGTTCGGCTGTTTGCAAGGCAAACGCCACTGTGCTTTCTCTCCGGACCCACCACAGTTTATTCTTATCCTATATTATGACAGCCCAGCTTAACTCCCACAGGGAATATCTAAAATATCCTAAATCATCACAGAATTCTCCTAATATCACATTCTCATTTAAAAAAATACTGAATGAAGGGCATAAGAGAAATAGATCTTGCTTTAGCTCTTTGTTCTTTCTAGCATCAATAAATTTTAGGGATAAAGAAATCATGCCTGCATATGTTGGAAGGATGCCCACTTTGAAGATTATTTGCTACCTGAATGTTGGGTCATTTACATGAGCCCCTGGAAGAATTTCAAAGAGTCTCTCAACCTAGTTACTCAGATAAAAAGAAAACTCAGGTGTTGAGTTTGGTTGTTTGTGTATGGCTCATATTGATGAGGTTTGCATTTCAAACACACAGCATTTTATTGAACCTTATTTTTCTGTCCTCTAATTAGAAAAAATGTGATAAAATCAGAATCAGAGATTAAAATGTATTTAAAACCAAAAAATTATAGCTATAACAGGATCATATAAATATTTGATTTAATATACATAAAACAAATGTTATTCTGTGTACTTAACTTAAACCACTACTAGTGGTTTAACATTTTTAATTTTAAATTAGAACATAAAAGGTAAAGTATGATTAATAAAAGTAACTAATATCAAAAGTCATCCTTTAAAAACTTAGAAAAAGAACAAAGAAGAAAACATGAACCAAACACTCATGTAATATGAACTTCAAGAGAAATAGTGGGAAAGACAGGAAAGAAAGAAAGAAAGAAAGAAAGAAAGAAAGAAAGAAAGAAAGAAAGAAAGAAAGGAAGGAAGGAAGGAAGGAAGGAAGGAAGGAAGGAAGGAAGGAAGGAAGGAAGGAAGGAAGGAAGGAAGGAAGGAAGAAGGAAGAGTTTCTTAGAGATCATATACCCATAGGAGACCAAGAGAGTTAAAAATATATTGGGGCTGGAGCTGTGGTGCAAGCAGTAAGGCGTTTGCCTTCTGAGTGCTAGCCTAGGACGGACTACAGTTCTATCCCCTGGTGTCCCATATGGTCCCCCAAGCCAGGACTGATTTCTGAGCTCATAGCCAGTAGTAACCCCTGAGCATCACCGGATATGGCCGAAAATCCAAATATATATATATATATATATATATATATATATATTAATTCATTTCCTTTATGGCTTTTAATTGAAGAATTTAATCCATTTATATTTAATTATTGACAGGTAAAGACTCCCTGCTAACCTCTTGTGTTTGGTTTTTGTTTTTGGACCACACCCGGGAGCACTCGGGTTATTCTTGGGTCTTGCACTCAGAAATTACTCCTGGCAATAAATACAGAATGATAGAACTTTTCTGAGGTACTTACAATATACACCATATATACATATAATACTCCAAGAACAAATACAATGGTCTAATAGGTAGAAACTCAAATCACTGTAATTGTTAGCATTTACTGGGAAGAAACAACACTAAGCCTCAACTATCCATTATACCATAAAGAAACCAGCAACAATGGAAACAATGGTTTAGAGTGGAACAGGTATGTAATCATCCTTTTACTACAAAGGCCTATAATAATGTCTTAGGGAGCTTATACACAGATACAGGTGAAGAATATGATTGGAAGCTAGAGACTCCAGTGGCAGCGTTTCCTAACAATATGTTTTAATGCCTTAACCTTAGTAGGTCTAAAATAACCTCTCAGCTTCTCTGTCCACAGGGATTCTTGGATACAAAGGGTGAACACCCTAATTTGACACCTTGGTGTCAGTCATACTAGATACCATATTCAGTTTGCATTATGAAAATGTCTTGATAAAACACTCCAATATACCCTTCTCCTCTGGTTTATGTCCTCTATTAGGACCTGAAGCATATGATCATTCAGACCACTGAAACAGTCAACTGAAAACCACAAACTTATGTTACAGGACCTACTCATCAAACATGTTTTGGCAAATTAACATTTCCTTTTTTTCCCTTTCTCTCTCTCTCCTCCCTACTTCTTTCCTTCTACCATTTCTTCTTCCTCTTCTTCCTCCTCCTGATCAACTCAATCTATGTCAAATAAAACTCACACTGTTAGTGTCTCTTTGGGAAAGGAACTTCGATACATAAGATGCAGCGGACAATACTACATAGGGTAGACACCTCCATAGGTAGGCCTCATTAACACATTGTTTGATACTTGAGATGCAAAACCTATGTGTATCCTAAACTGTCCCAGCCATTATCTAACCCTGAAACCTTCATTTTGCAAGGCCCAACCCCATCACTGATGAAATGCCTAGAAACTAGAAAGACCTCCCAACTCCGATGCACCAACCCAATCTCTTATTTGATTTAATTTTTTAATTTATTTTTACTATTTTACATATTTTTATTTTCTCCTCTCTCTTATCTTTTGCTCTCCCTTTCTCTCTTTCTTAATCTATACTTATGCTAATTATTTATCTTAATTCAACCAGTCCTTAAGAGCTCAGATCCATCCTATTAGGGTCAGAACTCTAACATCACCTTAAGAATAGATCACTAATGTATGTCTTTATGTGGACATGAGTACATTGAGAGAAAACTTCTCTATGAGAGCCAAACCTAAATTGTAAACAATCCATGCCTATAGTATATATAGCCACTCCTATATACACTATATATACATATATATATTTCACCTTCAGAAATCCTATTATCCCTTCACACCCCAATCCCAATCCACTATCTTGCCTTAGTAATGATCTTTACCTTCAGGTCTTAACCCATTAGGTATCAAGACTGACCTACTGCCCCAATAAGCCATCACCCAGTTCCCAAGAGAAAGGACACCTACTCAGTCCCATATCTCGTCCTCTGGCAAGAAACTACAACCAACACTCCTGCTGACTCATGCTCTGTGGCCCTCCTTCTCATCCCCCCACTTCAAATGTGGACTGTTGTTTAATACCGGACTAGCTCCAGAAGGATCCCCAGTGTAAGAACTGTGCCCGAGCCCTTTTTACCGCAAATCACTTCTCCAACTCAAAAAGACCAGGGTGTGTGATGAAAATGTGCCCTGGATCCACCCCGCCAAAGAATATTTCAAAAGACAAAGGGGAAGCCTATATTTCCTTTATAAGTTAAAGACCTCTATAATAGTACCTCTTAACCTGTTTATCCCCAAATGTAAGGTAGTCTCCTGCATCACTTTGTTTCCTTAATTATTTTTTAAACTTGTTTTTATTTATTTTTCCTTTATATATCTGTATGTGTATATATATATAATTTTTGTCTTGTTTTTGTTTTCTTCTCTTCCTTAACTTCACCTGTTCTGGTTCTGCTTGGTACAAAAACCTACAAGAAAAAGTCTTGCCTGGTATAAAATCTCAGGTCAAAACCAGAGCTAGGAGATGATGGAGTCTGACACTCTCACCCTCAAATGCACAAGCAATATAATATCCCACCATTTCTTCTTGCAAAGGCATACTAAAAAAGGGGGAAATGTTATTTATAGAAACAAGCTCTTATCTACTAGGGATAGGAACTCATATATTTTACAATATAGGGGCACCTCCCACCTTGAACATATGTCATGTGGTCCCAACTTAGAATCCATGTGATTAGACAGTGACCATAGATTCAAACCCTAGTGATCTGAACCCTAGATCTCAGACATAGAACCGACACAGTTCTCAGCAACAGCTCCAGGAACCAAACTCTCTGGGACATTCTTAATACTGTCTGACACCAACATGTGCCAGATATGCACTTGATAAAACATTCTGACAATAAGGAAATGGCAACAACTTGATCTAAGAGCAGGTTGTCTTACCTCACCACCTAACAATAAGATGAAATCAGAAGACACATCATCCTTTGATCTCTGGACAAGCCAAGATCACTAACTACAGAAGGCTGACTGTGACAAACATGACTGGGCAGAACTTATCCCGGGACCAATAAAAAAGACCCTAGTCTAGGCTTTAGCCTACGATGTGTACAACAACCAAGAACTCTAATTCCAGAGGTCTGACTGAGACAACTGCAAATTAACAGAACTTTTGAAAACATAATGAAAGACTCTATCCTAGGCTTCGTACTAGCATCAGTACAAAAACCAAGACCACCAACTAAAGAAGACCAATTAAAACAGCGCTCAGGGGTTACTCCTGGCTCTATGCTCAGAAATCGCCCCTGGCAGGCACAGGGGACCATATGGGATGCCGGGATTCGAACCACCGTTTTTCTGCATGAAAGGCAAATGCCTTACCTCCATGCTATCTTTCCAGCCCCATTTTTATAGATATCTCCATGCTATCTCTCCAGCCCCATTTTAAATAGAGAAATAAGTTACATAACATAAAATACACAAATCATAAAATATGCAACTTGATGGAACATTTTGGAGTTTCTCCAGTGCTTGGGCTTTTTATTTCACAAGACTTTTCCCTCAATAAATACCGTGAAAAGGAGAAATATAAAAAAACAAGAAGCCCAAGTGATAAAGCAACTAAAATATGCTTCTATGGAGAGTTATTAGCTCACAAGAAAAGCAGCAACAGAGATGGAAAGAAACGAACTAGAAATTAGTCAGAAAACAATAAACAGTATGTTAGCAGGGTGCTGGAGAAATAGCACAGTGGGTAATTTGTTTGCCTTGCATGTGACTGGCCCAGGTTCAATCTCTGGCATCCCATATGATGTCCCGAGCCTGTGAGAAGTAATTTCTATTTTTTTTTTTTTTTTTGGTTTTTGGGCCACACCTGGCGTTGCTCAGGGGTTACTCCTGGCTGTCTGCTCAGAAATAGCTCCTGGCAGGCACGGGGGACCATATGGGACATCGGGATTCGAACCAACCACCTTTGGTCCTGGATTGGCTGCTTGCAATGCAAACGCCGCTGTACTATCTCTCCGGGCCCTAATTTCTATTTTTTTTAAATAATTTTTATTTTGTCCAAAGTGGATTACAAATCTTTCACGTAAATTTTAGGTACATAGTGACATTGAATTAGGGGCATTCTCACCATCAATGTTGTCCTTCCTCCACCCCTATTCCCAGCATACATCCCTTACCCCACTCCTTTGCCCTCCGGGCTGCTAGTATAAGTGGTCCCCTCTGTATTTAGCTTGTTGTAGATTGGGTATTGATTTTGTTGTCATTGGCTTTGGATTTGGTGTTTAAGTCTGATCATTTTTTATTTCTACTTAATGTTCGTACAAATGTTTGGTCTTGGTACTCTTCAATATTTTCCCCTCAATTTATGAGGCATAAAAGATGGTTCAAGTTATGTGGTTCTGTTTGAAGGAAAAAAAAAGGGGGGGGGGCAAAATCAAACAAGCAAAAAAAATGGGAGGAATCCTTCTAGAGGCTATCAATATCAATTTAAGAGCAAAAAGGGAAAAAGGAAGAAAAACATAACAACAATACAAAAAAATAGGGCCCGGAGAGATAGCACAGCGGCGTTTGCCTTGCAATCAGCCGATCCAGGACCTAAGGTGGTTGGTTCGAATCCCGATGTCCCATATGTTCCCCCGTACCTGCCAGGAGCTATTTCTGAGCAGACAGCCAGGAGTAACCCCTGAGCACCGCCGGGCCTGAAAACCAAAATAAATAAATAAATAAATAAAAATAAAAATAAAAAAGTAAACAAACAAAAAACCTGAAAAGCACACCAGCAATAAAGACAACAAACAAACAATAACCATGGTCCTGAAATAAAAATAAAACAAAGAAAAAAAACATATGAAAAAAAACAATCAACATAACAAAAAATTAATTTGTGCTTCTCTTTTTTTTTTTGTATAGGCACAGTAAATATTGGGGAGATTAGAAAGGGAATTCTCTTGGCCTAACAGGGGTCTCAAACACGCGGGCTGTTTGTGGCCCTCCATACAACATTTTGTGGCACTGCCTTAGAGGAATATTTTTTTGTTTTGTTTTGTTTTAGTTGTTTGGGTCATACCCCACAATATTCAAGGCTTACTATTGACTTTGCACTCAAGGATCACCTTGACTTTGCCTCCTGCGGCCCCCAGGTAAATTGAGCTTGAGATCCCTGGCCTAAGAGATGCAGGGTTTCTCTACTCTTGAAGTATACTGTCATTGGAATAACTACAGGCTCTATACATGCTCTTTTACTCTCCCCTAGATCCTTTTGTGGTTTCTGGAAACTTTCCACTCAGTCATGGATGATAAAATCAAGCCTATGTAACTAAAGATCTTGCACAGGTCATAGGATGAAGCCTAGGATGGAGTCTTTCTTTACAGTTCTAGAAGTTCTGTTCCATCACTAAATAAATAAATAAATAAATAAATAAATAAATAAATAAATAAATAAATAAATAAAAGACAAATGCTTTGAGACATTATAAAATCTTTAAAAGGCTGGAGCGAGGGACCGGAGAGATAGCACAGCGGTATTTGCCTTGCAAGCAGAAGATCCAGGACCTAAGGTGGTTGGTTCGAATCCCGGTGTCCCATATGGTCCCCCGTGCCTGCCAGGAGCTATTTCTGAGCAGATAGCTAGGAGTAAACCCTGAGCGCTGCCAGGTGTGGCCCAAAACCAAAAACCAAAAACCAAAAGAAAAAAAAAAAAAGGCTGGAGCGATAGTCCAGTGAGTAGGGTTCTTGCTTTGCATTTGGTCAATCTGCTTTCAATCTCCAGCACCACATAAAGTTCCCTGAGGAGTGATCCCTGAGCACAGGCCCAAAAATGACCCTAAAACAAAGCAAAAAGACCTGTTTATATGAGCCTACCAGTATTTCTAAAATTGCTAAGAACTCTACTAGAAATGGTAAGTTCAGCAAGATTACAGACAACAAAATAAATTTATATCAGTGTACCTGGGTTTTTTGTTGTTGTTGTTGTTGTTGTTTTTACTTTTTTTTCTGGCCACACCCGTTTGATGCTCAGGGGTTACTCCTGGCTAAGCGCTCAGAAATTGCCCCTGGCTTGGGGGGACCATATGGGACACTGGTCCTTCCTTGGCTAGCGCTTGCATGTCAGACACCTTACCTCTAGCGCCACCTCTCTGGCCCCATGTTTTTTTACTTTGTTTCAACTTAGTTTTGAAACTGGTTTAAAGAACATCAGTGTACTTCGTGTGTGAGTGTGTGTGTGTGTGTGTGTGTGTGTGTGTGTGTGTGTGTGTGTTTGGGACACACCTGGCAGCATTCAGGGTTTACTGCTGGCTTTGTGCTCAAAAATTGTTCCTGGTGGGCTCAGGGAACAATATAGGATGCCAAAGATAAAACCAAGGTCGGTCCTGAGTTGACCAAGTGTAAGCAAGTGTCCTACCCACTGTGCTATCTCTCAGGCCCCATGTCAGTGTACTTTTCTATATTACCAATAAGTATTCAAAACTTAAGACAATTCCACCTACAATAGCATCAACAAGAATAAATTACTTAGTACCAGAGAGATAGAACAGCAAATAAATACTTGCCTAGCACGAGGTCAGCCCAAGTTTAATTCCCAATACCTCATATGATACTTTGATTCACTAAGTACAGAGCTAAGAGAAAGCCCTTAGCAATAATTTAGTGGTATCTTTCACCTAAGAAATATAAGACTTTTGGGCCCGGAGAGATAGCACAGCGGTCCCATATGGTCCCCCGTGCTCGGGTGTGGCCCAAAAAACAAAACAAAAAAAAATGACTTCAAAAAAAGAAATATAAGACTTTTACATTGAAAATTATAAAGCATTATTATAACTGGAGGTGCAGTTCAACAATAGAACGTTGATTATTGCAGGTATGAAGCCTTAAATTTGATCCATGGTACTGATAAATAAAAAAGTTATTGGGCTGGAGAGATAGCACAGCACTAGGGTGTTTGCCTTGCAGGTGCTGACCCTGGATGGACCTGTGTTTGATCCCCAGTATTCCATATGGTCCCTCAAGCCAGGAGCGACTTCTGAGCGCATAATCAGGAGTAACCCCTGAGTGTCACTGGTTGTGGTCCAAAACAACAATAACAACAAAAAAGTTATTAAAGAAAATCAAAGAACTAAATAGGAGTTGCAGAGATAGGACAGTGGGTAGGGCATTTGCCTTGCAAGAGGCCCACCCAGATTCAATTCTCAGTATCCATTAGTCCCCCAAGCCTGCCAGGAGTGATTCCTGAGCACAGAGCCAGGAGTAAGCCCTCCCTGATAACCACAGGTGTGGCGCCAAAACAAGGCCAAGAAAAAAAAAGGTAAAGAAGAAATAAATGCTAGTGTCAGAGAAATAGTGCAGCAGGTAAGGCATATAGCCCACTTGGAGTTCAGATTTTGAACCACATATGGTCCCCACAGTCCTGCCAGAAGTGATCCATAAACATAGAGCCAGAAATAAGCCCTGAGCATTGCCAAAAACAAAAACAAGCAAACAGTTGAGCATGGCTGGGAATGTCACTGATTGCAGAGCCAGAAGTAAATCCTGAGCCCCACCAGATGTAATCCCAAAATTAAAATATAAATAAATAAATATACAAAATAGTTAAAAAAAAAAAAGACAAACAGATGAAAGAAGGCAGCACTATACTTATCAACCACTATGTCAGAATCTCATCTCAGAGGCAGTTGGGGAGTCATAAAATGGTCTGATCATAATTATTTCCTTTTTACTATGGAAAGCGGATGGATCACCATGGCTGTACTAAGAGTTTACCTCTCATTGCAATCAGGGATCATCTTTTGGAACTGAACTTGGTCAAATTCAAGAAAGGCCCTACAAGCCGTACTATGTCCCAGGTCTCCTATCTTGGTTTTCTCACCTTCTCTGTTACTATCCTATTTCTTAAGAATGGCTTCTTAAGCTGGTTCATTGGGGGTGTTCTTTTTATGACTGAAACCCAACTACAAACATGTTTGTAATCATGGTGCTTAAATAAAGATATTATTTTTAAAATAAATAAAAGCAATTTTCCTTTTTATCATTAAAAAAGGAATAGCTTCTTACAAATCATTTATACACAAACACTCATCTGTTTGTTTCTTAAGAAACATACCTAAAATGGCATCCAAGCAGAGATGTCAAGGAGAGGATGGAATTGTGCATCTGGAGTTCAGCAGGGGCATTCTGGCTGAGAAAAAATGTTGAATATCAACTAGATACATTTGGGGGCCTCAAAGCATGAGATATGATGAGTGCCTCATGAGAATATGTTGGCAAAATTTTTTCATAGAGACGACTCTCATCCTGAAAATAAGCCAGAGGGAATAAAAGTAAGTATGTTTCATTTTTTTAATAAGATAATATTGCAATTGTAACAAAATGTCAGAAATGGATATTTATTTCAATCATGAATATATGGTTGATTATTGAATCATTATTTATATATATTTTGTAATTTAAGTTTTCTATAATAAAGCCACACCAGAACCTGAACGATAGCATAGCAAAGAGGGTGTTTGCATTGCACTCAGTCAACCTGGGTTGGATCCCCAGCACTCCATATGGTCTCCTGTTCCCACAGGAGTGATTCCTGAGTGCAGAGCCAGGAGTAACCCCTGAGTATCATGTGACGTAGTCCAAAAAACAAAATTTTTTAAATTAAATTAAAATAATAAAGCCACATCAGTAATGTACAAATATGCCCATATTTTTCTTTATTAATGTCTTTATACAATTTTATTACAAACGTGATTGTAATTGAGTTTCAGTCATATAAAGAACACCCCCCCTTCACCAGTGCCCCAAATCTCCCACCTCCCCGCCCCCCCCACCTGTATTTGAGACAGGCTTTCTACTTCCCTCATTCATTCACATTGTTATGTTAGTTGTCAGTGTAGTTATTTCTCTGACTGCACTCACCACTCTTTGTGGTGAGCTTCATATCATGAGGTGGACCTTCTAGTCCTCATCTTTATTGTCTCTGAGAATTATTACAAAAAATGTCTTTTATTTTTCTTAAAACTTATAGATGAATGATACTATTCTGTGTCTATCTTTTTCCCTCTGACTTATTTCACTCAGCATAATAGATTCCATGGACATCCATATATAGGAAAATTTAATGACTTCATCACTCCTCACAGATGCATAATATTCTGTTGTGTATATATACCACAGTTTCTTTAGCCATTCATCTGTTGAAGGACATCTTGGTTGTTTCCAAAGTCTGGCTATTGTAAATAGCACTGCAATGAATATTGGTGTGAGGAACGTATTTTTTTAATTGTATTTTTGTGTTCCTAGGGTATATTCCTAGGAGTGGTATAGCTGGATTATATGGGAGTTCAATTTCCAATTTTATTTATTTTTTTTTTTTTTAGGAATCTCCATATTGTTTTCCATAAAGGCTGGACTAGACAGCATTCCCACCAGCAATGAATGAGAGTTTCTTTCTCTCCACATTCCCTCCAGCATCTATTGTTATTTCATTTGGAACAATAAATACCCCTGAATAGCTAAAACAGGCCTTGGGAAAAAGAATATGGAGGCATTACTTTCCACAATTTTAAACTGTAATACAAAGCAATAGTTATCAAAACAGCATGGTATTGGAATAAAGACAAATCCTCAGATCAGTGGAATAGTCTTAAGTATTCAGAGAATGTTCCTCAGACATACAATCATTTAATTTTTTATAAAAAGGCAAGAAATCTTAAATGTAGCAAGGAAAGCCTCTTCAACAAGTGGTGTTGGCACAACTGGTTAGCCACTTGCAAAAAAGCAAACTCAGACCCCCAGCTAACACCATGTACGAAGGTCAAATCCAAATGGATTAAAGAGCTTGATATCAGACCTGAAGCCATAAAGTATATAGAACAACACTTAGGTAAAACACTCCATGACATTGAGACTAAAGGCATCTTCAAGGAGGAAACAGCACTCTCCAAACAAGTGGAAGCAGAGATAAACAGATAGGAATATATTAAGCTGAGAAGCTTCTGTACCTCAAAGGAAATAAAGCCTAGGATACAAGAGCCACCGACTGAATGGGAGAAATTATTCACACAATACCCATCAGATAAGGGGCTAATATCCAAAATATACTAGGCACTGACAGAACCGTACAAGATGAAACATCTAATCCCATCAAAAAATGGGGCGAAGAAATGAACAAACATTTTGTCAAAGAAGAAATACAAATGGCCAAAAGGCACATGAAAAAATGTTCCAAATCACTAATCATCAGGGAGATGTAAATCAAAACAAAAATGAGGTATCATCTCACACCACAGAGATGCCCAAGCTAGAGAAATAGTACATGTAGCCAACCACCTGTTCCATCCCAGGTACTTTGTATTGTCTCCTGAGCCCTAACAGGGGCTATTCCTGAGCACAGAACCAGGAATAGTTCCTGAGCAGCTCTGGGTATGACCCAAAACAAACAAAAACCAGAGCTAAAGAGATTGTACAGCAGGGAATACACTTGCTTTGCATACGTTCAATTCAATCATACTTCATTTACCCTTAGGCCTGCAAAAAGTGTGTTTATTAACACTAGAATTAATATGTATATTATGGATTGTTGGCATAAAAGTGATAATGGGAAAATACATCTTCCTGTAATAAAGTAGATTTTTCTTTTTTAAAAATAGAATTTTTTTGGTTGTTGTTTTGGGTACATAACCAGCAATGTTCAAGGTTACCATGGGCTCTACACTCAAGAATTACTCCTATCAGTACCCAGGGAATCATATGGTATGCTGGGGATGGGATCCAAGTCACATGCAAGGCAAATGTCCTTCTATTGTGCCATCCCCAAATGGAGAAATTTTAAAAGCACAGTGTCACACCAAAACTCCAGGTGCAAAAAAGCAAGTTGCTTGATTCAATCTATGTAAAGTCCAAAAACAAGTAAAACTTATTTATATTGTGGTATAAGAACATGTTCCCCTTGGAAAAATATTTACTAAAGGACGATAGAGACAAAGGCAGAGTCAGAGAGAGAAAAAAAGACAAATTTCTGGACGAGAGATATTATAGAGGGTGTTAAGTCTCTTCTTTGCACAGGGCTGACCTGGGTTTGAATCCCTGGAACTACATATAAACAACATCATTCCAGAACTACCAGGAGTGAGCTAGGAATGATCCCAGTGTGCTCCAAAAATAATTTTCTTAATGTGACAAAAGGATAGGAATAAATATCTGTGAGACTGCAATATGCTTTTTCTGGATCTAGTACTAGTCACAAGATAGCACAGAGGTAAGGCAATTTGCCTTGCACGTGTCCAATCCTGAACTACCTGATTGAATTCCCGGCATCCCATTAGGTCCCCTAAGCCTGACAGAAGCAATTTCTGAGCATAGAGCCAGAAGTAACCCCTGAGCACCACTGGATATGACCCAAAAACCCACCCACCCACCCACAAAAAAACAAAAAACAAGGAATGAGCTTTTTTTGTTTAGTGATTCACACTACATATTTTGGTGCACTGTTAATATCGACATCAGGTTTCACAGAAATGAAAAGAGGTTGAGATTTTAGCCTCCCATCATTTCTTCAGTACTAGGAGAAGACATGGTACTCCAGATTCAGAGACAAATGACTTACAGGAATCACAAACTTGGTGTTTCCATCTGTTTCCTGTGACACTCCCGGAAAGCCCCATCACACCAACAAGCATCACCACACTGAGGTGGGCACACAAGGCTTGGTCATGTACAATATGATCCCAGTGTGCTCCAAAAATAATTTTCTAGATTTGTATCTAGCCTCAGGGAGCCTGAATCTAGGAAATGGTCCTTGGTTCTCAGAGGATCCTGTTTTGCCATAATCCCAGCCCCAAGCCTCCAAATACAAGGCTGTGCTCCAGCCCCAGAAACACTCCTTTCTTGGTGAGTGGGTACAGGCACAAGTGATGGTGCTGAGGGATATTTCTGGCTCTGATCTCAGTAATCACTCCTGGCAGAACTCAGGAGACATTATGGGATGCCAGGGATCAAACCCTGGCTGACTACGTGCAAGGCAAGAGACCTACCTGCTGTACCTTGGCCCAGGAAATGGTCTTTGTAAAGGAGCTGAAAATAAACACTGCTCAGACTAAACTAGAAAAGGTTATTGCCTTCATCCTAGACCTAGACAATGAATAAATCTGCAATTGCTTCAATGAGAAATCCCTCTCTTCCAAGACTGATCATTGTTTAATACTTGAAAATGGGGTCTATACACAGTGTTCCCCCAATTCTGTCTTTTCCAAGGGTACTGAAATGATGGCGGGTGGGTGGTAACACCTCGAGTTCAACTGGGTGCTTTCTGTTCATTACTTAAACAAGGTCTAGTAGGTGCTGAGCAATTTATTTCTGAAAATGTGTAGTAGGTCAAATAAGTATGGACTTTAAAAAAAATTTCACAGCAACTTTGCTTGCTAATGATATTGCAATAAAATATACATCTATATGCCATTTAATGAAGCTAAATTTGTGTGCCCACAAATGAAGCTAAAAATGAAGTTCATTTAGCCTTTTACCTGCCCCAAGTCCACAGATGATTCCTTCTTTCCTCTTCTTTTTTTTCGTTTTAGTTGTTTGTTTGTTTGTTTTTGGGTCACACCCGGCAGTGCTCAGGAGTTACTTTTACCTCTATGCTCAGAAATCGATCCTGGCAGGCTCAGGGTACCATATGGGATGCCAGGATTCGAACCACCGACCTTCTGCATGCAAGACAAACACCTTACCTCCATGCTATCTCTCCAGCCCCCCTTTCCTCTTTTCTTTATTCTTTCCTTTACTCCTTTCTTTTTTCCTTTTTTCCTCCCTTTCTTTTTTCCCATCCTTCCTCCCTCCTATCCCTTCTTTCTTTCTTTGCATTTCTTTCTAGATCATTAACTATAGAATAACAAATATCTATTCAACAAAAAAATAAATACTTCTAAAAATTCTGGGAACAAGAATCAGAAAAATTTGAAATCACCGCCTACCTCAAAATAATTTCCCAAGATTGTGGGTCGACAGGTCCAGACCTCTTAACTTCATATGTTAATGTTCATATGTTACAAATATATATTTATTTAATCAAAACATGAAAAAATTAATATGGTACTCTATGTATGTATATATATACAAGATGAGACAGAGGAAGAAGGATCTATGAAAGAAATATATGTTGTCACATTCTACATATTACAGTTTGCTTTTCTTTAATAAAGCCTTGATAGTTCTTCCTTCCAAGTAATCATATAAGCAAATCTTCCTCTTTTCTCTCTTTTTTTTTGGGAGGGGGTTTGTTTTTGGGTCATACTCGGCAGTGCTCAGGGTTTACTCCTGGCTCTATGCTCAGAAATCGATCCTGGCAGGCTCAGGGGACCATATGGGATGCCGGGATTTGAACCACCATTCTTTTGCATGGAAGGCAAATGCCTTACCTTCATGCTATCTCACCAACCCCTCTTTTCTCTTTTTTAGGAGCCTTAGAATGGGTATACTTAAATTCAGTTAAGCATTCCTCTTAGGGATGTGTTTCATTTTGTTCCATGTTTTTTATTTCTACTATAGTTTCTTTAGCTTTGAGTAATATATACTAAGGTAGAGTCTGAGGAGAATTGCACACCACAAACCATTTCCCTTCACATTTGGGCCAGTTATATTTCTACTAGTTACCCATTTTCTTATGAATTTGATAATACTTTATATTATTGCTCATTTTCTTTCTTTTTGTTTTTGAATTTCCCCCACCAGGAGCAAATCAGATCCTGTGTCAGTTGGGATCATCTTAGAGCATGCTCAGCACCTGGAATTAAGCTCATGGCTTGCCTTGGGTTCTTTCAAAACCACTGAGCCATCTGCTGGACTCTTCTTGTTAGGAATCAACAACAGTCCTGCATATGCAAAGGCACCAGGGATTGAACTCAAGACCTTTGTGTTTTCCAGGCAAGATTTTGAAGCCTTTAAGTCATCATATGAGACTCCCAATTTAATTTTTCTTAGTTAGAAAGTAGAGAAAATGACATTCTATTAGTGTTTTCATTTGTATCTTCCCAATCATATTATGTAGGTTGCTTGCTTTATATGTGACCCATCCAGATTTGTTCCCCAGAAGTCCATATGAAACCCAAATTCTCCAGGAGTAAGCCCTGAGTACACATCCAGGAGTAAGCCCTGGGTATGCCAAAAAAAAAAAAAGGACGGGGGTTTCTACTCAGTCCCATGTAGCTGAAGAGTAAACTGACAAAGAAATTAGATATCTAGCTAGAACTTATGAACATAACATATATAACAGAAAGTCCTCCAATTATTTAAATAATATTTGTTCTCTTTTCCTTTAGTAAAAGAACCCAGGCTGGGGAGGAAGGAACAATATGTCCAATTTCAAATGTTCACTTGGAGGTCCAAGAGAAAGTAAAGCCAGTAGAGAACTTACCTTGCATATGACAGGCTTAGGTTTTATCCTCAACATCCATATGGTCCCCAAGCATCACTGGGAGTAATTCCTCTATGCAGAGCCAGGAACAAGCCCTGAGCACTGACAAATCAAAACATAAAAAAAAAAATTCAATGTATATTTTGGGGCCAGAGAGATAATCCAGAGGGTCAGCCTCTTTGCCCGAAGTCAGCTGGATTCTGTCCCCAACACCCTGAATCTCAGTCATATGTGATCCCTGAGAGCAGCACCAAAAGTAAACCCTGACCATAGCTGAGTGTAGTCAAAAAGAAAACAAACAAAAAAGTAGAATGTATATTTCACATATTCATCACAATATACATGTAGAATGTATATTTCACATTTTCTCTGTAGGCAGAAAAACTATACAGCTAACTTTTTTTACAAATATACTACGTATGTAAGTTGAGCAAACTGCTATTTCATGCATTCCTCTAAAAAAGGACAAAAACTGACCTCATATTTTGCTGACTTTCCTTTTATGAGAAGGCTAAAAGTGTGTAGCCTTAGGACCACAGGCACCTTTGAAATAAAAATGATGTGAAAGTAGAGCAGAAAGAAAAAAAACACTGGTTGAGGGTGAAATGCTGAAAAATCTGGGGAGCAAAGAGATAGACACAAGAAGGTTGAAAGACCTGTGGAGCAGAGATAGATTGTACAAGAACGAAGAAACTTACCTTTTAGATGGCACTAGTTCAAATCTCCAGTACTGTATGTGATCCCACTCCTATGCACAGAACCAGAAAAGTTTCCTGCACATTCCAGGGTGTGTGTGGTATGGAAACGCACAATACTTGTTACCCCCTTAAAAAGAAAAAAAAAAACAACCCTGCATTAAAAATCCATCTTTTCCACACTAGCCTACCAAGTTCTGGAATTATGTGAGTCAAAAAATGCCTACTCTGCTTTTTTGTTGTTACTGCTGGCATAATAATGGTGCCAAAGTGTGAATTAAAGCCAAGCCCATATTCTTGACTCTTAACACATGCTGAATCACTTTTATTCAAAACAACACTCCACACAAATGGAGTGCTATTTCTATAGTAGTCAGTACCAGTGGCTAGGAAAATCTGAGAGAGTTGGCTTTTGACTATTCTTCATCAAGATAATTGCTTCCAAGTAAGAACAAATTTACCTTCAGAATGACAAGAAGAAGAGGTATTGCTTACAAAAGATGAAAATAGAATTAACCTAATATTGCATAACTCTATTAAATATCTACCCAGGAAAGGGTAGATTTATAGTCAAGAACAACATGATACATGTTTATGACAGGAAGTTCTGATCCTGCCTTCACAACTAAATTTGCCAGGTGACCAAGAAAAATGACAGTTTCTCTATCCTCCCTTTTGTTACATTGGAATAAAACAGACCTTTGTGCCAATAAACTTGTACTGAGAGTTCAACAAGAAAAATGTGCATAAAAGCTTTTCAAGGGGCTGGTGAGGTGGCACTAGAGATAAGGTGTCTGCCTTGCAAGTGCTAGCCAAGGAAGAACCACGGTTCGATCCCCCAGCATCTCATATGGTCCCCCAAAACCAGGGACAATTTCTGAGCGCTTAGCCAGGAGTAACCCCTGAGCATCAAATGGGTGTGGCCCGAAAAACAAAACAAAACAAAACAAAAAGCTTTTCAAGAAATGAGTGATGCTCTGGACACAGAAGAAATCATGACATAAATATTGAGTTCTTGGTAGACTTGTATCCATACTCAGCACAGAGCCTCCCAGTTATCATTATTGCTTTATGGTGACTCCAATCTTCTTCCTCTTTTTTAGCCATTACATGATAGAAGACCCCAGGAGACATGGAAAGAATTTCAGATAGGGTTTGGCATTATCTCTGGGAAATAAAGGCAGGTGTGATTGTATGTGTGTGATTTGGGGGGATTTAACCTTTTTCTCATTGAGTTTCATATATTATCTGCAAAGAATTGATGAATATTCATTGATCTATCTAGTAACCACAAGTATGCTATTAGAAATGCATTGCTTATCTATATTTTTGAAATGTTGAAATAATTCAGTGTTGATCCTTTCCAAGATAGGTTTGCTACCTTTAAACTGAAGTGACAATAACACTACAGCTGCCTGAGGTTTCTCTCAAGTTGTACTGATACCCTTGATGCTTCTAACAAACCAGAGACTGCCTGTGAGAATCCTGTATGTCACCACTAAATTGGAAAAGGCCTGAAATATCAAAATCACACTGCAGCAGGAAAGAGAAGTGAGAAAAAGCACAAACTATGGTTATTCATGAATCACTCTGGTCTGCCATGATTCATTCCACTGACTCTCTTCTCTGGGCTCATAATTTTTTCCCTGAAAGTGTTTCACCTGCACTGAAAGAAAATGGGATGGAGAGGTGTCTAATAAAAATGATTTTTAAAGACTCTTGAAAAGCAAAAGCCTGTATGTAGGTTATGGGCTCTTCTTTTGACATACAACAGCAACACAAAGCCCAATTAACCTCTTCAGAGGAGAAAAAGAGAACCCAAAATAGTCTGTTAGGCTTGGTCAGGAGGATTGGGACAACTTGAGAAAGACAGAAGGAAAATAAAATAAGCATCACTGGAAGAATTTTTCTTTGAAAAGATGATGACCACCCATGTCTTGATGTGAGTTTCTATTGAGACAGCAAACACAGAAATTCACTCTGAAAATGTAGATCCTGCAGGAAGATTCTGGAAGAGTTATGCACCTTCACTTTAGAAACTAGGGTGGTAGGTAATTGGGAGTGAAATGCAGCAATGTAGATACTGCAACACCAAAGTCTCCAGTAAAAGCGTAGCTTCAGGTATTTTATTATAGATTTCCGAATGGTCTTTCATTGTTTCCACAGTGTGGCCCCTTCTCGCCCTCACTGACGGGCAAGGCCAGAAGACACACCGGCAAACATTTTTGCAATTTTCCCACTCTTCCTTCAAGAATGATATTTATAGACTTAAGAATTGCACTGGGTTCCCGACACAGTTCTCTTTGGGGGCGTGGATTAAATGTAGATCTGGGTGTTGAAAGACATTTACATAAGTGCTGTTTGTGAACCGGGAAGCCAGTTCTTCTATTATCGCCAGAACATTTAAATCTTAATGACTGGCATTGTTGTCTAAAAGACGGTGTTTTTCCTGCTGAGAAACTGCATTAGATTCAAGAAACGGAGCTCATTTCCATTCTCTCAGCAGTCTCTCTAGAAATGACATGCAGTGCTTGAAACTGTTTATTTCCAAATTCAGGCCTCCCTCGCATCAGTCATCAGCTTCAATTACCAGTTTTCCGGAGCTGAGCCATCAGGCTGTCTGACACCAGGGTCCGGCCTAATTCCCACCTTCTCCAGAGTCAAGAGCATAATGTGCGGATGAAAAGGTGCAAAATAGCCTGGACTTCATTAGCATGCAGGGCCTGGCTGTTCATTTGCTGGCTGCGAATGGAAGTTCTGACACTCAGAGCTGGCTGCAAAATGAGAAAAGTCCTCTTCAGGGGAGATGGGGTCCTCGGTGGTGAGAAAAGGTCATCAAAAAGACAGTCACTGCCCTTGCTCCCTGCTCTCCAGGACTGCTTATTGATTCCAGGGACACCTCATTACACGCCGGATCAACATATTATTGCCATGTTCTGGGACTGAATTGTTTACAAGTGTCTTTATCACTGGCAAAGGCCTGCCCGGCGATGCATGACTACACTCATTTGGCTCTGACCCGCCAATTATGTGTTATCCGATATGTTGCTGGGTATCTTGATCTTTGCCCGGGTGTTCTTGCAGCATCAACACAGACCCATTTACTACTTCTTTCTAACCACTCTTTGGGAGAGTAGCCATTAGCGTGTGTGTGTGTGTGTGTGTGTGTGTGTGTGTGTGTGTGTGTGTGTGTGTGTGTGTGTGTGTGTGTGTGTGTTCTGCCCCGGGAAATCTGGGCATTGTTAGTCTGTTACTTGCTATGCATGAGGTTCATAATCAGTTGGGAAAAGAGTCTCTCTCTCTCTCTCTCTCTCTCTCTCTCTCTCTCTCTCTCTCTCTCTCTCTCTCTCTCTCTCTCTCTCTCTCTCACACACACACACACACACACACACACACCACCTATCTTTATGGCTTCTAAGATAAGCCACACGATTTGTCATCAGTATGCAGGCAAAGAAAATAATGTGTCTTGTTAGTGAGCTCTCTCTGCTCCCTCATAAGCCCCGAGAGAAAGCTGCCTGCCATATTTTACATGGGTATAGCCATGGCAAACACTGCACAGGCTCAATTTAATCTTTCATGACAGACACTGGTATGGCTTCATAAAATAAAGAGTAGACTAGTAATTGGATTAAAATCTTAGTCAAGTTTGTGCGATACCCCCACCACCACCTTGCTCCCTAAAAAAAGTCCAATTGTGATTTCAAGCAGATGCATCCTGCCATGGAAAGTTGATTTCTATTTCTCTATAGTGGTAATTACTCACAAAACTAAAAGGATTGTGTATTGATAATTACATTTCTTTTTATGAACATTGCTTGAAGAAGATGCCATGACTATCCAACTCTGGGCCCTTCTCAACAAAATACTATAAAGGGGTTCCATTTCATTTTCATCTCCAATTGCTACCAATAATAGCCCTTTAAGGAGTTTCCCAGTCGGGAAATAGCAAAGGAAATGACCGGAAATTTGTCACTTCTGAAGTGATTTCACTACTCACGAGTGAAATCAAACTCTAGAATCTAACTGAAGTAAATTCTTTCTATCAATTATCCCAATTTGTTCATTATTCATCATAACTTTTCTCCAGGTGTTTTATTTACTAGTCTCAATTTTGGGAGCTAAGTTTTGTAAAGTTAAGGAGCTCTGTGTATTTTTCCTGAAATCACTGGTTACAAGCTTGCTGACAAATGACTAACTAAAAAGGCGAAATAAAGATCCCTCCTCCTCAGAGTACTTCAGCTCAATTAAAGCATCAATGGAGAGATGTTTGCTCCACCAAGTGGTTAAGGACACTGCAAACTCTGTAGTGTCATCAACCAACAAATAGCCTTTGAAAGAGAAGATGATGGAAGGATTACTCTTGGTTTATTTTCAGAGACATGATGGCATATGAAGAAGTTTGATCAAGGGATAAAGGTGGAACAATTACCAAAGCTTCCCTCTGAAGAACAATTCTGGGGCCAGAGAAATAGTATTGCAGGTAAGTATGCACCATCAGGTTCAATACCTGGTTCAAGCCCTGGCAACCCCTATAGTTTCCCGAGTCCACCAGGAGTGATGCTTGAGTTCAGAACCAGGAGGAAACCTGAGAATGGGTAGTTATTGGTGGTGGGAAGGTTGCACTGGTGAAGTGAATGTACTTTTTATGACTGAAACTACAAACATGTTTGTAATCATGATGCTTAAATAAAGATATTATTCTTAGGGGCTGGAGTGGTGGCCAGCGGTAAGGCGTTTGACCTAAGATGGACCACGGTTCGATCCCCGATGTCCCATATGGTCCCTCAAGCCAGGAGCTATTTCTGAGCACATAACCAGGAGTAACTCCTGAGCATCACCAGCTGTGGCCCAAATTCCAAAAAAAAATTTAAAAAAAAAAGATATTATTTTTAAAAATAAATTTAAAAAAATAAAATCTAAAAAAGGGGGAATGAGTAGTTATTGCCCATTCACCCCCATAAAAGCAAATCTCAATAATAGTTGGGATTCAGAGACTGTCACAAAGTGTCATTCTCTATAACCAGTTTTCATCTAAAAGTAAAGAGGATTCTTTATCATTATAAGGATTATAACAATGAAGCAGTGGGAATGACAACAAATGAGTGGTTTGGGATCAGATGTTCTAGCCATCCAGAGGCTTCTGCCTATTTACAACCAGCAAATCTGTTGTTTCAACCATAAAAGAGAATCTCTTTCTGCTATGGCTTTAACACCTCATATTCTTTATGAATCTCCAGAAGGTTCTCTTCAACGAACCAGATGGTCAGTAATCCTAGATCCTCTCTATTTCTTCTTTGTCTTGTGAATGGTCTAACTATGTCTCTTCTAAAAGTAAATGGAAATCATACACATCATTTGCAAGTACAGTAATAAGCTACAATGATCAGATGGTAACAAAAAAAACATCTTTTAGCATAATTGATTAAGTTTAACATTGTGTCAGGTAACTTTCTAGATGTTTAGGATTTATTTACTTGCTACCCAAGTGACTTACATATTTCTAGTCACTTCTCAGAGGAGAAAATACATACACACATTTAATCAGAGTTTGTGAATGTACTCAAATCCAGGCTGCTCATAAAAGAGAAAGAATTTTTTAATTTTTTTTTAAATTTTATTTAGTCACCATAAAATTACAAAATTGTTCATGATTGGGTTTCAGACATACATTATTTCAACACTCAGTTGAAACTCTTTCAACTTCACCAGTGTTCAATTCACTCCACCAATTTTTTTCCCACCCACCAGTCTGCTTATAAAAAGAGAATGGTTCTCTTGTTTTGTTTTGGGGACACACCTGACAGCGCTCAGGGGTTACACCTGGCTCTGTGTTCAGAAATCGATCCTGGCAGGCACAGGTGACCAAATGGGATGCCGGGATTCGAACCACCATTCATCCTGGGTCAGTCACTTGCAAGGCAAACGCCCTATGGGTGTGCTATTTCTCCAACTCTCAAAAAAGAATGTTTTTATTTTTTTTTTATTATTTTTTTTTTGTGGTTTTTGGGTCACACCCGGCAGTGCTCGGGGGTTACTCCTGGCTCCATACTCAGAAATTGCTCCTGGCAGGCACGGGGGACCATGTGGGATGCCGGGATTCGAACTGATGACTTTCTGCATGAAAGGCAAACGCCTTACCTCCATGCTATCTCTCCGGCTCCAAAAAGAATGTTTTTATATATGCTTTTTTGCACTATGGTTTATAGCACTATTGTTGATACATAGCACCGACTACCTTTCAGCCCTTTCTTCTCCAGAATAAATGTTTACCTACATTCAATCATGGTTGTTGCCCTTCCTTTTTATCCTCCAGGTGGCAATTGTCCTACTGAACACCAGTTCTTTTGTGGTTTTTTTTAAACATGGCTACTCTGGCTAGAGTTGGTGTACTCAATTTAGAGCTTACCAGAAATTATGAACATTCAACTTTCATCTCCATATGCAGGATATAAAGAAACACAATGTTGGAATAGTGAATACCTAAAGACCATGTAAACAGTAGTGATGCAGCTTACTAAAATATGTTGAGGATATTCAGCCTGAAGCTCTTCAAAACTATCCAGTACTCTGTAGAAGATGTTCCTATGTCTGGTTATTATCTTCTTGCTGTTATACTGTACTTCATTGCTCAGTGTCAAACCACCAGCATAGGACCTGCAATTTTTTTTTGTCCTGGGTGTTTTGTTTTGGTTCCATTTAGTGTTGATTTTTTGCCTCTAAAGTCCACTTTGCCTCTGCAATAGATAGAGGGCTTAGTTAGTGAGACTAACTCACAGCTAATTAAAACTGGTGTATAAATATCCAGCTCTGGTAGATTCACTTTAGGCAGGTGTTCAATAGTTTCACAGAATTAAATCCCAGTGACCCATAATGCCAACTTACTTTATAGTACTCTTCAAAGACTGCATTAATGCAGCCTATCTCTCAATTCCACTCACAACTGATATCTCTTGATAACAACTTCCAATTAACTGTTTGATTTGGGAGAACCAAAACTAAAGTGTTCTCACAGTACAATTAAGAAAAATAAAACCAAGATAAGATATAGATGACTTTGAGTGTTGCAACAAATCAAACAAAGCAACCATTTTTTAGGCAAAGAGGCATTTTTTAGGCTCCAAAGATTGGAGCTAGTGCTTCATACTTGGGTTTGATCCCCAGGATGGTCCTCTGAACATTATAATAGCATAGTATATAGGGTATTTGCCTTGCACGAGGTCTACCTGGGTTCTATCTTCTCCATCCCTTGAGGTCTCCCCTCCCTGAGCCAGGAGTGGTTCCCCCCCCAAAAAAAAAAAAGTCAGGAGTAGCACCCAAACACTGCTGGATGTGCCCCCCAAATAAAGCAAAAAATGAAAAAAACAAGAATGATTTTTCAAACAAAATAGAAATTAATATCTTACCTTGAGAGAAGACATATTCTGCTCATGTAGGTTACTTTATAAATCCAGGGTTTTGGAGAAGTTTTGTCAAGTATGGAACTCGAATTCACAACTTTCCCAGTCAGCAAGCAAGAACAGGAAGGTACAAGTCTGAAAGACAGTTACCCCAACATTGCATTTCCCTGGTGAATAAATAGTTAATTTCTTGCACTAGCAGCTGTAAAGAAGGTTGAGATGTGTAGCCTAGACCAGTAGCCATTTATCCAGAAAGAAGAGAATAAGAGGGTAAGAAATGACTGATAAGAGACTTAAGACTCAAGTTTTTGCAGCAAATTAGTGAACAACTAAAATGATAATTCATTCTTCTCTTCATCTTGTCCCTTTGTCCCTCACGTTGGTATCATGTCTAAAATAGCTCTCAAATACCATGCTTCAAAGAGTCTGATATCCTGAAGGGACCGTTCTTTGCTACAGAGTAAGCAAAGCAAGACAAACTCTTGTAAGTTCTCTCAACTTTGGTCAACATGAGACGGTTGGATTGAACTTTCTGGTGAAAGAAAAATAACAGCAAAGTGTTCTCTCTCTCTCTCTCTCTCTCTCTCTCTCTCTCTCTCTCTCTCTCTCTCTCTCTCTCTCTCTCTCTCTCTCTCACCCCCCCACATATCAAGAATCAAACCCAAGAGGGGTCTCAAACTCGTGGCCCGCGGACCACAAATGGCCCTCCATACAACATTTTGTGGCCCTGCCCTAGAGGAATCTTTTGTTGTTTTGTTTTGTTTAAGTTGTTTGGGTCACACCCCCCAATGTTCAAGGCTTACTACTGACTTTGCACTCAAGGATCATCCCGACTTTGCCTCCTGCAGCCTGCAGGTAAATTGAGTTTGAGACCCCTGGAAGGTATGCAAAGCCAGCATTCTATCATTGAGCTATATACCTCCAGACCCTTGGGAGCCATTCTGTTAAGCAAACTCAGCCTGCTTTGCTGCTTGCTCCAGGATACCAAATACAAGCACCACCACTCCTTCTTCAAGGAATTTTATTGAGTATACCAGAACAGTGGAATTTTACTGAGTATACCAGAACAGTGGCATATACAAGACTATATTATGAATGGCACTTCAAGAATTAGGGGAAGTTTCAACCTCAACAAGACTCACAAAAGTCCTTATTTGGGAAGGTTGTTGGTTTATTTACTTTTAGTTTGGAGCTACTCAGGAGCCCGGACAGTGCAGGGGAGGCCAAGCAAGTTCTCAGCACTTTTAACTAGCTCTTTGGCTCATAATCAAGTGTTGACAGGGGATGGGGGGAGGGGGCATGAGGCTTGCTGATATCCATGATGATCAGGACATTATACAGTCATCTCTAAGGAACAGAGTCTCGTTTCTGTGGCTTATAATTATCCATTAGCTGACAAATACCTGATTTCTTTCTTTTTGAATTGTGTATCAGGGATGGAGATACTCACTCAGAAAAACTCATTTAAATGTTAAAATAGAGGAAAATGAGAGTAGACAGGTTGATCTAACAGAATCCTCTTCATAACTTTGATAGGCCAGGCTCTATTTTTCAAATTCAAATCTTTACAATATTTGGATGTACCATGGCAATACAAGTAGATATTTTGTCTTATTTTAAAAAGACAATAGGAAACAAATGAATAGAAATAATATTTTTGTTGGAAGAATTCAGTTAATGGCCCTGAGATATTTTTTATATTATTTTAAATCCCTTTCTTTATACACTACAGAAATAGGACTGCATTTTAAAATCATTTGTCTGTCCGGTAGTCATTCTTTATTCTCAGGATAGCTTATATCTTTCATATTTAGGCTATATATAAAACCATGTTTTGTGTCATTTAGATACTTAATTGCACTCATTGCCATATTTCCAATATTGTTAGTGAAAAAGTAAATGATTAGCAGTTACCCTAATTTTGGGGGGTTTGTTTGGTTTTAGAAAGTTTTGGGGGGGTTGTTTGCTTTGGGGCCTTGAATGGAAGTGCTCAGGGTTTTTTTGTTTGTTTTGTTTTTAAGTTTTGGTGTCACACCAGGCAGCGCTCAGGGGTTACTGGTTCTATGCTCAGAAATCGCTCCTGGCAGGCTCAGGGGACCATATGGGATGCCGGGATTTGAACCACCGACCTTCTGCATGCAAGACAAAAGCTTTACCTCCATGCTATCTCTCCGGCCCCAGGGGGCGTAATTATTGGCTCTGCATTCAGGAATTATTCCTAATGATGGTCAAGGGAACAAATTGGATGCTGGGGACTAAATCTGGGTTGACCTTTGGCAAGACAAATGCCCTTTCTGCTTTTACTATTGTTCCAGCATCATTACCCCTGATTTGAACTGTACAAAGTAAGGTAGTGCTCTAGATCTTTTTTCTAGAACAATTTTCTTTTTTTTTTTAAACTTTATTCATTTATTGATTATTCATTGGTTTTGGGCCACACCCAGCAGTCCCAGGTGTCACTCATAGCTCTGCACTCAGAAATTGTCCCTGGCAGGGTAGGGAACCATCTGGGATGCCAGGAATCAAACCAGTTCCCTCCCAGGTTGGCTGCATGCAAGGCAAATGCTCCAATGCTGTGCTATCTCTCTGGACCCTCCAGAACAATTTTCTATTATGCTCAGCAAACCTCCCTCCAAATGTAAGCCCCAGTTTCACTTAAGAGATTGTATTGAAAATACGTGTCTAATCACCAAGAAGCCAAGCATTTATCAGGATAATCCTTCCAAACTCATCAACTTTAATGGTATCCAGACGGGTTTTATGAAGAGGGCTCATTAGCTAAAAAGAAAAAAAGCAAAACTTAAAATTTCAATGTTCTGTGGCTTTACTTACATTCTCAAAAACAGAATCCGAGTCCCATGCCTGCTTATTTAATAATCATCTTCCACCCATAGACTGCCTTGAAAAATAATTAAAAAATGTAAAGAAGATAAACAAGCTAAGTATCAAGCATGACAGAATTGTCCAACAAATGGGGGGTAGGTTGTATGCATAAAAATGAATAACATCAAAAAATGAGTAACATCAGAACAACAAATTCAGAACCTGAATATGTTGGTGTTTAAAATTAGAGTAGTTCTCAAAAGAATGGATGCAGATCCATTTAAAAAAAAAAAAAGCTTTCAAATTACTACACTGATTAGACATGTCTAAATTAGTTAGAAATTAATAAATTTTTAAAAGATGCAGAGGTTTTCCAATCATAAAAAAGAGAGCCTATAAATCACAGCACTGTCTACAGTTTGATGAGGGGGGTGTCCAATGAAATGCAAGAAGAAAATGTTTACAATAGCAATGAATGTGCATGGTACAAATGCTATTGTCAAATTCTCAGGACACAATAGTGTTCTAGAAAGTAATTCATGGAGCCTTGGCAAGCACTGCATTCATTACATAGTTGTATTTTAAACCTATAGTGTGAAGTAGTCACCTATCACTAAAACTCAGTGCTACTCCAGGTTCATCAAAGTACAAGGATAGTGTTCTATCACATTACTGCTTCAACACTACTCAGAACTTCTGTGGTAGTTTTCAGTGGTTTCAAGTACTGAGATTGTAAGCAGTGTAGAAAATAGAAAGCAAAATATTGAATGGCTGAGGTATATACATCAAACAAGTAGGAATCTATAACAGAGATAAGGATCCGAGTGGAATATCCTGTTAGAGTGAATTCAGCACAGAACAATTCCAAGGTAAGTTAGAGTAAGTAGCCCTGAAAAGCACAACCTGCAAAAATTAGAGCAGTCTGTGTCTCCTTCAAGATGACATGGTTCCTTTCCAGACTCCCAGGAACACAGCATTTCAACGGGCAGCATAAAGATAAAGGGACGGAAGCACAGCCATGAAATCTGTAGCCTAGAGACAGTGATAGTTAAATTCAAATCTATCCTGACAATAGAATGACATCATTCTACATAGGCTCCCTTCTGAATTTGGGCCACACTAATATTCCAGTTTCTACAACTGGGCTTTGTGGGACATCACCTTCAGGAAAGGAAAGCATTGGTTGGGGGTCAAAATAGGAAGGAGGAAGTAGATCAGGAAGAAAGGACTATGCAGGTAAAATAGTTCACTCCTGTTCTAACATGATTTGTGTTTTGTGTATCTGGATTTAGAATAAAAATAACTTTGGGGAGGAAGAACTTTGAAACTGAACCAAGGAGAAACATCACAGTGGAAATAATCTTCACCACCCACTCCTTCTAGCAACTGCCACGGCCCTTCTATAGAAGCGGCAATACCTCAAGGCAATACACACAAATCCTGTCATTTGGTTTTAATCCATAATATTAAAATAAAAAGGAGCATCCTCGTATCCCCAAACTCATGTCTTCAGTTCGAATTTTTCCCTCTGTCCTCCCCAGCTCCACACAGAGGATATGCCAATACCCAAACAACCCAGGTGTTCTCTCTCTCTCATTTTATGGACAGGGTTATTATTTAATGATAATGATTTATTTTT